>NC_133219.1:18230957-18830957 GCF_040436345.1 Pagrus major
GTTGCCTATACAAGCCTGTGGGCGATTAGTTTTATTTGTTTAATGCTCCTGGACTGTGGATTTCTTCGTGAAGGATGTGACTCTATGAACGTTCTCGAGTGCCTCTTGTCAGTGTCTCTCTATGTAGCTAACGTTAGCTTAGAAATGGAGTCCGCTAACATAAACAAACGACCGGCTACCAGCACAACACTGAAGTTCCACAGAGCCCCGTTAACATCTGTGTCCAGGGGTCCTCATGTCTCAAACATGTCAACCAAACATTAAATGTTAAGCTACACCATATGGACAGAAGTATGTGGACAACACTTGTGGACACTTATGATTGCCAAACATCTCATAGCAACAACTCGACTCGTTTCGATTTAGGCTTTCCACCAGATGTTGGAACCTGGCTGCAGGGAGTTGTCTTATATATCGCTGTATGTCATAGCATTAATATTTCTACTACTATTTAGACACTAAGACGCCTCGGACCAAAAGTGCACAAAATATGTCCACATACTTTTGGCCATGTTTCCAAATGGAACAGGTCATCCTTAGAGATGATTCAATGGTCAAACCATCCGATCTTTACACGAGTCAAATACTTTTAATTTTTGCTTTCTGACAGCATGTTGGGGTTCCTGTTCAAATCAAGTCTCTCAGGCTGTGCTTACTAATTACATTACAGATCCGACAACATGGAAGTGGCACATTGTGTCAACTTCTTGGTTATGATTGGCTGTTGCCCTCAGCTTGTACATGGTTTTTGGACCCCCCGTTGGTTTGTGGGGACTGTAAGTGGTCTGGGAGCAGGACCTCAACGGAGAAGCTGATTCTTTTGGCCTGGAAAATGCTGTAAGTGTTGTCAAATCTGAGAACATCTGTGGAAGACAAACAGAACAGAATATTTACTACACGGCTGAATTCGATCTAATGCTGCACTGACACTTCTGCATACTGAGCACGAGTCTATGCTGAGTGTTGTAGGTTACTCACAGACTCCTGGGCGCTCACAGGTCAGTGATCCGTCCTCGGGCACTAAGTGGGCGTTGTAGCGTTGGCTGGGCACGACCTCCTGCATCTGAGCTGCCTTCTTCCATTCGCCCTTTCTAGCCTTCAGAAACACCCCAAAGCCAATGTCTGCACTCTCAGTGGCAAATTGCCATCTGCCCACATTGAAGAAAAAATTTTTAAATTAGTTCAACTTTGCTTTTATAACTTTCAATAAATCTTATTTAAAAAACTACATTACTATGTGAAATGTATCTGTTAATGTGATTAGGCTACTGAGATTAGTGTTGAAACGGTTGGCCTTTAAATAAACCCTTACTTTTTTTATACTTTGATTAAAGTTAAAAAGGACATGGAATAAGTAACTTTGAGAGGGAAAAAAACTGAATTTAATCCTTAACAGACCTAATTATTGTTTATACTCCTTATTCTACTCTTATATTGATAATTAACAGTTTTAATAAATGTTTGGTTTTTGTTTATCACCTAAAACTTATTTTGTCACTTCATTTTAATTATGTCTGCAAATTATGGCCACAAACCTCCTTTTTTCTTTGTATGAAAAGAGCACTGTCCACAACTCAAAGATATACTCAATTAACAATGATATAAAACAGCGAATGAAACAAATCCTCACATCTAACAAGCTGGAATCAGTGAATCTTTCCTTGACTTTAAAATGACTTGATAACTTTATATTTCTGCCACTGTGAGAAAACTTGCGGTGCACCACTGACCTGAGAACGCAGCCCGGGAACAGGATATCATATTCCAGCTGTTGGGAGGAACCTCGGCTGACGCTCATACACTGCTCGTAGTCCACCTTAACATGGTCCCGCACGTAGTAGGAGGAGGGAACTGGGCCGACATGGTTTATCTGCAGCCGAGACCATGCATGAACAGAGTTAGGATATGGGTGTCAAAAACCTTAAAATATGAAATGTTGAAAGTTTGAGGGTAGGAGAAATGGGGAAAGACCCATCACTTACTGTGATTTTGTGACATGTCTGAGTGCTTGTTATTTTACAGGTTTTGCACAAAAGGGAGAAAATGTTTCTCTAGTTCCACTTTTCCTTTTATTCACATAAATAAAATAAATATAAGACCAATCAACTTCTGTGGTTTTCCAGTACTGTACAATGCAGCACATGATTCAACCAACAGAGGGTAGTAATGTGGACAAGTTTAATCCAGAGTGTCAGTTAAATCTAACATTATGTATACTACAGATGACAGACACACATACACACAAATAAACCGAAGAAAATGTAAGAACAGCCTGTCAGCTATCAAGAATAATTTCCTGGAAACATTCAGAAAGACCTATCTCGGAAATTAACATTATTATAAGGGCAGTCAAACTCATCTGAAACCACAAAATCTAGGAAGTGTGAGAAAAAACTCAAATGCAAAATGTATAAGGCTCAAAAGTTTTCCTCCTATGACATTAAAGGTGCAATGCGTAAGAATTTTAGTTTAAAACTGTACTTAAACTTTCAACAGAATGTGAATAAATTACAGTTTTGACATTATGTTGAGGACATATATGTATTGTGTTGCAGAGACATCTACTGAAGTTTGCATGCTAACCTGCTTGCCCCTAGCCAGATATCTACCTCTAGAGGTGACAGCCCAATAGAAAATAACACCAACAATGTCCCAGTGCTCCAAACTCCCAGTCAGAGTCTGATAGCAGCAGTTAACTGCTACCCTGGTGATATGCCGCCCCCTATTTTTTTGGATGAATTCGATGGGTGGGCAATTCTTACATATTGCACCTTTAACCGCTCAGAAAATGTAAAAACAATAAATCCAGTTTTTAGAAATGAATAAATTAAAATAATTTAACTCTCAGATTGAAATAATAACTGACTATAATGAGCCGTAATGATGCAGAAAACGCACACACACAGACTGGATCGACGTTTCTTTGAACTCTACCAAAAAGTTTTATTTACATACAATTTGTATAAAATTGTATGCTATAAGTGCATTATTTCAGCCCCATATATGATGCCCAATTCATAAAGGAATAGTTCAAAATTTTGGGGGATACACAATGTTACCTTAGCACGGAGACTGGAAACAGGGGGAAACTAACAAAATCCAACTACCAACAAACCAAAGTATCAAGATGATGAATTGTAGGAGGAGATATGGGCGTAGTTACTTCCTGACTAACAGGCTAGCTGTTTCCACCCACTTGCAGTCTTTATGCTAAGCTAAGCCAGTTATCTCCTGGAGTTAGCTTCATATTTATTGTACAGACATTATAGTGGTGTCAATCTTCTCATCTAACTCTTGGCAAGAAAGCAAATAAGTGTACTTCCGAAAATGTCAAACTATTCCTTTAATAAGATAATTCAGCTCCTATGACCTAATCAAAATAATACAGTACAATGTCAAGAACACACAGCTAGCTAACTAAAAAAGTGTATTTAAAAAAAAAAGTAGAAAAAAGAAAACACTTTGAGCCTGAGCATGATAATTCCTTGAATCTTGAACGTAGCCGAAATGAATTTCTCTCTTCCTGTTCCTCATCTTTCCTGGGCCCAATTATTTATCTACAGAAACAGTGACAAACTCACAGTCAGTCTAGAGTATTATCTATAAATGTGACTACTCAAGCTGCTTTTCTCTGTGCTTGCTGCTCGATACTACGCTGCCCACTAAAGCATGCTCACGTTTGACTGCATCTCTTGTGCTGAGGCTGTTTCTACGCAGCGAGGCAGGGTTGAAGCGTGGATGAAGTCGTATTTCTTGAGTCATTAAGTAATTCATTTCTTATTTGTAATTTCTTGTTGATTGTCTCTAATCGCAGAAACATTTCCTCTATTGTTACCTGTTATAATTCACATAGCACACCATCTGCTCGGTACAACCCACAAATTGCATCCTTTATGCGTCAGTTCCTTGTTACATTCAGTGGTCAAAATGGCCACGGCTTGCTAGGAGATTTGTTGGGGGGAGGGGGAAAACTTAAGATGTTTTTACATAGACAGAAACAAATAAATCTTACTCATTACCACTCATTACAAAAGTCTTCCCCTGACAGACTTGAAATGCAATTGCAAATCATAATTAATTTAGTTTTTTCTATTGAACCTTTAAGAAACACATTTGATGTTTCCCTTGTTTTTGTTTGTTTAGATAACATGTATAACATGTAGCAGCAAACAATGAGTAATGGCATCCTGACCAGAGAATATAGTCACACTTCCTGTTTATGTTGTGATCAAAGCTTCTCTGTTCTTTGTTTTGGTAGCCGGGCTGGTCAAGTTAGCTCATGTGAGTTATGTGCTACAAGCTGCTGAAGGGCTCCAACGTACATAACTTTACAGGCTAGAGAAGCATGAAAGTTAGCTGTGAATATGAATTTTAGTTTTGCAAATGTTGAAATGGCTAGATGTCGCTGAATGTTATATATAGCACCTTTAAGCTTGCTCTTTTTATATTTACTCACTTTATATTTTGAAATTATCATTTTACATTTTAAAATGTGCTTTTTCAGTTCCCTTTATCGTTTTAAGTTTAATTACAGCCCGAGTATTCCTCATAGTATACTCAAATATTAATCTTTTATTATATCTCTTTTCAATTTTCTATTTGGACTTTTCATTTTTAATAAAGATGAAAAATATCGTCACTACAGAGGCCCAAAGCACTCTGACTGAATTTATAAATGCACCCATATTTATAGCTAAATAATCAGTGGGCTCATGGTTTCCTTTAATCATTAACCTATGTTTAGTTAACTCCGCCACACACTCGATATGGATGGTGAAAGGAGAAATTAATGTCAAGCTTCTCCACCTGTATGCCTGTATGCCAGACACATATTGTCTGTGTCGACTCTAGTGAAGTTTAACCAGACGTCTGAGCTCATTTTCATCAGGGCAGGGTCTCTGTATCTGTGTCAGCTGTATTGATTCATTCTGCTGTGGACAGCCGGTCCAGAATAGCCCCTTGCATTGTCACTGACCCGCTGTGATCAAACTGGCTCGTTCATGTGTAACAGGAGCCTTCCTGTGCTGGTGTTAGCAGCATTTTATGATCCGGTGTTTTAGAAAATATCTTTTCTACTGTTTTCCCTTTGTGGCCTGGAGGTGGTATTGCATTTTTCCTGTTAAAGCAAACTATTTATTTATATTTCTAGGGGAAGGGGAACTCCAATAAAACATAGTTTGCCAGTCAAATTTCAGGTGCACAGTATGCATATTAGCCAGCCGGTCTCTCAGCAGAGCAAAGCTGTAAGCTGCCAAACTAAATGAGCACAGTATGCAAACCAGTGAAAGAACTACAGGGCAGGACTCACAACTCTATGAAAACAAAGTCGATATATGTTAGTAGTACACAGCAAGCAGACTGCAGTGGCTGTGATTGTACAGGAGGGCTGATCAGCTGCTGTTGGAAACAGACTCGGCTCTGTTGCAGGACTGTTGTGTAAGTTGCCTCATAGCCTGTTCCTCATATTAAACCGTCCATAGAACTGGGCAATAATAACTGTACATTGACCTTTGGTGTAATTGTACTGTGACAATAAAATCATCATTTTCTTTGACTGAAGTGACTGATTCCTAGAAAACTGTAACATAGTTTATTGCATTGAAGCTTAGTTTTATCATGTTATGTGATTTTCATTGACATTTATCAATACCAGATAATTATGTTTACACTCACAGACAGAGTTCACCGTGCAGGAGTTAAAAAATGATACCGAGTTAGGAAAAACTGCTTTCTGTAAACTTTAAGTTGACCTCTGAGTCAATTTAAAGGTTTAATTGTGACTTTTTCTAACTGTGAATGTTACTGTCTTTAATCTTTTAATTGTTTTAGTTATCAGTCTCATTATCAACATCTGCACCTTTACCTTTTTACATTTCTATCCTGTCTTAAACATGCATTCTTCCTTTATGGCTCCCTCCAAGGTTCTTTAATGATTTGAGCATTTGCTTTATAGTATGTGTTTTCTGAGTATTATAATATATAAATGGATGATGAAATAAACTGTTGGATTTGGTAAATATACATTTGTATAATACTACTGTATTATTACTTTGGTTCTCATTTTTGCTTTTGCTCAAAGTAATTTTAGGATTAATATCCTGACACCTTCCTCCATCTGAGAAATATTCATCAAGGTAGCACTTTAACAACACAATAACACTAAAAAATATTAACTAAATTAAAATAATAAAAAAATAGTATCAATCTAAGCACACACCAATTGCACAGTTAATGCAATCAGTGAATCAGTGTAACCGTAAAATGGTCGCTGTTAAAACCGGAGCAGCTGTTATTAACAGGGGAAAACTTTACAGTTTATCAGTCACATCATACTAAAAAGGGAATCAGTTTCTATAAAGAGGAAATTGGAAAACTCTTACTGGAGCATTTCCTGGTGAATTATTGTTTATTTAACAGCTTCGGTCTTCAGTTTTATTAATTACCTCAGAAACAAGTTGTTTGAGGCCACCTACAATAAATATAAGGGAATATATCCTGATGAATCTGCAACAGAGACTTGTCTCTTCCAACTCATCATCAGCCCACCTCAGTACCAAAAACACACATCACCCTTGGGTGTGGAGTTTGGCTTGTCAGTCACTGACTCACCCTGGTCCGACAGCGAGGATCTCCATCAGGATCTGTCAGTTTGCCCCCGTATATCGCCGGCAGCTCCTCTGCATCAATGTACTTCAGTAAAACCTCCTGCCAGTTAGCTGTCAAACCAGAGAAACAACAGCACTTGTATCATCAGGAAGTCAAAGTGTTTTGATTGGACTGAATGTGGTATTTGGGTGAAATATGACAAAGGTACAGTGTCTCACCCCCGAGGATATGGATCTTTTGTCTTGTGTTCTCACTCAGAAAGTGCTTGACGAGGTTGTAGGCCACAGGAAAGAGTTTGGGGGCTACAGGAGAAAAGCTTACAGGTGTTAAAACAAAAACGAGCAATGATAGAAAGTCTGGCTCTTCAAAAGCAGCATATAATAATAAAAAAGAACAAAGACAAATGATAAATCATTTGTTTACTGAAACATGCTTTCATGGAGGAAGAACAAATTCACCTTTAATGACAAACAGCCTTTTCAAGCCTTCTGGGTAGTTGTCTTCAAACATCTGGAGGATCTGGTGACACAGAGAAACATTATTTGGAGATGTCGACCAACCTAATAGTCAATAGTCTGCGACATCTATGATTAAACTGTATGTGTTTCTGTACCTCTCCGTATGTTTCTATAGCAGGTTTCCATAAGTGTTTCAGACCCAAGCCTTCAACATCATAGATCATGGTGATTGACTCCACGTTCCTCCCAAGCTGGTTGACAATAGAGACAAAAAGACAGGAAAACTTAAATCTGTGAAACTATAAAAAGGTTTACATACTGTTTATATACAAGGTGGTAGCGCAGGTTGATACAAAACTTTGATAGAAAATGTACATGTAATGACAAAAGTCATTGCTGTAGACATAATAAATAATACAGTTTTTCACTGTATTTCTCTGAGCTAAATAATCTCACTCTGTTCCGATATACACTGCTAAGTGTTGTCTCTGCTCGCCTCTCACCCTCTGTGACTGCAGGTTACACTCCTTCTGCAGGACCTCACAGTCTCTGATCTTGGACTTGATGAAGTCTTGCTTGGAGGCAGACAGGAAGAGGCCTTTAGGATCCACAGGTCCGATGACATCGTACCAGATGGGACTGCCTTCACGGTCATAACCACACATCCCACCTGACAGATACTTTTCTATCACCTGCAAACAGCAGTCATTTTAGATGTCAAACCACTGGTTTCTTTAGTCGTGTACAGGATTATTTGTCAAGAGGAGAATTCAGAGACATTTATTTGATTACACTGAACTTACAGTAAAATATGGTTTATAGGGTTGTTTTATTTTTACCTCTGGTGGACGCCAGTCGGTGATTATCATGTCTACTTTCATGTGTTTCCTGAACTCCAAATGCTGGAAGAAAAGATGGGTGCCTGTTAATCATTTGATTATTAATATACAGTAAGTAGGGGAACATTAAAACTTGTTTTTTACTTCCTCCGTGATAGACTGCTTGTACAGTGGCAGATCCGCCCAAGCACAATCTAGTGATTTAAGTGGATTATGAGGTTTCAGACAGTAGGCTAGGTGATGTAAAACTAGCCCCGTCAGCAGGAGGGGGATCAATTATGAAGCGCTGTGGAAACAGACACATGCCAACACATGATCACAAGCACAAGCACCACCAGCCACCAACTGAGGGGACAGAAATGAAAGAACATTTTCTAGATACCTTAAAAAGGTGGTTGTGGCGAAGGTGTAGTCCAAATACATTGTAAGCAAATCAGTTTGATAAGGTTTGTTCAAGAATATAAGCAACCACAACACAGTAAACGTTGTCTGTGAGAGGCAGCTCAGTAACCTGAGCAAACAACTACTGTAGCTGTCGGCTTTGGCTAACAAGCAGCCTTGTGCTAGTTCAGGAAAGTGACAATGTTATTGCTTACCACGTAGTTCGACTCATTTGTAGATTATTAGATTAATTTGTTATGTAGAAATTGGCATTTTGTGCAATTCAGCGCCCCCCCCCCCCCCCAGTTTTTGAGTGCAACACCACGGTCGTCAATACAAATCCCAGGTCTATAACAATTTGTCAGATGTAATGTAGGTGCTAACTACAAACATGGTTATTTTAAGGTAAAAAAGTTACATAATGTTGCTTTAAAAAATAGGGTGCGTGGCTACATCAATATGTTAATGCTTTGTCTGCCCCCTAGTGGACAGAAATCAGTTTGTGCAGCTTTAAGTGAGGTGATTGTAAATCGTACTCTGTCATCTTAAGTAATCATTTAATCCCTGCTATCTATATCTTATCTCCCCAGGCTGCCATGATGACTCAGTTTCACCACAGCGAACCTTTACAACACAGCCCCACTCTAATCTGCGGCCAGTACTGAGCTGATGGTCTGAACAGTCTTTCCTAGTGCTAACTGCACTTTCACACGCAACACCAATTAGTCACAGGAAGGGAGGACATTGTGGTTGTTGTACCTCGATTTTTAATCCAGTACATGATTTGTAATATATTGCATCTCTACAAGAGAATGACACATGTGGGGACTAAAAAAGAAAGTTCTGCTGAACGAGATACCTTTCGCAGCATGGCCTCAGACTTCTGGATATTGAAGTTTCTGGCTGAAAAAGAAAAAAGAAGGATGATAAATATCATTGTCATTAACATTAGTGTTAAATGATAAATGACATTTCACAAGAATGCATCTACTCATGGATGAAAGGCTCATGCTCATGACAACACGGGATGTAAACATTAACAGCGTCCTCTTTTCGCTGAACTGTACAGATATCTAGCTCACTGTAGCTAACTTAGCTAGCTAGCCTCTCATCCATGAGTAGGTGTTGTAGCAGATGGCTGGTGGTTGTAGTTCTGTCGAAAGAAAATAGTTGCCACGTGAAACTGCTCACAACAAGGTCTGGGGATTATCTTGAGTAACCGGTTGGTGATTTCTGGAAAAGAAACATTGCTGTTCAGTATTTCAAAAATGTATTTTTATTTTTGTGCTTTGAGCTTTGGCGTGAACTGTCCCTTTAAACTCTTTTAAACGGCTAAAACAGGTCAGTCATTCAGTCAGGAAAGCAGAGGAGGAGGTGTTGGGGAGATTTTTGGAAATCTCGCTGATTTTATATCCAAACCTGCTTAAAGAGAAAATGCCTGAAACGCCAATAACTACAAATAAAAGCAAGGTTTGAAGCACATCGTTTGAGTTTAAGGTTTTAGGTAAGTAATGCATCCTACCAGAGCCTGTCCTGTCACGGCTGTAGTTTGAGCCTACTTGGTCTAACAAGGGCAGCATCAAAAACATTATGTCAAAGTCTTAGACAACCAACAGAATAGGTGTCTATGGAAGCAACCAGTTATTGACTAAAATGTGGTCTTGTGTCTCTACAATTACACAAGAGATCTTCAAAGGTTTCTGTTCCATCCAATGACATGCATCAAACCAAGACTAAAATATGAAAGAATCTCTTAAACTGTAACCTTTTTATTGATGCCCTCTGGGAATAAACTTGTATAACCTCCTCCTCTTTAACACGGTCAGTATTAAAACCACTGTGTCAGTATGACGCTCCAGGAGAGAGTTGACACTCTATATAAGCTGCATCTAAGGTGATTAGCTCTGCTGCTGACAGTCTGGTGGAAAAGCACAACAGTTCTGCTGCGGACGAGAAGTGAGACTTACAACTTACTCCAACAGTGGATTACGCTGCACCTAATGCTCCATCCTGGCACCTTAACTAGGACATTGAGGGACTTAAATTTACAAAAGCACAAAGCAGATTCTGGCTCATGACCAGGCCATGTATCATTTTGAATTACTAATAAGTGTTATGCTCCGAATGCCTCAGGCTGCTGGATAATTACAGGGATTTTGCAACTTTTAACGACTAACATGCAGAGCCATGGATGGCGCCAAGGGTGGCTCTCCTGCAGCTTCTCAACATAGAAACGGATCTCCTATTAATTCTAATCAAAAAATGCCAGGTGATTTTCTTTAAGAGTGTGTGTGAAACAATCTGGGGGTGCAGAACAGGACAGTGCTATGTTTTTAAGGTGATGTCAGAGTCAGTGTTCCTCCTCAGATCTCTGAACGAACAGTGATGTTTTATGATCTGAAATAAGGTTATCTCAAGCTGTGATAGAGGCTCCTGGTACGAGTACAACCCATTCAGCTCATTGTCTGATAACATTTGATGATACTGCCATTATAAAATGGGATAGGAGGGACTTTGTGACCATGTTGTGGTCTGTTAATACATCACTCTAAAAGCCCTACTGGAGGAGGAGGAAGAAGAAGAAGAGGAAGAAGAGGAAGATTTTTTGTCATCACAACATTGAGACTGAGACAATCAGGGTCACAGTCTACTCATGTGACTTGTGACTAAAACTGGACAGCAGTGTTCAGAAGTTTCTGTCCATTTCACTGAACTCTGGTACAAAATGTAGCTTTAACTCCAGAGTAATACTTTGTCTTCACATACTGCAGTACAACTGATAAACTGACTGAACTATCATCTACCCCGGCTCCTTTATCTCTTAAGGTGGAGCTCCTCAGAGATAAATACTGCTCCACTCAAAGCTGTGAATCATCTGACAGCAGACACGGAAAACATGCATTTGGTTGGAAGAAGAGGAGGTGGGTTGTTTGGGGAGGGAGAAGCTGGGTCTGCCTGGATCTTTCACATAATTTACTGCCTTAATTTCCAGGAATATGGCATATATGTCATGATATTTTATGTACTAATTTCCTCTTTCCTTCCGTCAGCTAGTCTAAAAGCAGTTCCTGAAATCTTTTATGTTTTTGGTGTTACAAGCAGTTCTTTCATGGACAAAAAGTAGCTACTGTACAAGAAGTGATGGATTTTATATCTCTTGAAAAAAACAGAACAACTAAAGAGACCTTAGCTCTAACTGCGACCTATGTTTTACTGTGTGTAAACTGGTAAATTCTAACTTCAATCTCATTTTGAACTTGCAAAACCCCGCAAAAGCCCAGTTAGGCTCTATTCTATGATTCTGTTATAAGGTCAATCATTAGTGCTCACTGAGTGCCACCTCGGGCAATTTGCTTTAAATCAATGAACTAGACTGAGCTATCCTCACTCTTCCCACAGCTTGAATGGGATCATCTTTACATTCATATTAAAAGGGAAATAACTTGAATCATTCAGAGCGTATACAAACAGGCCAAACAGACCCTCATTGTCCGTGTTTGGAGCTGTGACGCTAATCTTCTGAGAGGCGTTTGGCAATGACCGTTTAGTAAGACTTCGTTAAAGAGGACGACGTGCCTCCTAGCTCTTGTTGTGAAACGACTTTGGAGGGAAATACGGCGGCAGAGTGTCTCCTGGCAGATGGGCTGTCGTCCATCGTAGTGCACCTTTAATGCGATTAGCCCTGGATTAGCCAGATACACGGAGTGCTAGACCTCTGCTCCAGAACTAATCAGCACAAGGGCTCCTTTAATCAATGCTTCCCATTTCTTCGAGTGTCTGAACATGAAACCACAGCGTGGGTTTCTGCAGGGTCCACCAAGTTACAAGACTTTTTAATACCACATTGCATTCAATTTAATACCTGTTGTATTGTTCATGCTGGCCATAGTATGAAAAAACGGAAAATATTTCACATGCCCTATCCACCAGTGTGTCCTGAAAGCCCGCAACCAAATACAAAAATATATTTCAAATTAAATTAAAGACTTTTTGATAACTTTTTCAAGGCTTTTTGTGAGGAAACTGAATTCTCTGACTTTTCAAGACCTGCAAATAAGATGTCTCAGCCTACCCGAGGAAAATCAGAGTCAAGGAATCGATTAACTTTAGTCTGAAAAGTTCAATCCTGGTTTGGTTTGGTTTAGCCGCTGCTGAATAGGAACCTTGGTTTGTCAGCTGTGGTTTGAGCATCGTGCGCTGGAGTGAAAATCACGTGAGTCTCTTTCTCAACCACTGCTAATAGGGATGCTTACATCATGTCATTTTATGTAATAAACCACTGCAGTTTCTGCTTGTTGCACAAGCACAACAGCTCCGTCAGATTTCACCCTCGAATAGGAATGATTACAGGCTAATTATCACAAATTTACCATAACAGCACAGGATTATGTGAGGGTTTTTTTCTGAGAGGTAGGCTTTGGTAAGGTTAAAGGAGCAGGTGCATCATGATTTTCAACTCACCTCTGAGCCAACGTAACAGGAAGTGGTCATGCTGTGCAGGAAGTTGAGGAAGAATGTCTTGTATCCTCTCTCGAAACTGTGACCAGAGGAAGGAGAGAAGAAGAGACACATGATCGACAAGTTTTCAGGGAAGCCTTTAACTAATATGTTATAGTTCTTACCCTGGAGGTAAAAAAACAGTCTTGAGAAATACAGTACTTTTCTTTGTTGAAAGGTATTTATAGTTTCACTCATTCATTTCAGATTAGTAGGTTTCATTTCCCAGTGCTGCTGAAACTTGTGACTCGGTGACTAATTATTTTACACACTTTAATGCCAACGTTCAACAATGAGTATCTGTAAACATGTTTTGCATGGGTAGAAAAACAGCCAGGACACAAAACGTGTGTTAGAATATTTTAGGTTTCAACTGGGATACATGGCCAATAGTATGTGGACACTTGAGCAAAAATCTATTTTCTTGATTGATCTACCTATTTGCTTATAAAATGTGAGAAAGTATTTCATAAATAAAGATTTTTTAAAAATCTAATTTGCTGATATAACAGTCTTCTCCACTCTTCTGGTTTCCACAAGATTTTGAAATATGTTTGCAGGGATTTTCTCCCAAGAACATTAGTGAGATGTTGTGCAGGAAAGCCTGGGTCTCCACCAACATTCAAATTTATCGCAAAGGTGTTGGATGAGGTTAAAGTCAGAGCTCCGTGCAGGACAGTCAAGCTCTCCAACCCCAAACTGGGAAAGCCAAACTTAAAATAAAAAGTGGCACTAACACTGAACATTTAGTTAAGTTTCATTGAAAGAAAACTGAGCCTGAGAGAAGTCCACCACAAAAACAAAATACAACAAATGAAAACAAATAAAGCATGTCAAGAAACTTTGACTGACGTATATCTTTACTCACCAAAAATCAGTTATTGTTTCAGGAACACTGTGCTTTGCTGCCTTAGCTTTGATTGATATAAAATTGGAGCATATTTATATTGGAATAATATAACTAGAGCTTCAAAAATGTATTAATCTATCCATTAGTCGACTGAAAGAAAAGTAATCAACAATTTTGATTATCTGCTGATCATTTAAATCATTAGCCAAGCAAAAGTGCCAAAATATCACTGGTTCGAATGTCTTGACGATTCACTTTCCTTACATCACAGTAAATATCTTTGGGTTTGTGCTCGGACATAATCAGAAATTTGGGGACATCATGTTGAATATTGTCACTTATAATTAAAGTATGACTACATCCCCCCTCCCCCTGACTTCTCACTGTGTGCTTCCTGGAAAATATTTCTGAGAAGGCAAAGCATTTATAGTTTTTACCGATGCTTTGCATAACAGTTATATGGTGTTAAAAATAACAGGTGAGAGTTGAGAGCTGCAGCATCTAACTAACTGGTTGATCATTTTGATAATTGATAAATCATTTTAGTAATTTTTCAAGTAAAAATGCCAAATATTTGTTGGTTCCAGCTACTCAAATGTCAGGTTGTGATGCTTCTCTTTGTCATATATGATAGAAATTGAACATTTTGGGAGGTTTGGGCTGTTGGTCTGGCAAAACAAGACATTGAAATAGATAATCTTGGGCTTTGGGACATTGTACTAATAGTTTTTTTTTCTCTCTCTTCATTTATTTATTCATTTTATTTATTTATTTCACATTTTATAGAGAAAATGAGTAACACATATATATATAATACATTTTTTCCCTTCATTTTTCATAACCTGGCAAGATAAATTGTTCTTAACAATGGCTGACAACTGATCTATAAAAAATAAATAAATGAGCAACACTTACCTGCTCCAGTGCTTCAGCCTGTTTAGGACTGAGGTCTCCTACTCTTCCGCTCATGTCTGCAACCACAAGAAGCGAGATAAAGACAGAGCTGCTTCAAAGTCAGATTAACAGACAGAGAGACAGAAACAGAAACAGAAACAGCACCGTCACCGTTAACCGTGACAGGCGGATTTCAGTCTCTGACGCCTCCCCGTGATGCTCATCCACGGCTTCAGTAGCCAGTTATCCTCGCTGTCAGCTGCCTGCAGCTGAAAAGGCAGCTAGGGGAAGAAAAAATGTAAACAGGAGAGTCGCACCGCCTGTTAGAGATCCAGTCCACCCAGCTGACTTGGCCAAAGATAAGAGAAAATGACAGGAGGATTACTCGCTTTAAGAAAGAGGAACGACACAGGAGCCCCCTTTGCCAAGCTAGCTCCTGTTCCACTAGCATCACCATTCTTACAGACTTGAACCAATATTTGTGAAAAATAAAGGGGAGACACATTCACTGCGTGTGAATCTACTATTTTAAGGGCTGAAAAGGTTTGTCATTTAAACAGAGACAAAAACAAACAAACAAACAAACAAAAAACACAGCACGCATGAAGCTTTGAAAGCACATAGAGGCCCCTGTCTAAGAAATATGAACCCCAGTGTATAGAGATAGTTGGTATGGTTGAAATCACAATATTAATAAAGGATATTTTCTAATATCAATGGGCTATATTTAGACCTATATGGAAAATGTACCAAATGTGTGCAGGGCCACATACAAGGTAATCATACAGATGTTCAAAGCACTGAACATTTGACTAAATGAACAAGTTGATTAACTTTGACAACAGAAATCTGATAAATGTTAAAATGATAATATGATCATAGCATCACAATATGATTTCGCTGAAGGCTGATTAACAAAGAACGTTTTGAAAAATGTTAATTTCCTGTCTTTATTTTTTGGGGGAAATCAGATTAAAACTTGCTGCAAAGTCGAACATGTGTGTTTTTGCACAAAAAATGTGGCAAAGGAGGTGGATCATGTTTTTAAAAAACTATTGAGTGACTCATCTCCAATTACATGGAATATACAATCTTTGGTGGTAATCCGAAAACCTCGAACGTGCGCACATACACAAGAAAAGATACTAAAAACTGTTTGTTTGTTTTTTCCTGCAGCGATTTAGTTAATCAAATCATTTAGGCTACTATTGCCATTATTTGAGAGTAAGACTGTTTTCCACATTTTAGCCAATTTTATTAAATACTAGACGCCACGATGACGTCACACTGCGCAAATGCAAAGTGGAACAGGTGCAGCTTCCTCGATTTCTGACTTTCAGAGCTCACTCACACAAAATGTCGGACTACGGCAATGAAAATAAAGTACCCATCGTGTTAACAGAAGTGAAACATCGGTCTGAGGTTTTGTACTAGTACTAGTTGTAGCGGTTTGGAGTCACGGCTTTAAAGCAAAGAAGGAAGTATGGGGATCTCACTCTCGACTTACTACATTCTTCTCTGGTTGTATAACCTCAATTGTCACAACACTGTAAATTAACGGAAGAACAGTTAAGTTTTTTTTTCAATCTCAGTACGGAGTCAAGTCATGGGTGAAGTTATAAAAAAAAAATCTTGTTCAGTTTAATTTCAACCTCTTAGCTGCCTTGTATACGTGGATACAAGATAATAATCCTCACGCCTCTTCCGGTCGGAGCCGGAAGCTGCCTTCGCTTGTTTACATTCTCCGAGGGGTCTAGCTAACTGGCGAACAAAACCGCTAGCAGCTTTTCCAACATAATGGGTAACAGGTGATTAGGCTTGTGTGTTTAGAGCAGTTTTCAGCTGTAGTTTCGCTCTGTGGTTCCTCGGGACATGGCTACAGCTCGCTGCTGGTGCTTTCTCCGGGTAACGTTACCGCTCCTCTTGCTGCGGTGGCCGGGGCTGCTGGTCGCGGCGGAGCAGGTCGCTCAGGTGGAGGTGTTCCTGGAGCAGCGGCCCGGTGTCAGCGCTGTGCTGCAAGGGGAGGTGGTGGAGCCCAGCAAGAGCTCCGAGCACCCGGACGAGGACCAAGAAGAGCTAGAGGGAGAGCTGGTCCTGGTGAGTCGGACACAGGGCTGTGAGTTTTGGTGAAAAGTATACGTTGATTTCTGTACCGTTAGAAAAATAGCAAATATGTGTGAAAACAGGAGATATGAGACTTCAAGAAAGTACCAGGGCTGTCGGGGTTGTCATAAACAGTTCATTTTTTAATCATCCAACAGTCACCAGAGCCCGAAGACCTCTGTTTAATTTGAACATTCGAGTCATATATGCATGTTAACCACAGTCACAGTTTGTTGCATGGTCATTACACTTTCGGAGGGATTTTAAAGAGGCACTATGTAGTTTTTAAGAAGGAATTCAAACTCAGAATTTTAATATTTATAATATAAATGAGCTAATAATGCAAACTCAGAAATATTTATCTTGTCCATAACTGAATAAACAAGCTGTTCTCAGAGGAAAATAAGGTCCCCAGAACACTGTTTGAGCTAGAAAGGTGGCAGGGTCCGCCACAGATAAACAAAGTAAAACAGTATGAAATTGTGTTGTCCTTTAAGGTCAGTGAAGTCAATGAAGATCTTTCTTTTCTGATTAAAATTTCTTTCCCAAAACCACAAAGTTAATCACATCCTTTAAGGAGAAGTTATGTCTGATAAAATCTAAGAATTTCCAACATGCAGTTCAAACTTCTAGCCTGGTTTTCTCCTCAGGTTCAGGATGAGGAGACGCAGGTGAGAGGAGGAAAAAGTGAGGACGACACCAAAGAGCAGGAGCTGTGGATTGGGGTGGTGCCTGTGGAGATGGACGACAGCAAAGCCACAACCGGAAACCAGGAGTCCTTTGCCGATGCAGTGGTCAATAAAGTAAGAAGCTGAATTCACTCTAAATATCTAGGGAATTTTGTTCGTTCTAGTATAGACTTGCGCGTGAAACTAAACATGCAACCTCTCTGTTAAAGATGAAGCGAGCATTGGTCCTCGGAGCGTCTGCGCTCATCATCCTGGCTCTCAACCAAAACACCGTCAGTGAGGTAAATCTTCACAAACTCACTATCCAACCTGGACCCTATTTCCTGGACCCAAAGTTGAGGCTGAAAATGAAAGCTCAAAAGACACTGTGTTGTATTTATCACCTAAAAAATCTGGCTCTTTCTGGTGTAGATGGATCTGTCTCAGGTGCTGTCAAAGCCCATCATTGTGATCCAGACGTCTGAAAATGTCACCAAGCTAATCGGAGCTCTGCTCAGGTACAGAACACCCTATTGGGGTCACATGCATCTCTCCCTGATATCATTGATAAAAGTTGCAAAACACAGTTTGTATTTGAATCAAATAACCTATGACATGTCATGCTTCCTCAGTTTGATGGCGGAAATTAGACAGTGCTTTCACATACAAGCAATCTATGATGGTAATTTAACTAAACCAGTTTAGACAAGCTCCAACCTCATTACTATATGAATAGTGTCCATATTGTCACAGAAATAAAACATGTAAGCATAATTTCATTCATTGTTTCCTTTAAGTGGATATTCACTGTTGTCTCTCTACAGGGGTCTTCAAGCGACAGCAAAAATCACATACAGGACGATCCTACAGGACAACCTGGTGAGCTCAATCTATCAGCTGACAGTGTGTTTCTCAGTTGTTAGCACCCTCCAGTGGTGTTTGAGTGATGGCAGGCTGAGCTGACAGTGAGCACATGCTGCTGTGTGTTCGGGCAGGGTGCCACGCTCACGCTGTGGTCCAGCTGCGGTCGATCGCGAGGAGGTCGCTACGGGGAGTGGCAGGGGGTCATCTGCACGGGAGAGACCAACTCTCAGGTCCAGGTGGGGGAGCAGAATGAACGCACTATTGGCCCTGTTGAAACATTTTTTTAAAGTTGCTGTAAGACATAAAGAACATAGTGTGTGAGAAGTACTACTGCATATGTGAAGCTGTCGAATGCTTTGATGAAGTCTGATAAATTACCTTATGTTAGTGACTTGAGTCAGCGTCAGTTAAAGAGTTTGAAAATAAGAAAAATCTGAGAGACATCAGATCTCTGGAGCCCACTCCTCATTCTCTCAAAATAACCCTTTTAGCTATAAATATACAACAAAATCACTATTATCACTTCAATTGGCTCATTTTTCAGTGTTTATTTTGATTATTACAGATATTACAAAAGCCAGTATTTAAACAATTTGCACTGCAAATATAGTTTAACTGTATTTTTAAGTCATGCATACTCAGAAGATCATTTGCATTTTCTCTTTTTCACTACTGCCGGAAGCATTTTCTGAGTTGCACAGTGTTATAGAAAGGAAACAGATAAAGTAAAGTGACTCTGCCCTGTCTGTTTGTAGAAGTACCTGCAGCAGCTGTGGGACACCGTCCTCCTGGTGGCTTTGATCCTCAGCACTGGAGTCATCGTTCAGGCTCGCTGGCAGTACCAGGACCACCAGTTGAATGACGACATGGAGGTACTTACAGGTCTTTACTGCTGACATTATCACAGGTTGTTCTTTGATTTTGCTTAACAGTTTTCACTTTTACAAACATATCCTTGGCAATGCTGCACTGCAGTTTCTTTTTTCTTATCAGCAGATATATGTGATGATAAAGATGTATTGGTTGGGTTGTATTTTTTTTTGTATGCCCGCCCTCACAGCTATTTTTCTCTGTTTTCTCCTTTGTTGTAGCCCTGATTTCAAAAATATTTGCATCTTTTTACTGCATGGACTGCTCAGTTCTATGAAAAGACCATATCACCAGCATTGTAATACTTCTTTAATAGTAACTTCATGAAAATCTGTAAAAGAAAATGTTGCACACATCAAACTCATCACATCTTCCATAAGAACAACGTGTCCTCTATGTATTGCCTCTGTCATGTGTTGTGTAGTTATTGTGTCCACCTGGAGACATGGTGGAAGGTCAAAAACTAAACAAAAACACAGTCAAACATGTTGCTTGATGTTCTGCTGTGTTGCATTCTTCAGCTCCTACCTAAACAGGATGTCCTCAAGAGAATGTCGTCCCTCAAGACCAAAACATATCGTCAGCCCAAACCGTGGTGTGACCCGTCCCAACCAGTCGAGACAGACAACTGTGCTGTCTGTCTGGAGCCGTTCAACAACAACCAGGTCAGACAATACACCTACACTCTCTTAGCTGAAATTTTAAGGATTTAGAAAAGTTAGAAATGCAGCTGATTCTGCAGCAGTTTGTTAGAAACTGTCGGTGTGTGGTGTGTTTTTCTCTCAGTGTCTGCGGGTGCTGCCGTGTCTTCATGAGTACCACAGAGATTGTGTTGACCCATGGCTGCTGCTGCAGCACACCTGTCCCCTGTGCAAACGCAGCATCCTCAGTGAGTTCCCATTACAGTATCAGGCACAGTTGCACAACACTATCTGTTGGCGTTTGACTTGTGCAGGTTTTTAAATAGTCAATAAACAGCAGGCTGCAACGCAAGTGTTTTCAGCTCGCTCTGGTTTTCAGCCACTGTCACTGACGGGTGTGGTCAGAGATATGCTCTTTTGCATTTGTAACCACACACACCAGTGATGTCACCATGTCCTGTGTACACCTGTACATCACTGCAACAAGGTGAGACATTAAATAATTTGAGGCCAGCATAAACGCCAACATCAAGAGTTCTGTGTTGAAGCTCTGTTGTATCTGTATGTGGTGACTTCATGTAAATGTTAATAATAGGTAACCCTTATTCACTTCAAGGCCATTTAGGAGAGATGCTTTATAGCATTGCTTCAGAAAATGTAATTGTGTACTTTCACTGATTTTAGCACTAAGGTTTTATTCTCATGTTTAATGACTGTAACTGCCTGCCAAGAAAAAGTGTGGCTTTTGACAATTTTAATCCCTCCAATCCCACCCTCACCTTTTTTTAATATACAGTCTTTCAGCTGTAATATAGACACTTCTTTGAACAAAGTAGGTGTTGATCAAAGCCTGAGCCTCACAAGGGTTGAAGGTGTGATATATAAGAATTTGGCATCTGTGGAATTCATACTCCACCAGAAAGTTGTTTTTTTTTTTTTTTCTTTTCTTTTTCAACAAACAACTTAGCAAACTTATTAACACCGTCAGTAATGTTGTACGATTAGCTACCTTTATAAGCTAGTTCAAAATAGCAAACATTAGCAACTGGTGCTTACCAGTCTAGAAGAAACATTGCCAATGTTAGCTGGTAAGCATGCTTATTTATGTGGATATCTCCGCAAAACAGTAGACATCCTTGATATAATATCAAAACTGTTATTTCTTCACATTCTGTAGATACTTTTAGGTAATTGTTACATGCTCCCCCTCTGCTGGCCAGGATGTGCCACTGTGGCTGACGCTTGGCCTCCTGCCTTTCCAGGTGATAGCGGTCTGGCTGATTATGAATAACCAATAAAAGGGGGTAAGGTAGATATTTAGTGTTATATTTGACTCTAAAAAAGTCAGTGGCTGTTCACCTCTATACAATCGGCTTTCCAATATAAGGTTTAAAAAAACAATCTACACTAATCCAGTAAATCATTCATTGTTTCTGCTCTTGATTCAAATGTTTCTCTTTTCCAACCCTCTCCAGGCAGCGTCTGCAAGGACAGTTAACGGTCACCTCACCTCCACCGCTGCCACCATCGCAGCAGCTCTGGGAATCAAGTCTCTTCTCTTCCTCGGTGACACTCCAGTAGCCGTTTTTTTTTCCACTGACCTCAAGCTCCCTCCTTCCCAAGGTGGATCGTGGGAGCAAATACAAACTTTTTAGAGCAACTAGCCGTCCGTCTGGACTGTGGAGCAGTCCAATTTTGACGTCTGACCCTCGGGTGGGTGCAGCAGGTCTCACAGACATGCAGTCGCAGTGTAAACACAATACTATGAAGTACTTTACCGGTACTGTTGTGTGTGAACAGTACTTCCTGGGATCATGTTACTGTACATTTGTTGAAATATTTGTTTGTATGTGTGATATACACCAGTGAAGATTTGGCTCATGAGGGAGTTTGTGCTCAATGTGACTCTTCACATAAACACCTTCTGCTCTGTATTGGTACAAACAGCTGAAGAACAATACAGAGAGAATTTGTGAGTCAGTAGTAGCTGCATGGACATTCAATGCTTTATGGTTTTTAGCATGGAGTCCAAATGATGTCAATAACTCACTTATTAAGTGGACTAACAAGAGTTTAAACGTGACTGATTTCATCTAGTGTCCAAACTCCTAATTTGCTATTACATGTTAGTAGTAGAGGTTCTGTAGTTGTAGTCCAGTAGTTACTGTGCTACAGTCGGTAGACATTGAAAAAGTGTTTGCACTTGTCCTTAACATGCCTTATGACTTCACTGCAGAGTGAGAGAAACCCAAACCACAAACACACTTCCTGAATTATGCTTTAAAACTTGAACTGTGTATGCTATAGTATCTGATTTTGACCCTTATTTGGTCATTTTCATTCCTTTTAGGTCTGTGTGAAGAGGTCAAAGTCAGTTCTGCCCACCAAACTCAAACAGACATAACTATCCTAACAGAAGTTCATCTCATACATTATGTTAAAAACATGTCATTACTACGTATAGCTGCACAGTTAAATCCTAATGAATGCAGTTACAATATTGTACTTGAACACAACATCTTGGATCTGCTGCAGTGATAATTGTGTTAAGAAAAGTGTCTAATTTCAGTGTTATTTGAAGGATTAGTTCAACACTTTGGGTAGTGTTTATTTGCCTTGTTGTTGAGCTAGACCACAAGATACCACTCTTGGTAAATATGGAGCTACAGCTGGCAGCTGATCAGTGTAGCTTTGCATAAAGAATGACAACAGGCGGAAACAGCAAGCCTGGTAACAAAATCTGTCTACCGGCACCTCTTAAGCTCACAAATTACTGTGTTGTATCTTTGTTGTTTAATCTGTACTAAAACCAAAGTTTAAAACTGACAAGTTGTGGCTTTAATGGGGATATGTGCTGAACTATTTCTTGATCGGGACCATTAACTTCCTGAAGTCTCCACTGGTACAGACATACAAGTGATAATAATCTTCTCACCTAACTCTTGGCAAGAAATAAAAAAATTCTTCTCACAATGTCAAACCATCTCTTACAGATCTAAGAAATTACGGAAAATTGTACCGTAAAAACAAAATTTAACTGTACAGCCATACTCTGCAACATCTCCAACACATTGTACTGTGAAAGAAAAAAGTCAAATCCAATCGATGTTGGCATTTTTTCAGTGACGACTCAAACTCGAAGGATGTTGAAAACAGTATTATTGTATTTATTTTATGTTTATTTGCAATGTCAACTCCAAAAAGCGATTACATGTGCTTTTTTGTTACAAAATGCTCTTATAGATCTGTTCTCTTTATAGAAAATAGTGTGTGCATGGCAACATCTAGGAGGCTTCTCCACAGCTAGTGTGAGAGATGCGAGGCCTCTCTGTACAGCACGTGCTTCCAAAACACATCAGCATCACTATGAGATGGTCATAGAGTTGATTTTTTTTTTTTACTAGACTTATTTGTTATAATTTTACAAAGGCTGGACAACAGTGGTGTGAACTGGGTGGATGACATTGCATGCATGCACTTGAACGTTACATGCAAGCAGCTTTCACACAAGCTTCTCGTACAGGACGAGAGGTGAGAGCAACACAGTCTGCCACTGATGTCCAGACTTGATCACCGGGTCAGTAAATTGTTCTCCCAGCTACAGAAGGGACCACAGTCTCTCCAAAACGCTGGATGTCGCTTCCTTTTATTCCTATGTTGTCTATTTCATAATGATGATGTCAAAGATCAATCACTCTGGATCTTAATAAACTGATTTGTTACTTGGCAAAAATGAAGGTCTTATTCTTTGTCCTCGGTCTCTGGCTCACACTCGGGACTTTGGTATTTAATGAGCTATAAAAGAAAATCATTTGGGCCAAAGAGCTGAACGTCCTTTAGGCTCAAACACTAAAAGAAGATGTTCATATTCTCAAACATTTCAGCAAGCTGCTTGGCAACTTCTGATCACAAGAGGCCAAAATGTGGCCAAAGAAAGTCGGTAAACTAAAGCAACTTTTCAACCTTTCATCTGTCAGCAACTGAAAAACCTTCTGTGGCTTTCCCTTTGAGCAAAGACAGCGACTTCATGGCTAAGGTGTGATTGTGGGGACACATTGTGGGTACTACATTCACAACTTTTAACCCAGAACAACAATTAGGCCCCAGTTTCTCTTTCCCTTCACTGACTCACACCTCAGTCGCCTCCCTGCCGTCCATCCTGCCCTCCTATCATCTGTCTGTTTGGTTCCAGCAGCAGGTCGTCATCACAGGGGTCAGGAAGGGATCATGCCTTTGTTCCTCTTGCGGTCGGCCATTGTGCGCCGGTTGTGGTTTGACGTGCGGCTCTTATTGGCCTCCTTTTTGCGTCGGTCCAGGAATGTCTCCATGGTTTGTCCTTGGCCTTTGGGTTTGCCCACCACGTTACTGGTACGCTCCGGTCGGAAACTGGAAGAGAAGGATGAAGGTAGGTCAACAGAGGTTTTATCAGGGCTTAAGTGTGAGACAGGGCGGTGTTAAGCATGTTTAAAAGGAACATTTTAGCAAGATGTTTTTTTTTCTTCGGAAATTTCTCTGACTTAATCATTTGATAGTCAACTTTATTTATGTTATACATTTGTATGAAACAAATCCCATAATTTTCTCAGAGCTTTACAATCTGAACTAAATACAATACTTTCTATCCAGAGGAGGAAAAACATCTTTACGAAGAGAAAAAAGGGTAGAAAAGAAGAAAATCCTTGGAGGGAAACTTTGGAGAGCGAGTTGACAAAGTGAATCGACCTTACCCTTTCCTTTGCTGCGTGGTGGCTCTCCTAGCTTCAGCCCTCTCCCTCAGCAGAGCCGGGTCCTGCACAAACTGGTCCCTGTTAACGTTATTCTGAAATAAGATGGATTCACATGTAAACACACAGTTCGAAAGTCACAAAAGAAAGGAAATAACAAAACATACAAATGTGGTGACGACACATTTGCAGCTAAATATCTAATTTCAAGAGACTAAAACATTTAGGAATATAAAGCAAAAATATACATTTGACGTTAGGAATAAAATACCGGTAAAGTCTCCTCCTCCTCTTCGTCTTCACCCTCCTCATCATCCTGTGCTTTGTTTCCTTTTCTCAGTACCTGTGGGACCGTGAACGGCCTGTAGAAAAATCACAAAGTGAATTTGACTGCAACCTATTTCCAATTTAGAAAGCATCCTGTCAAAATTAAAAGGTGCTTTTTAGATTTTTGACTCTGTATCTACTCCATTGTGACCAAAAAACAACTCTACATTACCTTCTGTTGAGTAAACTGTCTCCATCAAGGTCATTAGCTCCCACTTGGTTCATGTCGTAGGTGTCGTCGTACTCATCGTCGTAATCATCCAGGCCGTAGGTTTCTGCACTTTCACCAGGTTCGATGACGACCTCATCCACCACCGTCTCGTAGGCCTGATAACGAGCTCTTTGCTCCGCTACATGCTGCTTGTCGTTTAGCATCTCTCGAGCGCTCTCGCCTTTCCTGCAAGAGTGAGAAAACACAACTAGATGAACTTGACCTCAGGCAGTCTGAGTTTTTAAGTGCAGCCTTACAAAAAGAGGCAGTAACGTCTGGGTCAGGTAAAAGGCTCAGTATAAATTAGCAGTTTTAATTATTCAAATTACTACATATATAAGGAGTACAGGGATTTTTAACTTTTGATTAGCCAGCGTCTCACCTCCTGCCCTTCCAGATACGGGACATGTCCACCTTGTCCCTGCGGAAGACGTCAAACTCGTCATCATCAAACACGTTGGATCTGCTGTCCACAACATTTGGAAGCGCCTCCTTCACTGGCCTGAAAGGACAGAAGCGGATCGAGGTCAAACACGACAAATATTCTGAACTCTTCAACTATTTTTGGATTTCTACAGTATATTGTAAACAAGCATCAACAACACTCTTGATTATGGATTAACTGAATATATAATTAATAAAGCTAAAAAGCCAAACATTCACACATTTTAGCTTCTGAAGTGAGAGAAAGTGCTGCTTTTCTCCATTTCATATATTTATTCAATTAATGTATTTGTAAAATGGCTTTCTTTGAGTTTTGGACTTGTAGTCAGCCAAAACAAACTGTTTTAAAGCGTCACGTTGTGCTCTGGGTTACTGGGAAAGCCATTATTAAATTTTTCTTTGAACAATTAGTACATACTAAACAGTAATCTATCAGTAAATCCATAAAGATAATAATCATTATATAGCAGCCATTTAGCAGATACTGCTAATCATGCACATTGTACTGATTATATTAGAATACATTTATTATACATTACAAAGAGGCTAACATACTCAAATACTGATCCTTAAAATCTAACACAAACCTTCTTTTGGTTTTGAACAACATATGACAATCTCAGCAGCATGACCCACATGGTAGAAACATGTTAGATGTAAAGGCCGTCCCAGTGTGTGGTGTTACCTTGGCATGGCTCGGTCCAGTATGTCCAGGTTGGGGGCCAAGCGGTCCTCCAGGATGTTGTTGATGACCAGCTCTGAGTTGTAGTCGTACTCTTGCAGGCAGGCCAGCAGGAAGCCTTCGCCCAAATCAGGCAGCAGGTCCCTGATACACGACAGCAGAGACTCCAGCTCCGCCTCGCTCACCGGACACACTGCACCCTGATGACACACAGACAATCGCGAATATAAGAAAATACACTAAGTCAGGTCGGGTCATCGCTCTGTTTTTCCCCCCAGATTTGTAGCCATTTAGAAATCCAGACTTTTATCATGCAGCTGCAATTAATGGCTATTTATTTCTACACTGTAATACACTGAAACTCCACTTTAACTTGTATTTTTAATCACTTTTTGCTTCGTGTTTGAAAAATGCTCCACAAAGAAACTTGCCTGAATTACACACCAGTGCTCACAGTGGTCCCATTTGTTTTATTCCTTTAATCAATTTTGTCTCCTCGCCTAATAGCAACTTAAATTACTTGTTTGCTTGTTTAATTTCGTTCTGAATTAAAACCAAGTCTGCAGCTATCTTGATGACCGAATAATAGTTTAAGATAACATTTTCCTCCTTTAGCTTCTCAAATATCAGGATGCTTTTATGCTGTTGACGCTTTTCATTGTCATATATGATAGTTGACTGAATTTCATGGGTTTTTGGACTGTAGCTCATATAATAAGACATTTGAAGACATCACCTTGTGCTGTAGGGATCAAGTTTTTCACTATTTTGTGATTTATGGACAAACGATGAATCAAGGAAGCAATGGTATAACAATTCTTGAGATATTACATTAACTGTGAACACTCCTTAAGATGGTTACCGGTGATGATGAAGTACTAAGCTGTAATAATAACACAACTCACATTGTTTCCTTTCAGGGGAACATCCAACATGGCCTCTGCTCCCCTCATGCTGTTTCCTTCTCCTCCCTCTGCATCTCTGTCCTCCTGAAGTCTAAAGCCAGCACCGCCCGCTGCTCCCTGATAGGCTGAAGCTGACGGTATTTTGTGCTGAATCTGGCTCTGTGGTTTCCGTCGTCCCACACTTTCCCAGGCACTCTCCACCCCCTGGAGCAGGTAGGACATCCGGGTCTCATCACTGGGAGAAGCGGGCAGTCAAGGAAATGAAATAACCTGAGGCAACTAGCTGTTAAATCAATGAGGGCTGCACCTAGTGACTGATATTGTTATTGATTAATCTGCTCATTGTTTTGTGAATTAATCTATTAACCATTTAGTTTATTAAAAAAAGGAAAAAAAGTGAAAAATGCTCATCACAATAGATGATTTGGAAATTGTAGTTCCAACCGACTTTCCCAATATTTAATTTAGTATAATGTAAGGCCAAGAAAAGCAATTGAAATCTTAAAAAAATCTGAAATTACTGATTTTTAAAATAGATATTTGTAACTGTAAAATCAATTGCTCTGAGGTATAAAGCTGATAAGGATACATGACAGGGAGGGCCTGTTGTAGGAGGCTGACGTCGTCTGCGATGGGGAACTGCTCATCATAGTCCGACAAGAACCTGAAAGGACAAAGAAATAAAATGGCAAACCTTTTCATACACTTTGTCACCATACCTAAAGAGAAAAAAAGTGAAAAAAACAACCACATCTGAGATTTAATGGGAACTAACTAAGCCTGCTTTGAAGGTGACCCCTGATCTCAACCAGTAATTTTACCTTTTCTCAGTTAAAAAAGATGTGAAATGTTGTAGGAGCTCCTCTGCAAATGTTAGCATGTTTTCTCCCCTGTAAGGCAACAAATATCAGCAGAATTAATATGTGCTTCTGTAATGCTAATTCTGCCAAGATGCATTTTGAGAGTTTGGACGTCTCACCCCTCCAGGATTGGCTGTAAACAGGTGTGGTGAAGCAGCAGGTGAGCCGTCTCCACCATCTTACGACAAGAGTGGGACAACCTTTTCCACAAGTCCTCCTGAAGACTAAAGCAGAGGACATAATTCATGACTTTCATTGACTTATTCAGTACGTTGGTCTCAGTCTTTTGGCTTAACTCACCTTTTATCATCAAAGTTTCTCTTCCTAACTGCCTTCTCAAGGTCAGGCACAGCGGTCTCATAAAATGAGGTCAGTCTGCCAGGAGAGAAAACAAAATGATCTTGAAAACTTTTGCAAAGGTGTGGCTCGCCATGAGCAGAGAAACCACCAGGCTACTCCATTCGTCTACCTGCTGAGGAAACTGTGGGAGTGGAAGCTGGAGCAGGCGGCAGGGAAGATGTCCAGGAAGGCATGGATGGTGGTGGTGGAGTCACACAGGTACAGAATAAGATCTACAAGTTCCTAAAACAGAAAAGCTAACAGATTATCAATAGCGTGTAGCAGTAGTGTCACTCTCTGCATGTCTAATCTGTCATACTCAGGTTGAAGTCTTATCCCAGTTAACATTGTTAACATGAAACACCTGCTGCTTCTGACTAAGCCTTGCTGTCCCCATTGGTAAACCACTTAACTGAACATTGAACAGTCCAATTTTCCTCAACACCAATTTTTGTGTCAGTTAAAACTGAAGTCTGTATGACTGATATATATGTCATCAGCACAAGTAACCTACAACCACTAATTTCAATTAAATCAAATATCAGACATACAAATGCCAGATTCAACTGTATTCAAACACTTGCAGACAAACTATACTTCTAATACAGAGAAATAAGATTATTATCTTTGGAGTAAAAGATAGTACTGCTGTCTGCCATATTATCTTGTTGACAGGTTTTGAATGTAAAAACAGTTTTCCCAATCAGACTAATTTGCCTAGCTTGTAAGGAGTGCCGGATTTATCTACTGAGGCTTTCAGCAGTTGAAGTATCTTCAGCATTTTGTAAAAAAGTACAACTAAAGATGTTTAATCAATTTATATGTTCCTATGCCAGAACAGCCATTTAAGTGCTGTATGATGTTTATATTAGAGAATGTTAGAACTTAAAGTAGTAGTAGTTAGTTAAAGTGCCACATGCAGTGTTGAGATGAGATGTGATTGTCTGACCTGCTGGCTCATGGTCATGGCAGTGGGCTGTTTGTGTGCACCTAGCTTCATTGGCTCCATGGCTGTGGCTCCTTCACAGTGGAGGCCACACTTACCCAGGATGGTGTCAAACACCTGAAGGTGACAGAGAGTGAAAAAGGTGAGAAGGTTTTATTTTTGCAACAGAGTTATCTTGAATTCAGCTTTTTGGAAAACCTAAAGAAACTAAAACATTTTTGTACCGATCTTACACTTTCCATATAATTTAAAAATATATTTTATCTTACCTGTAACACAGTGGGCACCGTCTCATCCAGGTCACTGTAGTAAGATGGCTGCTGTGTAAAGATGTTCTCTGAAGAAAGAAAAAAGACATCACAATAAAGTTAAGAAAGACTGACAAATGGATTCAAACTGCAAAACTCAATTACAAATCTTAATCTAATGGAAACATTCTCCATCTAAATGCAGGTAGATTTTCTAAGATGACCCTTAAAAAACAGCTCACCTATCATCTTATGCAGCAGCTGGCTGTTGCCCTTCCCAAAGAGCACACATAGATCCAGAATTTTGGGAATGTCAAACAGGAAGTTCTCATAGATAATTTCTCCAAACACAGCCGGGGTGATGAAGTTCTCCTGTGGAAGAGGAGCGCAAGGCAAACACAAGGAAACAGGTTAAATAGTATGACAAGGCTTTGATATGGCAGCGTACAGAATTGTGACTAGTTTACTAATCAAGCTATAATCTCTATTTCTACTGATGTTTATATCATTATTCCCTCTCTGGAGTTCATATATGGGTGCTGCTCTTACCTTGGACTCTTTATGTGTGGCCATCCTCAGGAAGGTCAAGAAGACCGCCCTGTGGACAGAGCGCTGCATGTCGGCCACCGCTGGGGAGGAGGGCAGTGTTGCAGGGTCGAGGCCGCGAGGAGCGTGATGCAGGTATGAATCTAGGCACCTCTGCAGAGACTCATCAAACACCACCTGATGGAGGAGACAGACCACAGCAGAAGAAGGAGAGGAAATTTAAGAGACAGAAAAATCTCAGCTGCTGTCACTTAATCAACAGTGTACTTTACATTGTTTCCAGCTGCTATACACCTTTGTGGCTAAGTGAATAAAAAGAGAGATGTTTACATGTTAGCAGTCAATCACCTGACACCAGAACTTGTCATGGGGCAGTGCGAGCAGCCACTCAAGGTCCTCTGTGATGAATTTGGCATGTTCCAAAAACTCCTCCACCTCAGCAGGAGAGCCGTCTTCTGGCGGAGACTTGTAAGGCACAAAACAGCGCTCCTCCTTCCTGACCGGGTGCTGACGTGGAACAGGAAGCACAGGGTTAGATTCCTGACAGCATTTTGAGTGGATGTCTGTATAAAATGAGGCAATATGACTCACCAGTGCAGGCAGTGTATGCTCTTTTCCCAGCGGGCCAGGCTCAGTCACCTGTTGCTCATCTAGTGGCACTCGGGCACAGGCCATGGCTTTTCCCTCTCTAGTTTTTTCTATCAAACCAACATAAAGAAATAATAGTTTTTGCTTGTGCCTTTCTGTCATTTCACATACTTGTAGGTATACTACTGTATATTTACAGTTTAATACTCAAGTGCTTTACCTGTTCAATTTATAGGATTGTTGCATTAATATAATAAGAGTATGATTTGATTTTGAAGGTATACTGCTCATCAGGTTAGTCAAAAACAGACACTGCCATCCAATTATTACTTTCATAGTTTCTCAATTGAATACCCATGAAGTATGCTATATACCCAAGAAGTAGACTGTAATGTACTGTAAAAATACATGTAGTAATTGAAGATTTAATTCACAACACATTCACCTAAAAGGCTATCAAGTTGAACTGTCTCTCATAACTTTCGTGTTCCCTTGTATCAAAAACTGTGCAAGTCACTTTACCATCCTTTATTAATTACCACCTAATTAGCCTTTGCCTGTACTGAAATACTCAATCTTCCAACATGAATAGGGATGCACGATATATATCGTCCTGAACACTTATCAACCCAATATTGGTAAATTTATATTGTTGGCTAGATATCGTGTCGGTAAAATTAAAGCCAATAAATGGAGTGGGTAATATGAAGTGTAGACTCGAGAGCCAAACATGTTGTTGTCTGAGTGGACTTTTTTTTGTAGTTTCAGAAGAAGACAACAGGATTGCAAATGTGCAACACATGTTCTGCAGGGGTTGAGAGAGGAGGGGTAAAGTCTCCGAGCTTTAACACAGCAAATCTTATTAGACTTGTGAGATATTATATATTCCATCTTTGCCTTTCTTACCCCCACTTGTGACTAACTAGACTATAAATTATTATCTTCTTCTTTTTTTAAATCAGCCAGGAGAAGAAGGTAATTTATTAGTTATTGACATAGGGTGGAAAAAAAACATATTGTACAACTCTAAATATAAACCATTACAACATAAAGCTGTGCAGAGAAGTGTTGAATCTAGATCAAAAGACATATGCACAAAATGACGAGTCATGAAGAATATGAACATCTCATTCAATGCTGTAGCTATTAAATAAAATACTGCCTTTGTAAGTGCAGTATTTGCTTTTGTCTATAAAAGGTCAAACAAACAGACGGATGGTGAACACAGCAAAAGGAGCATCTATAAAATATATTGTTAAAACACAGCTGTTATGGTGAACAAGTGTAGCTGTTAGCTGTTGTGTTTACTATATATGTGTGTACTGTTGACAGTGTGAGAAAACTATCAATATGGAAACATTAAGATTTATGTTTGTGTTTATCAACGCTTCTAATCGCCAAAGATGTAGCTCTAAATTAGCTTATTATAGCAGGCTACTTCTCACACCCTTTACGCCCTGCTGACAGATGTCATTTAAAAAGCAAAGGCACCTAAGTTACTGTTAAATAGCTCACATCAGCACTAAATTCAGCGAACCAGCCAGTAAAACTACAGCTACAACACTAACAGTAACTAAGCTAGCTAAGTTGACGTTAACGGGTTAAATTAACGTAAATGACCACTGCCAATGAAAAATATTGACCTGTTAACCACTAAGCTAACCCTACAGCACCACAGCTACCACTCGATGTATTTAATTAGCTAACTTCTGACTGATGAACGACACAGTCCGGTTAGGTAACTTGCTAGCTGTCTGCTATTTACCAAGTTTAACAGAACTGACAGCACGTCAATGAATGGAGAGAGGCTAACATTATTGTAACGTGGCTAACCAGCCGGTGACTTTATAACCTTCCTCTTGTGGCTCGTACTGTAATAATTGTACACGGAACACGTTAATAACTCTGCTCACCTCTTAACGTGACTGTCCGTGACTCTTTTCAAGCCATTTCATCAAAGTCGTCACGGCTTTCGACAGTTTCAGTTTCCAAACGCGTTGTAATCACCTGTGTTGGGCCAGGAAGTGACATACTTTGTTATTTTAGTATGACGCATGCGCAATAAAAAAATAAAAAAACTATACGTGGCCGTCTTTACCGCCCCCTTGTGGGCCCCAGAGTGAAGCGCATAGAGATAAAACACTGACGTCATCTAGTGCACGCTTCAATAAATAATTGTCTCTCCTTACTGAACTGTGGATGGTCCAACAGTGTTATAGGAGTGCAATATTAGACAAGTGGACTGCTTTTGAAAAACCTACATTACCCATCATGCAACTTAGCCACTGAGTGATATCACTGGAGGCAATGTGTAAAATGGTGGGGTCATACTTATAGTACTACAAAGAACAAAAAACCCTGAATATTTAAGCTTGGCGTTAACCAAGCACTGTGGTAAAAGCACTTTATTTCAACGAATGCATATAATAAACATCTAATCTGCATTTAAGTGACGAGTAAGATGATTAACAAAGACAATATCATTCAAAAAAGGACCCAACACATGACTTTCTTGGAAAAAGATGTTTATAAAAAAAAAAAGGAGAAAAAAAAAAACTATGATACAGAGCGAAGGCGGATGAGGATTCTCATTAACCACATCTGGTACAATATTTTTCATAATGATGCAATAAAAGTCTGAAAGCACATCCATAAATTATTTAAATCTCCAGAAAGTCGATCATTGGTTGGTTTGTTGTGTGACTTTTTTTGAAGAGTTTTTACACAAATAAAGCTTCTTGTTGTTTGTGTGCTCCTGAAGTTATTGGTTTGTGTTTGACCTTAACACCATCACGTTTAGATTACCATAACTGACCATAAATACCAGACTATATGCTCTGGCATACAGTTCAAATGTGCAACGCAATAAGAGTTTATGTATTCCAGCAGGTGTCCCATTTATAACATAAAATATTAAAGCAAAGATAAACAAACAAACAGACAAACAAACAAAGAGACTGCTTTCATGGCTTGTGGTGTAAAGCTCAACGGAATATGTTATCTTGGGTGTAAACATGAAATAAACATTTATGGCTCAAACAACAATAAATAATCTTCATCTTACATTTCAAGCAGCAGTAATACTGTACCTTATGGTACCCGTTTTAATGGCTTGCCCTCTCCATCCAGGATTAACACATTATTTATAGCAGACCTACAGTATAAAATGTGACATACGATAATGGCTTCCTGTTTCTATCTCTAATAAATAATAAACTACAGCTCTATTCTACAGTAATATAGAATTACAAAAAAGTATGCTTCTGGTAATGGATCATTATTCTGCGTTGAATTTGAAATATTTTATGGAGAATAATCTGTGCACTGCTGCACTCTGAATACCACTGTAAGATCTCAGTAAATATGGATCAACAGAGACCCACTGAACTCGCACAGATTTGTAGAGTACACAGTAGCACATAGGATCGTGTTACAGTATGAACTGAATTGTCCTTAACAATACTACAGTTTGTTCAAGTGAAACCAGTCAAATTACAGTATGACAAACTGGTCCCCTGAACCCTCTGATAAATAATTAACATTACAGATCATAAACCATTTTTCGCTGGTTCCCCTCACATTTGAATTACTCTACATGGTCAAAAGTATGTGGAAACCCAACATTGCACTTATAGGTCAGTGTTAAACATCTTGTCATTTGAGAGGCTGGAACCAGTGACTTTTTGCTTACAAAAACATTACATAAACATTTAATCCATTACCAAAATAGCAGTTGTTAAATTTAATGTCGATCTGCTTATGGATTCATCAAATAATTGTCACAGCTCTTAAGATTATTCTTCATTGGAACCTGGGCCCCAGTTCAGCTGCAACTTGGGAAACTGGTTAATAACCTTTTTATTTTCTTCATTAAATCTTGCAGCAGACAATATTTTTTATGTAGCTGGTTAGAAGAGTCTTTCAGGAGAGCTTAAGAACAGCGGTAAGTGTTGATCAGTTATCCTCTTGGTCTTTCAAAGATGTCTCTATTTGAGAGGGAGCATCGCGAACGATGAAAATAAGAATGGAAACAAGCCTGTCCAAATACTTTTGACCATATGATGTAACTCAGACAAAGGTTTTTTTTTTATAACCTAAGTAGACACAGTATATTATTTAATTATGTGTGATTAATATGGATAAGGTCACAGACCGGTAGGCAAAGTGTGCATGTTTATATGATTCAGCTTACAGTATGCTGTTAAAACCGTTACTGTGCAGTAAAAGAATAATTCATTCTGGGAAAAATAGTCTATGGGATGTGTGAAGACCAGAGATTTGCACTTTGTTTTCAAGACATTAAAAAAAACAACTATTGAATGCAATATTAATGAAGGGCACAGATGGTAAACTATGTGGAGAAATGCAGCTGTGCATGTTGAGTGTTGATGCGTCTAATCTGGATAAAGCCACTATTATCAAATTCTGCACGTTACACAACTGACCCAGGATCAATGAGGAAATTCTAACTGCCTGTCAAGGATGCAGACTCGAGTCCTTGCTGAGGAAAAAAAACTGTTTCCTTTCCAAACACCACCATGTAGCCCTTCACCGTTCTCAATGGTCGGCCCGTATTTGGTCTGATCATTTTTCATGTTTTTTCCACGTATAAAAAAATAGAACATCGACACACAAACACCAAAGTCCAGCTGGAAGTCAGTTTGATGTCGACACTTGATTAAAGTTCCAGTTCAGGTCCGAGTTGTTTTTGGTATGGAATGAAAAAAGGGAAGAGAGGGAGTGGGGTATATTCTCAATGGTGTCGATAATACAGCTGCTGCTACCTGATTGTGCTTCTCCGACCTCCTGAGGGAGGGTTGCAGGCATAGAGGATTAGTGATATAAATACTCTGTATCCACTAAATCTCAACAGTTGAGGCTCAATAACATTCACTGAGGGAAGGACAAGAGGAGAAAAAAATAAGAGCAATGAGTCAAAATGGCTGATCAGTAGTCTGGGGAATAGAGAAATGTTTGAGCGACTGGGTGAGTATTGCACGTCAGTTCATGTTCAGCCAGGGAGTCACACTTCTTTAACTCGTCTCTGAAGACTGAACGCTGCTTCTGTTGATATTTCTAGACTTAGAGGGAGCAGCTGTAAGAAAAAGTTTAATAAAACTTAAAAAAGAAGGCTGCCACCCCTTCTGCCTGGGATCTACTGCATCTGGGAACTGCGCTACTCAAATATTTTTGACAGAGGACTGTGCGTACCTGCCGCACAACAGCAAAACTCCCAAAACTCCAGGGTCCTACAAACTGACGATGGGAGGACGATAAAGAGAAAAAAATAGTTCTCCTTTTGGGTCAGTTTACACCAGCTGACTGAGATCTCAGTTTCATTTCACACTGGTCATACAGCTGGGTGTCGGTCCAGAGGAGTCTGGTGCTAGCCCAGCTGTATCTGTCCAGAGTAGGTGGTGAGGAGGAGCATGATGGAGAAGCCCGTCAGCAGGCCAGCATTCTGGATGGCAAAGGTAAGGAGGAAGCTGCTGCCGCCTGCGTCCTCTTCCTCACGACTCACCTCATTCATCTCTGGAAACTGAGACACAAAAAACAGAGAGTAAGGTCTTTATTAACTGGTATTAGCTGCAATTATTATTATTATTTTTTTTATATATCTTATGTTTTGGATTGTACTCAATATTATTCCCAGCTTTTACACCTTTTCCATAGTCAAATGCAGCATAAAAGCATTTTTAAGGTGAATATTCAAGCTTTTGCAACAACTTAAATCTGTGGTATATACACTCACTCAAAATGATTACCATCTTTCATTCGCCATACTCCAATGAGGCATTGGGTTATAAAAACACCTGTTCTAGTAAATCAGTTCTTTTAATCTTGTGAATAAATGGATTTCCAATACATGTTAATAATAAATATAGTAACTTCTGATTAATCTATATCAATTTCAGGCTTTTTTAACAACTACAATTGTTTTAGATTAAATTGAAGATCTTCTTGTAATATCATCTTCAAAAGGAGTCTGTCCCTTACAAGGACACATCCACCCTTACAACACATGGATGTACGTTGACCTCCTCTCTTTGTGCCGAACACTGACCATGTCTGCCAAAGCGATGTAGAGGAACATTCCCCCTGCCAGGGCAAAGATCCAGTTGGGGGAGAAGCTGTTGCCCGCCAGGATGCCAAAGCCCATACCCAGGTAACAGCAGCAAGCTGACAGGAAATTAAAGAACAGTGCCTGCTGTATGCTCATGCCAGCGTTCAGCAGGATCACAAAGTCTCCTAGTAACAGAAAGAGAAGGAGAACGACAAAAAGAGACGATGTAGAGTCGAAGAAATCGAAGAAGACCAATTTCTCATACTAAAAACACACTATGAAAGTAACTTGAATGATTAAGAAGGTTGACTTCAGGTGAGACTTGCAGCCTGGTAGAGGTTCAAACAGGCAACATGACATTAGGGAAACATCTGGTGGCTCAAAATCCCATCCCAACTCACCCAGCTCGTGGGGGAACTCCTCACACAGGATGGCCACGGAGGTGCTGATGCCCTGGAAGACGGAGGCGGTGAAGGAGGCGCCGATGGCCAAGCCGTCGATGAAGTTGTGCAGGCCATCGCTCAACGTGATCATCCAGGCCAGCGTGCCGATGTCAGAGTAGGATGTCCCCTTCAGCCAATAGCAGCCCCCGCCACTGCTGCCGGACCGCCCCGCGCTGTCTGGGCTCTGGGAGTCCTGGGAGGAACAGAGTGAGGGACAAGTGGATTGAAGTGGAACTATAAGTAAGCTTCTTAACAAAAAAGTTATTTTTTAAAGTAAGTACTTTTAAATTTTTTAAATTCATAAATGCATCATTTTGTGGCCGTTGGAAACAACTGTCTGAAAAAAACATTAAAATAGTTGCACCAACTTACAGTTACACTTTTAAAATCTATGGATGAACCACTTTTTAACTTCTTCTGTATTCTCCTCCTTCCTCAGCCTCCACCCTCACCTGTGGTGTCTGTGCAGGACTGAGCATGAGTTCACCCTCCCCTGCGTCCACCTTGCCCAGAGCCAGACTGCTGGCTTCTCCGTTCTGCTGCAGCTTCTCCTTCTCCCCCTCCTCCACATCCCCGTCGGGTGTTGAGTAACGATCTACACCGGGGTAATGGCTGTGACCGTGGCTCTGAGAGAACAAAGAGAAAACAGATATCGTGATCAATAAAGAAGAGATTTTGACAAACAAAATAACCTTGAAGTTTGGTCAATTAATGGCTCAACTTGACATTTAAGAATATGAGTGTAAATGTAACCAATCAGAACCACAGAGCCCAGGCCAAGTGAAATATCTGGTTGAACTTTCGCTCCTTAGGGATTTTATCGCCCTGAACAGAGCCCCTCAGGCAGCATTTACTCCAAGACTTATTTCTTGCAACAAAAACTCAAGAGATTCTCTGTGACATTTCATTAAAGTTTGCAAGGACAGCTAAGGGTCTGTTGGAAACAACACTCCTGGAATCAGAACAAATTCAGTGTTTGCTCAAGGACACTACACTGACATTCTAGTGGACAAAATTACACCCCGCCCTCCAAAACAATTTAATAATGAGTTCACACCGACAGACTTTGGAGTTTTTAATGGGCTTTTTTGACTATTTCCTTGCAGTGAAAAGAAAAACCTGTCAGCAGCATCGCAGGTACCAATTTAGGTCAAAGTGCTTCTGTAATTGGATCAGCAGGTCGATGTGTTAGTTGTTAATTAGGTTGGCTGGACCATATGGCTCCAAGCGGAGCAACCACACGGTGGAGCAACTGTCCCACAATCATCCCCCTACATGTCCTGATGCTTTCTGAGAATTAAATCAGCAGCAGTAGGAAGCATACGAACTTCAGCAGCTCATCATTTGGTTTTAGAATTTGATTTTAATTTTGCAATTTGGAACAGGGCTGTATGTTTCCCAAACTGACCTATAGGTCTGTATTTCAGAGGTAAACTGTGAAAACAACTGCCACATACATGACTACTGTACTTCAGCAAATAATCAGGGAAGGAGCAGTTGCCAAGTGGCCGAGAGCCAAACCCAAGCCACATCTGCACCGTTCACAGTCAACACCAACATATGTCAACTAACCACATCACATAACAATCGTGAATGCAATACTCCGGGTATACGGAGGAGTCAGGACTTTTTAAAATCTCTTGTATTTTTTAGCAGGTTAACTGTGTAGCATTATCATGAATTGATAATGAGACAAAGGAGCATAATGAAGCTTAGTGATAATTTAGTATTATCATTTATTGATTGGGAAGAGTCATTTTGTTATTAACTGATCATTTAAAAAAATGTTTTATAAAACTCTGTTGTCCCAACAATTCCAAGCAAAATGCAATTAAAAGTTGAGATACTGAAGATTTTATTTTACATCTAGGGGGAGTTTTGTCTGATGTAATACACAACAGTGGAAAACTGTTTGTTGCAATAAACACCAATCTGTTTTAAACACCGACTTGTCTTGACTTTATGTGTGATTCTTGTGCATATTTACGATATTCATGACATATACTGATATCTGAAAGATATTCTCAGCAAAATCTTTTTCTGCTTCCTGCTTTGACAGTTTTTTCAAGAAACAATTAAAAACAGTCTTCTCACTTAACTTCTCCATGATCTGACAAACTAGTGAGTTTAGAATGCGATTTTATCATATTTCTTCATGATCACAGGAGAATGATGCAAAAGTCAAGAAACCAAACTACTTTCTCTTTTGCTTTGGACTCCTGGTTTTTTGCTCGTCATGCTAGGTTGTGTCTTTGTGTGCTGACCTCGGATAATTGTAACCCTCCATAAATAGCAGCTCAAAAACTGCTTTGTTGAGAATGCTTCATAGCTGTTGATTCAGTGCTACTCCTCTTCATTTCTTCTGTCTCAGTCCATCAGTATTTGTCAGATTTTCTTCATGACTTTCGAGTATGTCGCCTTCTCATTTTAAAGAGTTTTTGGGACTTGGGCACATAAATTTGGGTTTGATCACCAATTTTTTGGCTTCTTTGGTCTTAAGCTGCCTCCTGCTTTGACAACTTAGATTTAAAAAGTAATCATTTCTCAATTTCCCACCACCCTTATATAACAAAAAAAACAATATAAAAAGGGAATTCCAGGTCATTCTTGCTTTGTACTCACACTGTGTCTCTGTTTGAGAAGCACTCTGAGGACCTTTTCAGTGAAGAAGAAGAGGTAAAAGCCTCCGAACACCACCGCAGACTTGGACACGTACAAATCCACCATGGGGTCAAAACCAAAGGCCTACCATGAAGGGGAGAGAAGATGATGTTAGCTTGTGATAAATATTCATAGTAGCTGTTGTGACATCATTACTGCCTGACCTCACTCACTGTGCATATCTTTGAAATGAGGTGTTGTTTGAAACAAGTATCACATATAACGAGTATGATCTAGCAGGGCTCTTGTGTGGAACTCTGAGTGAGTCTATGCTGTGTAGTCAGCTGTCTGAAGACGAGAGTGAAATTTCGTTTCTGGCAAACGGTGAAATAACCTTTTTCCTTTTATAGTCGCCATCAGAGCCAGCTGCTTTTATCTCTGTGATCACCTTCACATTGCTACATGTCTTTGGATGGCTCTACTTTTGTCCACCGTTATATGAACATGTGAACAATTACATGACCTTGAGCTTTTAAGATATTGCAAAGATATTTCACAGCAGCCTCTGATCAGAGAGACAGGTTGAATTATGTAAGCAGTTGTCTCCCCTTTCAATAGACACAAACTTCTCATAAATCAAACCACTTCAGCTCTGAGGTAAACACATGTATTTTTTATTACTTTTCATTCAGTTTGGCACATCAGCTGTAAATTGGGCCATGATGGGTGTGTGCACTGTCTAGACGGGATTTAAAAACGTAATGGAAAATTGCTCATGGTTGTGGGTTATGCCACTCTGACTTTGACACTGGATTATAGCCATATTTACTTTGAAACAGGCAAGGGTATACAAAGACTTCAGAGACACTTACTGCCACATATCTCTTATGTGCATGTAAATGTAGTCAGTGTTTCTATTTTGACCCTTGTCTCTATTCTGTGGGTTTGGACTCAAGTATTCATCGTGGCTGATGAATGAAACATTGCTGTTTTAGCTATTGTTGGAGATGGACAGTCCTTCCAGAATTACAGTATGCTTTACTCCTATATAAGCGCTAGATTTAGGACATCCCTTTGGATTGTGGCATTGATCAACAGCTGGAATTCAATCAACTGATTATTTAGTCCAAGAAATCCTATGAGTGGTACTATTGGGCAATATGATGATGTTTATTTGTGTACTGACTGAGATCTTGCTTCAGCGTTTCTAAAACTATCCCTTTAATATCTGGTTGTTATCAATATTACATGCAATGCTGCGAATAGTATTGAGCATCTTTATGGAGTTTATCAGTGTTTAGATTGATGCATTATTACTATTATTACTTTGATTTGTCAGGTATTTTGTTTAGTTATTTTACATATTATCATTATCTTTCATAATCTTGAAAATTTACACTGAGCTAAAACTATTGCAGTGTATTATAACAGTGCAGGCAAAAATCCTCCCGTCAAGAGGTTATTCAGTTTTTTTGAAACTGTTTTAGAGAGGCGTTGATTCAACTTCATGATCATTCTTGGAACTACAGTTTGTGCTGCTGTTGAATTGTATTGCATTATATTGACTATATTATACTATAACCTTCATGAAGGTAAGAGTTATGGCAGGGCTGCTGTATCAGACTGCATCACTTTTAGATAGTATTTTATTTCATTTCACCAAAGATACTTTACTAATTTTAACAATAAATGTGAAATAATTTTAATTTCTCGTGCATTTGCTTTGTAAATACTTCTTTTAAAAATAATCTGATTTGACATGTAAAGAGTAGAGTGGTTAGTCTATAGGTTACGTACGTTTCATCAGTCCAAAATATAATCTTCTTCCAGAGAGAAGGATTACTGCAGTTCCCATTTCAAAATTTAAACATCTCTTTTTTAATTTTGTGCGTTGGTGAATCCAAGATGGTGGCCGGGCAAGACGACTGCCGAATAATATCATACTCAACAACAACTCATCCTATTTACTGTAATATTTACATTACATTAAGTGAAATAAGAGAACTACAGTGATGGAGGTATTGTGACAATTAAATCAAATATTCTATGGAATATTCTACGTAAAATTCATATTCGATGCTCTTTCCTGACTCTATATAGCAACCCTGCACTGAGGCTCTGAAGGAGCTGCAGCTAAGTGAGTCACAGCAGCATCAACACTACCTCTGGGATGAGCTGAAACAGGGCGTTGGAGTAGAGCGTGCCAATGGCCAGGGCTATGAAGTAGAGCAGCAGTCGCTTGTAAAAGGTTTTCTTCATGAAGGGCACCACGCTGGCCCCGACCAGCGAACACAGAGAGATCAGTGTCACACACAGGATCCCATAACCCCACACTGATCATTGGAGAGGAGGCAGAGGAAAGAAGGGGGAAGGTGAGAAGAAAAAGAGAGGGAGGTAGTTAGTTGAGGACGAATTTTATCAGATTAATCACCAGGGTAAGGGCATAAAATAATTAGAGAACACCAACCAGTTAAAACCCTGAAAGACAGAAGGAATTGAATGAAATCAACCTGAGGGAAAAAAAAGAGATTTCAAAGATACTTGCAAGTCTTCCCAGAGACAGCAGGATCATTTGTCCATTGAAAACAGATCAACAGAAGTAACACCACCGTTCATTTGCATTTTGAAGACAGTAGTTGTTTTGTCCTTTGAAGAAGTCCTCAAACCCCCATGCATTTCTTTTGATTGAGAAGAGGAGGTAATTAAGGTAAAATTACAGGAAACCTTGTGCACACACACACAGACACACACACAGACACACACACGTACTTTGTCCTCGTCCACTCAGGTGCATCTCTACCACTGTCCTAGCCTCAGGGTACATACAAGCTATCACTGCAGACACAAAAGGGGGCAAATGAACTTTAAATAGCCCGACAGCAGCAGAAGAAGCACTGCTAACAAGGGGTCACATTTCAATTTGAGGGACACTTAAAGGATGTCGTGCTCCCATTTCTCCAGTATTGTCTTACACAAACTGAATTTTATGATTCTCAAAGCCAAAAAACAGAGTGAGTGAAACACTGATATCAAGTCTGTTTTGCGGTTCTACATGCTGCAGTGTTGAAGAGAGAGCTGAACTATCTATCCAAGAAAAGCCTCATAGCTGGCCTAGATCTCAATGCAAGGGAAGGTGCAGACACAGATACAAACACACAGTGCAAACAAATATAAAAAGTCACCCCCAGATGACCGGTGATGCAGTGAGGGCAGAGTAAAAACAACAAGCTTTCCAGAGTGCTTATTAGAACCCAAGAAAACAAAGACAGGAAGGAAAGGAAACCAGAGTACTGACAAAGGAGCGCTTGGCCAAAGGTGCACTAGTTTTGCAAAACAGCCAGTGAACTTAAGAGCATTTGGCGTTTGTGTTTTTGAAAAGCAAAAAAGGTTTATTTCATGTGAAAAAAAACGTATAGATAAAAAGGTGTGGACAGAAGAATGTATGGATGGATGGCAAACCTCTGGCAGGAGCTGCAGGATGGCAGTGGAGTACAGCGTGCCAATGGCAAGAGCGACGAAAAAGACCAGCACGTACTTCATATAGCGAGTCTTCATGAGAGGCACGATGAAGACTCCAGTGAGGGAGAAGGCATTGATCACTGTCACACTCAGGAAAGAAAAGCCCCACACTGGCAGTTCGAGTGATGGGAGGATTGGATAGAAGAGGAAGGTGTAACATTAAAAACACACTGCATAATGTGTGGTAATGCAGCTGTAAATTCAGCTTAAGCTCTGCATCATCAATCAAACAATTTCTTTTTAAATACAATCATGATGTTATCAAATGTATGCAATGCAATTACTTTAAATCATGTTGGAAATCAAATATTGAGCTCACATTTTATCTGTCTGCTGTATCGAAATGCAAGTAAATAAAATTGCATTTCCCTGCATTTTAATGCAACAAATCTACTAGTAGTTGATATCATAATAATTTGATTTATACAGTGTAACTCAGTTCTGTTGATTAAAAAACATTGTGTGAAGACACACTTTGGGAGTGGACAAGTACCCCAACTCAGTGGTTCTGAAACTAGGTTTTGGGACCCTGGACCCTTAACTAGATAGAAAATAATTTTATTTTACTGTAAAATACTGGATCGTTTTACCTTGTCCAGCCTCCAACCATAATTCAAATGAAGCAATTTAGAAAGGAAATATAATTTCTTGGTTGAACTGGCGGTCCAGTCTGGCGGTCCAGTCAGGCTGGCAGCCTGGGACCATTTCGATCTACGTCTCCATTATTGACTAAACAAATGAAAGCACTGACATTTTGTCCAGAGTCGTTGACATTTACTAATCTGAGGAAAGGAAAGCAATCGTTGTCTTTGCAACAGCAACATCAACATCAATAATACAACTTGGAAACACTAGGGGGGAGGGAGGTGTCTGTAACCACTTTAAGTCAGCTTTTAGGCTAGGCATCAAGGGTACAAGTAGCAGACTTGAGAAAATACTACTATTAGCATGAATGATTTTAAAACTGGTAAGAAAAAAAAAAGGTTCTGGTTAGGAGAGGAATAAGTGTGACTTCAATATGCCTAGTGATGTGTTTTGATATTTATGATGTTTATTTGATTCAAATAGAGACATTCACTCTCTGAAAAAAGCTAAATGGCATCAAAATTAGACAATGAGAAAAAGATCAGCGTATATCAGTCAGTGAAATCAGCAGTAGAGATGAATTTCCATGGCATCTGCCTCCCTGCTGCTGGCAGATCTCCACAGCCTAGGCAAAGAAAAACAGCTCTCAAGCCAAAATAAGCTGCCTACAGGGGCAAGTGTGAGGCGAGCGGAGGCCATATGAGTGGATGATAAGGGAAAACAAATTTGTCAGTGGAGAGGGAGAGATAGAGCTAGAGGCCACTAAACCATTTCTCCTCTACTTGCCAAGGATAAGTTAAACTGGGTTAAAGGTATGAACTGGAATTTGTGAGCTGGCTCAGCAAGGCTACAGCACAATGTGATAATGAAAGCTGTCATTTCTCTTTTAGCTGAAAATAAGGAAGCACTATGAAAATTCCTGAAGCGTTGCTGCTATCGGGCGTGAGTTCTGTTGCAGACTTGAGGGCAGAACATCACACAAGTTGACCAAATTCTCCAAGTCTGTCATTAGCTAGCTTTTTATACCAGCCACACATTCCCATGCCAATTTAGCTTCATTCAGCAAGGACTCAAAATTTTTTTTAATCATCAGCCTACGCTGCACTCCGCATTTCTGAGTACTTCAGATTGCATGCAGAAGCCAAAATGACTTCCAGGGCTCTCAAGGACGTCCTCGTGGGTGTGTACAGTCTGTAGCCTGTATGGAGCTACAGTGGGTCAGCAGCCAAGGAAAAGAGAGGAGTTTGTAGCTTTGATGCTTTCCCTGTCTGACTGTCTTTACCTGGATGAGATCTGGTTATGCTGACTGTGGCAAGTGAGAAGTCTAACGGATCTGTGGGTTTTTAAGCCAAACTGAGAAATGCAATCTGAGCCTTGGCTAACTGCGCATGCTTATTTTGGCTTTCATCTCCTTTGAGGACATCACGATATCACTATCTCTAGGCAACAAAACACACATTGGGATCTCAGATCTGATGAAGAAACGTGGTTATTCGAGGTCTCACTGCATTGGGTTGTCATCGGTTATATTTTTACTGGAAACACAGTTGTAAAAAAAAGTAACAGAGCAGAAGAATGAGCTTGTAATGGAGTTAGTCATTGACAGAGATGATGATGTACACACTCAGTAAAATACGTATAGACAGATAAAGTAAAACAGCCAACTGCAAAGTTTGACCAACATGCACAAAACAATACATACGAAATAGGTAGAGGTAAATGATAAGGCTGGTGATGTTCTATATTTTTGTTATTGTAGTTCAACCTTCTATAACTAACTAAATAACCACTATTATTAGGTTGGAAGGAACCAAACACTGAACTACTACAGTGGCCAAATTCATTGTATTAAAACATCCGATGTAACCGTGTGGCTCAATAAAGTGTTTTACTAGTCATGACAGTTTTTGACTTTAAAATAGAGTGAAACCTGATGGTCATTAAAGGGGAATTTGAAGAATATTCAGTGTTACGACAAATGGACTGGTAGCTAACAGTTTATATTATTGATCCGTAACAAGTGCTCACCTTCAGCATCCGAGGGCCTGGGGGAAGGGTCACCGCTCTGCTCCTCCTTATTTTGCGCCTTGCAGGTGCCAGCGTCCAACTGCTGCAGCATGGTTGGGCACAGCTCCTGTAAGCCCTGCCCATCCAGCCGTGACTGCTCACTGATGCTGTAAATAGCCAGCGTGTCTGCAGGCAAGCACTGGAAATGAAAATATACCTGTCAGTCAGTTGGCCAATGAAGTTACAATTTCACGTTAAGCAACTAAATTGGCTAGGATGTATATTCAGTGACAGGTCAGGATGCTCTCCTTTTTAACCAAAAACATGGAGGGCTGCCACACAGTGGCTTTAAAAAAAGTGGATATAGGAAAGAGATGTAGACTTAATTGGATTTAGAGTGATTTTGTGCCAATGTGACAAATAGCTTGTTTAAGCTAGAACAAACCAGTGAAACATGCTCCACTGAATCCACAATAATGAATTTGTCGCAAAATGAACAGCTCTTTCAGACAAGGGGACCAGCCTCACATATTCATTTCAGAAGAAACTCTGTCATATATCACTGCATATGAGATTGCATTGCATTTTAAATACAGACACTAGACCAAGTTACCATTGATTGAAGTGATTTGTTACAGGAAAAAAAAAGTTAAGGACATTATTAGTTGTCATTTCAGCTTCTCAGATGTTTGCTGCTATTCTCTGTTTAATATCTTAAGTTGAATATCTTTTGGTTTTGGACTGTTTGTTGGACAAAAGAAAGACATGTGAACATGTCACCTTAGGATTTATTAAATTTTGGTAATTTTTGACAAATTTACGTTTTATTTTATCAATCTTTATTCCCTTACCATCCAGTATTTTACAGAAAAACAGAATTACTTTCTATCTAGTTCATAATCTCTCCAATCTTTATTAAGCTTTTTTTTAATCAAATCATTCAATAATACTGCAAAGATTTGTAACTTACTGCCCAAAACCTTCTACGAAAAATATACGGTCTAAAGGTGTCTAAATACAGTGATTAAGATCAAGGCCATTACCATTAGGGCTTTATCCTTTCTAATAAAATTACTGACCCTACAATTAGACGCGATTTGAAAGAGATATGAAATATATATGTATGAATAGGTTTGCCATGAGATTGCTTGGGATTAAAACCAAAATGATAATCATAGGGCATCAAAAAGTTAACAATGTAGAACAGGACAAATGCAGACAGTGGGATGCCTGGCAGCCGATAAAAGCCTAACAGGAGACATGCAGTAATGTCAACTTGTGAAATCTAACCGAGGTATCAAACTTCAAAAGTCACATTGAAAAGTCAAGAAACTGAATCTATGGTAAATATTTCATTTCTATACTGGGTGACAGACGTCACTTGGAATTTTAATCTGAGTGGATACTAAAATGAAGCTGAATCAAACACAAGTGGGCTTCTGGTCGTGACTCACAACATAATTAAAGTGCATGAATCACTTTCGAGTTCATCATAACAGCAGGAAATACATTCAGTATTCCATTCAATGATCGTCTAAACTCTTCTCAGCACAAACAACAAATCACTCTTCCCATTGTGGCAGCCGAGAACATTTGAATGCAACGTGTTCAGTGACGAAGAGGTGCCTCTGAAAGGTGTTTAACACCATGCAGGTGACATGTGACTAAACACGTTACTGAGAGGCATGCACTTCAATGACTGGAGAGAGCAGTGACAGTCATTTACCAAGGCTTCCAGCTTTACTTTTGTCCTCTGAGTCACACACGTGTACAAGACAGGCCCGTTTCTATTGCTATATCAAAATGCTGCGTTGCCTGTCTGACATCTGAAGTTCGTCTAACCAGAATCTCTTGTTGGTTTAATTTCTCACGTGGTTGTTGATAACTTTGTCACCATTAGTCAGGGTAAATCTATTCGAAAGCAGATCAGCAGGTGAGTCAATCATCCACAACACTAAGCATGGGAAATATGCTAAATATTTCAGCTATGTGGCACCGGTGGCTCCTGCTTCTCCCAGACAGGACTAAAGCTGGATTTACCCTTTGGAGTGTCTGAGGCTCTGCCAGAGGCATTGCTACCACCGATGTGAACCTCCTCAAAAGGGCTGAGGTGAGACTACAGGGAGACCACAACACCACTCCTACATGATTGTGTTGCTGGTAGAAAGGGAGCCACTTGGCACTCATGCTTGATTTCTTTGGTTGGTAATGGTTGGTTTACCCACTGTTAGTACGACGTGTGTTAGCACATACAGTTCACTTAACAGCTCACTGACAAGTTATTACACACACCCATGACGTGCAAATGGTGAACCTCCCTTGTTTGTTAACACCTGAAGGAGCCAGGTGTAACAGTAGCAACACCCATTTTTACTGTAAGTCCTCTTTGATCCACTTAAGTATAGGCCTGCAACTAAGGATTATCTTCATTATTGATAAATTTGCTGATTATTTTTACACTTAATGAATAAATCATGTCAAGTTTCTTAAAATGTTCATCCCAATTTCTAAAAGTGATGCGTTCTTTTGTCCAACAAACTGTTTAAAACCCAAAGGCTCTTCATTTACTATCATAAAAGACAAAGAAAAAAAGCAAATCCTTTCATTTAGAGAGGCTGGAACCAGCAAATGTTTGACATTTCTGCTTGAAAAATGACTGAAACGATAAATTCATTATCAAAATAGTTGGTGGCCAATTTTCTTTGAACTGACTAATCAATTTATCATCGCAGATTTGCTCAAGTTATTGCTGGTTTTCAAATGTAATGATGTGGTGCTTTTCTCTCTTATAATAGTGTATAAAATTTCTGGGTTTGGACTGCTGGTCAGGAAAAACTTGAAATTTCAGACAAGACGTCAACTTGATTGACAGGATATGAGGGATGGGGAATGGCATTCAATAAAAGGTTCCCAACTGGACTCAAACAAAGGATGTTGTGATATGAGGTAAATGACTTAAAGTAAAGTACATTATTTTCCACAGTGGTGACTGCAAAATACTTCCTTTATGGATTTACATTGAACATAAATAGTCATCAGATGTTACAAGCCAATCACCTACAGTATATCATCCTTTCAGAGTTTCCCAAATCCTCTACATCATTTATGTCACAATACAGTAGCTGTGCATCAAGTCTACAGTAACATATTATTTTGTATCCTTAATAACACTTGTAGCACAAACATAACCTAAGGTCATAGCAAAATGTGGTTGCTACATGTGCAATTGCCACCTGTCATACAAACCACAATTGAGAAACCTATCAACTCAAAGAGCTAACACAAGATAAGAAAATGTTTTTGTTCTCACCTTGGAGCTGTTGGATTTTGGAGGTGTAGTTGTAGTCGTCTCCGACCCTTTGCTGCTGTCGCCGTCACCTTCACCCTGACCCTTGCTAAGGAGTGCCAACAGGGCACGAAGCTGGGGGACCGTGATAGTGCTGTTGTCTCCATGGCGGGCCAGCAGGTCCTGGAGCACCTGGGCTGGGGACTGTGTCTCACTGTCCCCCTGTGCTATCACTCGGCCCAAGGGGCAGAGAAGCACAGCCAGGGCCAGAACAAACATCAGCTGGGACTGGAGGAGGGTGATGGTCATAGTGGCACGGCCATGAGGGTCGCCGATAAGCATGGCTTGTTCACTGGCTGGCGGACGTTAATCTGTGGGGGAAAACGAGAATAAAATAAATATTTGAACCAAACTTTTTAAACTATGACAAAAACACTGCTATTTAAACTATGTACTCTGCCATATAACTAACTGTTGACTCCAAAAGGCAGAGACATGTATCTGTTGTCACAAACAGTGCTCCAAATGTGTGACATTAAAAGGAAGACAGGTCAAGATCAAGTGCAAATAAATGCTTTATCTTAAAAGAAACAAATTTAAGCTATCTATGGACTACTTAAAAAGGAGAAAGGTGTCATTTTTATGTTTGTAATGTGATTAATCACAATACGTCTGTACAACATACCTAATTTTACCAGCCTGGCTGATAAATCACAACTTACTACTTTTAACAAAAGTATGTCAAAATGGAAAAGAAAGGGCGAAGATCTTAAAAGGGCCAGTGTGTACTATTTAGGGTGATCTATTGGCGGATATGGAATATAATATTCATAATTGTTTTCATTAGTGGAGAATCACCTGAAACTAATAACTGTTGTTTTACAATGAACCATTTATATCTACAGAGGGAGCAGGCCCTTCTCTATGGAGCCACGTTGCACTGCCATGTTTCTACAGTAGCCCAGAACTGACAAACCAAACACTGATTTTACAGAGGGCCGTTTGTTAATGTTTTAACAGCCACCATAGGAGAGGGTGAGGTGAGGGGTTTTTAGTTGGTTGCAATCTATAAACCACAATGCTAGATGCCACTAAATCCTGCATGCTGGACCTCAGGACTTAGGACTTAGAAAAGTTTGTATTTATGTATGAAACTACTCAGCAACGTGACAAATATAAAGATGTTCAAAATAGTTAATGTTGATTGTAAGATTTTGCGGAATTTACCAAGATAAAATCTGCTTGTGTATGTGATTTACAAAATCCAAAAATCAAGAATCTCAACTTAAATAGGATTTGTCCATTTCCTCTAAATAAGATTCATATGATTGCGCTGTTAAATGAATAAGTTAAATGAATGCGCCATGCGTGTGACACAATACACACTCCGGACAATGTTTTTACGCGATTCCACTCAACAGGCGGTGACAGGAAAAGAAGCAATGTACCAGAACAGACATCCATGTTTGCTCGCAGGCAAATGCAGGCAAATGTTCTACAAGGAAAGAAATGCACGTAACATGTTTATTAGGCCTTGAGGACACAACACAATGTGTTTGGGTGACAAGCACTAAGTGTACGCATAACTGTGGTACAAAATTAAAAATACAAGTACCTTGAAAAAGCCAAACATTTCAAAATTGAAATTAAAATGCAAAAAAAGAGGACTGATATTGAAACCTAGTGGGGACTGAACTTCTTTTGCATGCCGCAGCTTTAGGTATGTGAATACCTTATTGTTTAGGAGGCAAGAAACCAAACCCTAATGGCAAATGAAGCACTGAACACACAAGGAAACCAAAGGGCCTGCTGTTAGCACCAAGCACCAGGAGGGAGCAGGAAACCAGTAGGATAAACACAGCCTCCAATTATATACAATTACAGACAATATAGCACATGTCCACCACATACACCTCACACACACACATATCAATGACAGTGTCACCAGTGTAACAAACCAGCAAATGAATAAAGTAACACTCACAACCCAAACATGCACTGATTAATCAAAAACTACTCTTTAAGTCTCAGCATTAGTATCAGCTTATAGCATAATGTGCTGCCTGTTTTCAGCCAATGGTGCGATTTGATGATATTTTTCCTTGTGGAAGTATCCCTTTTAACTCAACCCATGATGTGTGTGGACAAAAAAGTATATAAGCATTTTGACTACATAATTTCAGAGTGTATCTACTTTTTCCATCCCTGATTCAAACTTTCTTACACACACGCACAAACAGGGCAAACTGTAATGTCCCGTCCCCCTGCTCCAACACACAGACCACTGATTCATTTCCATGCACCCTACAGGTCCACATGCACAGTTGGGCTGAATACACAGACCCATTCATTTTTTGCAAAGAAACCCTCACCTTTTCCCACAGAGCCTCTAATGATAGCTGGTGCGTGAAAGCGCCTGAGTCAGTCTGTCCGTCCTGAGGCTCCGAACGTGCTGAGTGATGCCCACAGGTTACAGAGATGGAGTCGGGGGAAGGCAGAAACGCCTGAAGAGAGCAGCGGGCTGCTCGGGAATGCAGCAGGCTGTGGAGGAGAGAGATAAAATGAAGGTTACGACTCACCGGTGAGGAAGAAAGAAACAGGAAAAGATGGAAAGGTAGAAAAGAGGCAGTGAAGAAGAAAAGAAACCAGCTTCAATTTTTTTTGCTATTCGCTCTACACATCAACTTGCCTTCTTCAAATTCCAAACAAACACTCTGTGCCACAAAGGCCAGCACCGAGCCAAACCCACATCATTCCTTTTTTGAAGCTGCAATGAGCATTCCTTGTTGATTGCTATTCTGCTATATGAATATGATTCAGTCCTTCAGCCCTGTTAGAATCGGCGAGGGAAATACATCCAATCCAGCCACTGTGGAGTAACTCAGCACACTGCCAGCCAATTGAGTTTCTTTCACTAACAGACGACCAGAAAACTTAAAACGCCACAGGCCAAGAGAGACAAAATAAAGAGACAATCTCCCCTCTCTTTATATATACACTGCTGAGATGCCCTTGAGCAAAAGCACTACACACTACAGTGTATATCTGTATCCCTGCTGGGCAGCTGTAGAAATGTGAGCCTCTATGAATGTAAAGCAGAACATTTGTCAAAAAGTGCAACCATGCTTGGTCGACTTCCCCCAGATAAAATACAACTTTTCCAAAAAGGTCAGTCTGTCTGCTTTCTCCTACTTCTAATTTGCGTTCCGTCACCAACTTTTTCACTTCATGTCTCTCTCCCTTGGTCGCTGAGCTGAAGAGGCAAAGAGAAGACTCTCCTCTTCTATAAGTCACCCCCTTCCTGATGAGCTGCACCCTCTCTCCCAAGTCTTCCTCCATGAATTTCTCTAATGAGGCCTCATTCTGAAGTGGTGGGGGAAAAGAGGAGGAAACAAGGTGCGGAAAATCAGACACTCTTTCATAAGTCTCTTTAGCTCCAATTTTTCATTTCTCTCACCAGCACTTCTCTCTTACACAATGCTTGTAAAAGCTGTAGGAGCTCTGAACCTTGCCCTCCTTATTGCTGGCTGCTATTGTAAGTGAAACTCTGGTTGAAACCAGGAGTGGGAAATAGTTCTGAAAGGATTAGCTGAGTGACAGAAAGTAGACTGCCAACAATTCTGATTTTCGCTGATTCTAATATTTCTGACTTTGTCTTATATGATTGAAAATTAAACATCTTTGGGCTTTTAACTGTTTGTTGGAACAAACCAGGAATCTGTCTGGGCGCAAGGAAAATGTGATGGACATAGCTCTCTATTTTTTGGACTTTTGATTCGCAGGATTTGACAGGTGAAATGAAACAATGTACAAAAAGGTACATAAAGTCTGACATAGTGCCTCTGTAGCACATTGACTGCAACTTCTCCATGTCCGCCTGTGCCATCATTCAAATGTTAAAAAGTCATAAATTGGCTGAACTGCCACAGTTCAAGATACAACTATGCAACAACTATCTGATACAACTATACTTACTAAATTCTTTTCAACTTATAAATCAAGTCTACACGACAAGGGTTTGTGAAGTTGGGACTCTGGAAAGTCAAATTGTCAGGGGAATATATTCAGAGCACTTTGCATGCTTTGATAAAAACTACTGATATTTGGCACTACATAAGGTATAACAAGAGGAAGCAATAAAGTGTATTTCCGTATTAATAAGGCCTGCTCTTCTCAGTTGCAGGAACTATGCAGGTAAGCAGCCTGAGGTAAACTGATACCTCTCTCCTCTTCCACATTTATTTTTTATCAAGAGAGAGGGAAAAGGCACGCTGTGTGAAGAAATGTTTAGGAGTGGCTAAGGGCAGCAGCACATGGGTGAAAGACAAAAACAGACATGCCCTAGATGAACATTAGCATTCTTAATGTGTTTACATTTGGGAACAACTATGTTGCAATCTTATTTCTGGCAACGCACACGGGTTAAGTGCAGAACACATGTGGTATTTAAGTGTCAACAAATAAGCACTACATCATTTTAATGACTTTTAAACAATGGATGTTAATAACTAAGACAATGGCGCATTAGGAGTGCAATCAATTTGCATTTGGAAACGACAGCTTTATAGGAAATGTGTTCTTCATTTTGGGAAAATAAAGCAATTACAATAGCAGTGGGAAGAAGCAATAAACAATACGCCATCTGATTATAATCTCCCTAGATTCAGTTTATGACTCCACCCTAAGAGTTGTTACTGGTGACAGTTATTCTACTCATCATTGCATCATGTATGAGAGGGTTGGATGGGCATCTCTAGCAGTAAGACATGCACTAGTTTCTATTTATACAAAACTTCCTTATTAAACTGGTCTCATAGTCATTATATGACCTGTTCAAGTGATTGGCTAATGCTAGAAGACCCGTGTGCAAACACAACATTTGGGAAAGCTGCTTTTAGTTTTTGTGCTGCACACACTGAACATTTTTAAACATACGTACATTAAAACTTAACACAATTGTACCGGTAGGTCAATTTAAAACCATGATTTTAAAATACTCCTAAATGCAACTGTTTTTTAACTTTGATCTGTTTGTTTCATGTTCGTGCATCTACTCTGATTTCAGAGTACTCTTGACATCACTGAATTAGATTTTAAACCAGATTTAAATTCAAGGTTGAATGAATGAATTGATAAATGTTATTACATGATTCATTACATGAATGCGCCACAATAAGTCTACCACTGATATGTCAGTGGTAGACGAATATGTCAGTTAGGTGTGCAAATAAAATACTAAGTAATGGACATCTCCCATATGTTAATCCACTAAGCTAACTTTGTGGGCCAAGAAAGGGTTATACAGTGACACACAGGTATTTAAATATACACTGTATATCCCAGTTATTCCCATCAATAATGCCAAGACATCCTCGTGGCTGAATTTTCATATATTTCACTATTATCAATGAACTCAAGTGTTTATTGATATTGTATAATTGGTGTTTATGCCAATATGAATTATAATTTGATTGAAGTTTCCAATTGTAAAATATTAGTACTCAGTACGTGTCTTTTCAAAAGGACAAAAAAAGTTAAGTGAAAGTTTCATTCTTATGCGTTCGCTCAAAATGAAACTTAAAACTCTCAAATAATGATACCATCCTCAAAACTCCTCTTTCAGCTGTGTTCTATCTGAAATATAGCATGATAACCAATGACGCAGAATAGCTGTCACCTTGTTTGCCTATGATAATAACTTAAATATACACATGCGCTCCTGCCCTTACACTTGTGCTCTTTTTGCTCCGGAGAGCATACAGGTCCAAACAGCTAGGTTACAATAAACACTGTAGGAGCAGAAGGTTTCTTTGCTGGCAGGCCTTCGCCTTGGTCTGAGTGTGGCTACAGTCCAATCTAAACAACACAAAAGCTGCTTTAAAATGTCAGCATGTCGGGTCGGACCAATGTCACTGCACACTCACAGAATCACCACATCTGTTCTTGTGGTACGTGTGCATTTAGAGTCCAAGGCCTATTTGGAGCTGTGGAGATAAAGGGTGGTGTGGGAACAGACAGGAAGTCTGCAGCAGAGACTTTAGTCCTTCAACGGGACTCTGAATGCCTCTGCCTTGATGTTAAATACGAGTTTTACGAGACATCCAGCAGCAGAGGAGAAAGGAGGAAAGAGCAGGATGGCAAAATGTTTAGTCACAGTCTGCTGGACTCAAATCCCAAAGGCATGCAGCTGATTCTAGTCTGCTCATCCTTTAAAATCTTTCTCTCTTCTAAGAAAGTCACCAGTTTGTCCTGCCTGGTATTTCACTTCCCTCTCATGGAGTTTTCTTGTCAGATTAGAAACCAAAAACAAATTGGCACAAACAAGCGGCTAACAGTCAAGCTACATGCAAACATGTAATAAATAAAGAAAACGGATAAAGTGCTAAATACAAACAAATATCTCGATATGAGACTATATATCCTCTTAGATGTTGGATATCGTAATGTAATGAGTGCTGTCATTTCGTGAATGTACAAATATTCATCTCTACAACATTGTGATCTTTCATTTTGTCACCCAGTCTTAGCATTTATAAAGTGCTTTTGAGAAGATTTCTAAATATCAAGATATATATTGTGTATTGCGATACAGCAATTTATAGGTAAAATATTGCAATAGTACTTTTAAATAATTTTCATTACCTTTGCAACTTGACAATCTAAGAACTGGGAGTGAGTAAATGAGCACATATGGTGATCAGACTTCATCAGCCAACCACATTAAACAGTCGTATCAGCTCCTAGGGCCATGTGTAAACACAGCTTGGTGAGAAGTTTCCCTTGTCATCATCAATTTCACCAGCTGACTAAGAAGTAATGAAATCTCCGGCTGGTCTAACAAGAGGAGACGCAGCCAATTCAAACACCTTATCTACCAACTGCACTCGGAAAGAGCGACGTCTGAACGCAGAATGGCACATGAGCGTTCCCTTACTGTTTTGCCAGGATTCATATAACCGAGCAAACTATTCGAATGGAAAAGTGTTGCTTTAATCAGTGTTGGTTATCAGCAAACCATACTTCTTCAAGAGGAACAACAAACTCAACCAAGGTTGATTAATATCATGACTGATAAAAGTGCTGATGGAAACTTTATGTTTGCATTTGTCCCACCCAAATTTTCGCAACAATGCAAGGGCATACTTCCTACTTTCAACTATGGTTACATATTTTCACAATTACTTGTGTACTCCACTCTCCTGAAATTAAATAGTCAATCTTCCGTATAATTAAGTGGCAACTACAACTGGATGCAGAGGTACACACAGCTGTATTGTCACATCACATACTGTAGTAATATTGTTTTGATCCAAGATTTTTAAGTGGACTGTGTGTACATCTCCAACAGTTTTGCTTGTATTCAAAAGCAGTTATTGTACTGCAGTCCATCGATTCTAGAAACTGCTGTATGTTCTGGCTACTTAATAATCCCTTTTTGCTGCAAGAAAAGAAAAGGACTGGTGCAAGGCAGATACTGTACAGTAACACTAACAAATAAACAAGAAGTCCTTCGGGGACACGAATTGCATCAAATAGCATACCACATAGTAATTTAATTTATGTAAATACTCAGCACAGTAAAATATTATTGACATTTTGATTTATTCACAAATCAGTGAAATCAATCATAAGCTAAGAAACAATTCACCTTGGCGTTGCTCTCAGTTTAAAAAAACCTCAACTCTGCTAATCCTAAAGCATAAAACACACAGTACCTTTTGTGAATGAATGGCGACACAAAGACAGCCACTGCCCCTCGCCAGTTCCTTCTTAATTCAAAGCAGGTTGTTCCTCAAAGCAGACTCTGGTTTGTTCTGTGTCATCCTCGGTCACTTTATATACTGTTGGAGCGAAGGGCAGGTTAAGGTGTACATCAGCTCATCAACCTTTGCCCATGCCCGTAATTACTGTTTCGCTCCATCTTCAGGCTGATATCATCAACCAAGACTGTCATTAGATGAGAGAGTGAAGGCTGTGGGCAGGATGTTGGTCCACTGAACACATTGTATGTGTGCTCCACTCATCCAACAAAGGACCATTCACCTTAAAATTAAAGGGTTTGGAGATGACCTGGTCAGGCTCAAACCGTCACATTAACCCAGAGGCAAGCTTAGAGGTCAGAGATTGCGAGGTAGAAAGCCACAGAGCACATACAGCAAGTCCTGCACCTGTGGACAACTTTTAGGGGTCATCGTCAATATTTTTCTATTTTTAAGAGAAATTTCAAGAATACATGCCGGTCGTACAGGCTACATTTATTTAACAGCTGCAGTTCCAGTTACATAGCACAATACTATCTTTGAGGGAAAACATAAGATATTCAGCTTTTTGCGATTATGCTGACAAAATAATCTAATTTAAAAATGTGCTAATGCAGCATCCTCTCAAACAAAGTCCTGTCTACAACAGTATCTGGTTGATAACATGTCACAATTAATAGCTTATAAACACTGAATAAACTGAATCTGCAAAGTAACTAGTAACTAACTGTATCAAATAAATGCAGTGGAGACAAAGTATAAAGTAGCAGAAAAAGGAAATACTCAAGTAAAGTACTTGAGTATATTGTACTTAAGAACAATACTTGGGTATATTGTACTTAAGAACAACAATACTTATTAAGATTTTCATTTTTACTGCAAATGAATATCAGTCCCACATATCATTTCTTTCCCAGTGTCCTTTTCATTGGCCCTGAAAAAGCCATATCGGTCGACCCATAAATAACATGCTGACATGCCTATATTATTTAGTATTTAGAAGAGTTACTGCATTAAAAAAACAACCTTTTAAAGATTAACTCAGAACTGATTTAACACCCTTAACGTCTTGAAATGTGAGCACTTTTGCATGTGCAGCACCTACTTTTCATTAAGTTGTCTATTTCCATTAGAGCATTGATGAGTTTACACACCACTGAATGAATTTCAATGGTTCTTCCATGACCACTAAACACAGAAGGATGCTGAAAGAAACCAAAAGTAAAAAAGTCATCTAGTCATTCTATGCTACGACTGGACGATCGCACCATTTCCTATATCTACGTTTACATTCAAGCTCTTTACACCCATCTCCTTGATTCTGAGATGAATGAACAAGTCAACGACTCACAGCATTTAGTCCAACTTGATCTAGCTAAATTAGGTTAGCTTCTCTAGCAGCCCCTTGATTCAACTACTCTGCCGTACTTGTAAGCTCACCCGGTACGTGAAATCCTTAACGCGTAAATTAAAGTCTTCAGGGTTAATTGTGAGCCGGTTTCAGTGGCTAGCTAATGTATAGTCGGGTGTATTAGCCAGCTTCTTATTAGCCTTGACAGTTAGCTTACCCGGTGATGCTGTTGGGGGCTTTGACGTCAACTCCTCTCAACAGCGTCCCTTCGGATCCTCTGACATACAGGAGGTATCACGGTCGGGCAAAGAAAATGTCAGATGTGGGCGGCGGGTTGTCTGCGGCGAGTCCAGTCATTCACAGAAGGTGAGGGGGGGTATTTTCCTACGTTGTCCACCCATTCAAACAAATCGTACAGCAGCGGCAGCAGCGCGTGGCGGTGGAGGATCTGGTGGGGTAGCTGTCAGCGGTGACGTCGACGTCGACGTTTTTCAAGATGGCCGTGTCTCCCTCGTGCGGTCAGAAGCGGGTACTGCAGGACTACACACACACTGATGTGATGAGGCTGTGGGGTGGATATATACTTTAATCATTTAATCATTTTGTTAGTAGTCTAATTAGCCCATTCATTAGTTATGTCTGTTGCTAAGCAAAAAAATACTTTTTTCTTAAAAAGGTTTTAACCCAGGCTTTTAAAGCAGAGGGATATATAGACGAAAATGTAGCTGACAGCCTACGTCTATGATTAAAAAGGTGCTTTGTTTTTTGTTTTTCTGTACTTTTTTTCTTTTTCGATTGTGAAAACCAAGAAAGTGCATTGTTTTAACACATTTAAATTACAAGCTTTAAAGGGCAGATACAGGGAATGTAAAAGTCCGGGCCCTCAGCACTTCACTTTTTTCAGATCTGGCCCTTCTGCAAAAGAAGTTGAATAGGCCTGCTGTATACTAAATATGCTGTGAATTGAAAGAGGAGTTTAAGTTTAAGTTTAAGTATCTACTTTGTGAGAATAGGCAGTACGCCCAGACTATATGAAATCTCACAGTTTCTAATAACAGAATTCCTAAAATATCAGGAAGAACGTCTGGAAAGGAATAAAAGATTTTGTACTTTATGTGGCGATAATTGCCTGGGGGATGAATCATGTTTTGTCTGAGTGTGAAAAACACTCACTACTCAGAAGTGGTAAGTACTTATAAGTGCTTAAGAGCAATAAAAAAAAAAAATTAAATCTGAAATCTGGAAGTATTCAGGTCATTTAACTCAAGTAGAACTAAAATACTTAAGTACTAATACCATATTATACAATAAGATATTATATCATTACATTATTATTACTCATTCATTAATGCAGTAACAGGATTTTACAGTTGTAGTTGGTTGAGGAAGCTCATATTTAACTACTTTGTATAGGACTCCAACTAATGATTATTTTCATTTTGTGTTATTTGCTGATTATTTACTCCATTAATAGATCGATTGTTTGGTTCCTAACAGTTCTGAGAATGGTGACTGAGACATTGAATCACAAGAGAACAAAGTGACACCTTGACAATGCTCCATTGTCCAAACCTCAAAAATATCCCTTTTTTTCATGTATTTGTTTTTTGCCAAGCCTACTACAATGACATGACTTTGGTGTCCATATTTTGCAGCGATGGCCCTGTAAACATTGGTCTTTTTACATTTGTTTGACAGGAAAATAGTTCAAATTAGCTCTGCCTTGAACAGTTTCAAGTTTCGAGTTTCAATGCTGCTATAAATAACAGCAATCTAAGAGGGTTGACGTTAACATTAGCAGGATCAAACTGTTTTCTTACTTTGCATTGTATTAATGTTAATGTAAGTGTTTTAACGTAATTAACTTCCTCTGAGATTACGAACCATGCTTTTAGGCCAGAGATGTTTTTACACAGATGTCTGCCTGTCTGTTTAGCTCTCTACATAATGAATACACAGATAGAAAAGACTGACAGGCTCATACTTCCCAATGCAAATCACTGACACATACAGTAGCACGGGGAATGTTCAGCACTCGCTTGAGCCTTGGACAGGTACTACCAGTTTTACTTCTGCTGTCACTGTATGAACTCAGCTTTGTTATTACCGCGTGATGAATGGTATTAACAAATACTATGTAAATAACAGATATGTTGACATTTTTACATAATTTCTGCGAAAGAGAGGGCTCGTCCGGGATTTGAACCCGGGACCTCTCGCACCCAAAGCGAGAATCATACCCCTAGACCAACGAGCCGCTTGGTAATGAAGTTTACGTTTGGTATATTGTCACAGATCGCGTTTATCCATCTCAATAATCGACGCTGGTTTATAAAATCAAATATTCAAATAATCAAATAAAATATTCCATGACGTCACAGACACCAGACTTGAAAAGCCCCCGGCAGAGATCGTATATGAAGATGATAACTCACCGAACGTAAAAGAAGACAGCGCATGCTTCCTGCTCGAAACAAAATGCCTAATGTCTAAAACACTTAAAGCTTGTGTTTCAGACCAGATGTAATGCGTAAAACGCATAGAAACTTAATGAACTAGCTGGATAAATAAGTAATTTTAAAAAAAATCACCCCCACATCAAAGCAAAACCAGATCATTGAATAAGAAATCTTGTTTTGTGCAAATGTACCTACCTATGATTATTTATTTTCTCATTGATAACGTGTTGCAGATATAATAATATAAGGATAGGATAATATAATAATATCCTATCGATTTGACAGATATCCTTCTGTGCTGGCGTGATGCTTCGTCAGGCGGAAGTTGTTTTGATTGCGGAAGTGTACAGATGCTGTAGGCGCAGCCCACCGAAGCAGTCTGGTCTATAGGACCTTAATAATTTGATCGTGTTTTGATCTGGCTGTATGTAGGCCTCTGAGGGCGTCGGTTTACAGCTCGATCAGGTAAGGATGAAGATAAAGTTCCTCGATGGTTTTCAGCTGCTGAACCATTTTAAACTCCTCCTGTAAACAGCCCTGGCTTTGCTAAGTTAGCTAAGTCAGCGCGGCTAACGCGACGTACGTTGGGAGACGTCGATCACTTTGGTGACAGGACGAGCGAGATATCAAGAGCCCGTGGAGGGAAAACATGTCTTTATTACACCCAGAGCATGCCGGTCGAGTAATTAGCCAAGGACTGTGTTAATGAGGTGAAACGTAATGTAGTGTCTCTTACTACTTGAGCTAAAAAGGGCCCACATTTTCGGCGTTTTGTTTTTTCTGCACCATGAATGTTACTGAGTGCCAGGACGAAGCCTCGATGGTTTTCATGTTAATACTGACACGAAATGTTCAGTCAGTTTATAGATGTACACGAGTTCATGTGATCAGCTGTGGTTTACGACAGTCGTACGGTTAATTTCCCCTTTGTTTACATTTTTTTAAACACTCATAAGCAGCTATAGAGTAAGTGCTAACATGCTTTACATTAGTGAAATAAGCAATGTAGTCAAGCATTTTCAATCTTACTCGAGTAAAAGTAAATGAATGTTTTTAGAGTTTCTGAATTAAATTGATCTTTACATCCAATGGCTCCTTTTAGACTGCTATACTATTATATTTTGGATTATCATTATCGAGATGCATTCATGTGTAAGCAGCATTTAAATGTTATAACTACATTATATTCTGTATCAGTGGATCATGTTCTGAGTATAAAATCTTGATCCTCAAAAAAAACAACTAACAACCTAATGTAACCTTTCCCACGTTTAACAAACTACTTTACCTTGGCAGCAGCAGTGACATTAATTAGATTAATGTTACAAGCATTGCTGGCTTATTTTTTCCTAAACATAGCGCCATAGATGTCCAGTTTCTGATCATTTCATTCGCTGGACTGATGGTACAGCACTTTAGACTAAAATCACTTGCATACAAGTGAAATTAGTTTATCTACATTTCCAGATCTTAAGCTTCTAAGTGCCTCCTCCTCTCTTCTTATCAAAGCTGCACCTCTTTAGCTGAACTGTTAACACTTGGTCCTCTACTGACAGGCTAGCCAAGAAGCCTTCATGACTGAATCAATACAGGCCGCCTGACTGTTAGTCAGCATGCTGATGAAGTGATCCCACGTTTTTTATTTGATCAATAAGGAATAGAAAAACCTCAAGTCATACAAACTGGACTCTCCCAGCAGAGTCATTGCTTCTTTTCTAAATATACTTGTGTATAATTGTGGCCTCAGTACAGGGTGTGAGAAGGGGAAACACTGCTTCTTTGTGCTAGTTTATACAGGATATTGTGTGATCTTGCACACTTGCTGAATGGATTTACTAAAAGCACACGTGCATACTTAAGAATCAGTAAAGAAGTCAGATGAGATCATCAATCACATCGTGCCCATATTGAGATTGCTATTTTTAAACACCAGTATTTGTCAGGTTTTCAACAATAAAAGTGAGAATTCAAAATAAATACCGTGTGTTGAAGAAAATAACCAAAATCCAACTGGAAACACCCTCAACTATTGTGCTATGTTTTGAAGAATTGGAGTATTAACTTCTCATAAAGCATCAGAGGACTGGAGTGCTTTCTCATTCATATGTCATCCTTACATGTCACGAAGGAAGGAAAATGTTTGTTCACAACAGAGGAAATGCAAGCTATTATTATTTAAAGGAACTACAATAGCCTTACAGAGAATGCAAATATTCTGTAGCACTGTGGCTCATGGAAAATGGAAGAAAAAGTGTCTGTCCACAGTGTGTACAGTGTACATAACTAACGTACTTGTTTCATGTTCATCAGCACAGTGGTTTACACTGAACAGAGTAATAAGTCTTCATCGTGTCCTCTCAGCGTTCCAGGTTGAGCTGTCGGGATGGCAGACCACAATGACGTCAGTCTGCCGCCGGAGGAGAGAGTCCGCGCTCTGACCAAGAAGGGAAGCTCAGTGGAAGTTAATGATGATGTGCCCCCGCGCCGCTACTTCCGCTCTGGCATGGAGATGGTCCGCATGGCGAACGTCTACACAGAGGAGGGCAACATCGAGCACGCCTTCGTCCTTTACAATAAATACATCACGTGAGTGTTGACAGCGATGGGCTGGACTGACTGAGCTTGTAGTGAGCTTTTATTTGTTTGATTGTTTTTACATTAATTTAAGCAGCTTGAGTGGAAATGCGCAGGAAGGAGAAGAAAATTAAAACAGAGATCTTTCTCAGGATATGGTTCAATTCTTTCCCAAACAAGGCTGATGAATTTCACCACATAACTCAGAACAGAGTGACTGTAACATGTCCTCTCGTGTAAATTTATTCTACATACTTCAGATGACCGATGAGTAGTTTTGTGATGATGTTGTTGTCAGAAAGCCAACCAGAGTCTACAAAGTCTGTCATTTGGGTCACAATTTCTAGTTGATTGACTGTTTAATGCAATTATTCCAAATATTCATCAATTAATAACATCTTTTTTTTTCGTTTAACTCAGACTCTTCATAGAAAAACTTCCCAAGCATCGGGATTACAAGACAGCTAACATTCCTGAGAAGAAGGACACACTAAAAGTATGCATACAATATTTATACTGGCTTATATAACAGATTTGAAATGTTTTTAAGAAATTGTTTAAGCTTTTAAAACTCAATTGTAAAACATTTTGGGAAATTTTCTTTCTTCTCCAGAAACTGAAGGATGTTGCCTTTCCTCAAGCAGAGATTCTGAAAAAAGCTCTTTTGAGGAGATTTGACCAGGAGTATGCCCAGTATCTTGTCAAAAAGGTAAACTCTTTGTAAACTCCTTTCACTCCAAAATGTGTTAATTGCGTTTTTTGAGATTAAAATATTCGTATTACTATTCTATAACATAATAAACAAAATTATCCAATACACATTTACAATATAACAAGGACGGATTTTACAATGGGTTGTGTAAACCCTGAATGGAGTTAATCATTAATCAGCTACACAGCAGCTACAAGCCATGGTTGTAATAAAAGAAGGCATTTGTTGATTAACAAAGGCAAAACAATGATATTGACCTTGAATAATCACATTTAGTTTCACAGTTATTGAGACTGATATGATCTCATGATCAGAAAATCACAAGTCAGATTTTTTACAAAAAAGTCAAAAAAAAGACTGCCTGCTGAATCTTTGCTGTATGTTCAGAAAGCGGAGGAGGAGGCCTTGGCGCGGGAGCAGTCCAAGCAGCGGGCGCTCGACGCCGAGCGAGAGCGTGTGGCCCAGATGCAGCGGCGGCAGCGGGAGCAGGAGCAGTTCAGTGCCTTTGAGGAGATGATCCGCCGCCAGGAGCTGGAGAAGGAACGCCAGCGCGTGCTCCTGGAGTTCGCCACGCCTGCTACACCTTCCCCCGACACTCCCCTCATTCCAGGCATCCAAGGCCCCTCACCTGTCTCCCCCACCGCCCCGCAGAGCCCAGGGGACATGTCCGGCGGCATCAACCACCAACACAATCGCCCCCCTGCAACCATTGGCACACCTGCCACAGGCCTGCCCTCCTTCGACCGCTCGCTCAAGCCTGGATCTTTGGTCAGCCCCGGGAACAACAGTGAGTTAATCTTTCTCTGACACGAGGGGCCGGCCTTCAGAGGATTTAAATACTGCCCTACTCCTGCTTTAAAGTATTTGTTCTTCTGAGCTGAATTCTTTCCCCCTGACCTACTTCATTTGCTGTCAACACCATGCCTTGTTTCAGAACATCACAAGAATCAAACTTTTGCGTTCAGCTTTGGTTTATTCCTCTGCATGGTTTTGGCAGATACGATGGTGGATGCCCTTCGGCAGTTGGCCGTGCCTGCTGAGCTGTGCCGGAGCTTTCTGAGGTTGGCCGAGGCCAACACAAGCCGAGCTGTAGAAACTTGTGGCATCCTGTGTGGCAAACTGGTAAGACTGGAACAGGACGGCCGTGTTGAAGCCCATTGTGAATAGATCGGTTACAGGAAGCACAAAAGCTTGTTTGAATAACATGTTAATAAATGTTTTTTCTTTAAATTATCATAGAGGTAGTTAAACTAAGAAACTCCCTATTTCCGGTCCATTCTCCAGTGATTGTGTAACAAATGTGGGGTTTTTTATATTTTAAATGACACCGAGACATCAGCTGACCTCCCACAGATCTGCTGTGGCTTTTCTTTGAATTGTGTCATTCGCTGTTCGGGTTAACTTCAAGCTCTTTTTTGACAAGCATGACCGAGCCTTTTTGCCAGCAGCAAACCAATCAACGCTCTGTTAATTTTATCCAGACAGAGTCCTTGGATAGCTTTTTGGCAGACAGTGGCTGACTTTGCATAATTCAAAAGAATATAATAGCAGGACGCTTTTTTGTGTTTGTTCCAGACCAGGAATGCGTTTACCGTGACCCACGTCATCGTACCAAAACAATGTGGCGGGCCAGACTATTGTGACACGGAAAATGAGGAGGAACTCTTCCTCATACAGGACCAGTACGATCTCATCACCCTGGGCTGGATACATGTGAGTAAAGATAGGCAAATTCTGACCAGTGCTGTCAATAATCACCGTCCCACTGTGAGTAAAGTATGAGGTAACCCTGCTGTACCTTAAGCCGACATACACACATTTTCTGCAATGATCCCAAAGATGTGATTATCAAACACTTGTGACAAAGATATGTAATGGAAGCAGGATATTTTACAGTTAAACAATATCATTTAGTGCACTGAAACAGTTAACTTCACCTGGAATTTGGTCATTATAAATCACTCCAGGTGTATTTTTCTGCAGAAAAATATTACATTATAATTGGTGGATAATATCGGCCAACTGATACTGTATATCGGTCCGGCTCTAATATCGCGATAGGGCAGATGCCAACAACTTAAATAGTAGTGGTGAGTAAATCATACTGTCTACAGAGCACAAAAAAGACAAACTTGTGTAATTTATGGTTTGGTAATTCAGCAGCTCACAAGAATTAGAAGTCACAGTGATTTGTCCAGTGAATGAATCATACAGTATGTGTGTGTGTGTACACTCACAACATGGTTAAACTGACTTGTGTGACTCACTGTGTTTCCAAGACTCACCCCACACAGACGGCCTTCCTGTCCAGCGTCGACCTCCACACACACTGCTCCTACCAGATGATGATGCCCGAGGCCATTGCCATCGTCTGCTCGCCTAAGTTCAATGAGTGAGTCTGAAAAGTGCCAGTGTCCTGTCATTACATGTTGGAGGGAAGATTTTTAAAAGCAGCTGATTTTAGCTGGATCTCATTATATTGTTACGAGTTAATCAGCATACAGCCAGTGTATTTCCCTATGTCTCTCCACGCTGAGGTGTGACTGTGTGTGTTTGTATTCGTCCCAGAATCGGCTACTTCAGGTTGACAGATCGAGGAACGGAGGAGATCTCAACATGTAAACAGAAAGGCTTTCACCCTCACAGCAAAGACCCCCCTCTATTTACAGTGAGTCAACCTCTACTGTGAGGCCACAAGTGCAAATACATATTTGTTTCTTACAACAAGTGCGAAATACATATGTCATTATTAAGAGTGTTCACTGTTTCTAATAGAAATGTGATTATTTAAACAATTTACTAGAGTCAAGTTTCATTTTCTTGATAATAGTGCACAGTTTGCCTGATCCAGTCTGGTTTCAAGGAAATTTCAGAGACATTGCTCTAGATGTGGTCCAAGTTTGGAGATAGTACAATATAACGACGGTGTATTAAAATTAAAAATGCCTTTTTAACCCTTTTCAGATCACATCCCTGGTCATTTTGTGCACCTATTTAACAATGTATGCCAAAAAAAATCAATGTCTTTGGTCTTCTCTATCAAAATACATCCATTTTCCCTTTCTGGACAAATAAATATGACGTGTTTATGTAGGCTTTACCCAACCAATAATATCCTGGCATCCATCCATTAACCTGCAACTTTTAGAGGCACAGAACTACGATTCAGAGTTAGCTAGCTAGCAACAGCATTGTACACCAGTGTGCCTTTGGGTGTTTCACTACCTCAGTCCTTGTTCTGTTTCCCCAAAATACCGTGGTTACAGACCAGCTGGCTAAAATGTATTTACTTTGGGGAAAGTGGTATCCGTAGCAGCATTTTACAATGGACTGCTGAATCAACTACATGGGGCATATAATGGGCTTTGTCCCTCTTATGACACACTTAATTTTTAAGTCATTTAATCTGTTGTTAAACAGCTTGTCCTAATGTCACCAAAAAAAACAGTCTGTTTGTTAGGTAGTTTCTTACTAAAAAAATGTGGATTTAATTTTTTTCTATATTTTCTATTTCTGTTTCTAAGGTATCATTTCAATAATGGATTGTGTTAATTGTAAAAAATGTTCTTTTTTGTAAGCAGCACTGCATTGAAGCTTGTTTTCTTGATCATGTGAGCAGACTCTAACTCAAATCTGTTTCTCCCTGTCAGCACGCGGGACATGTCACTATCACCGATGACACTGTGTCCATGGTGGATTTGCGGTGATTTTCCTTTTTCACCACAACACTCACAGACTGTTTTATCAGACTGTAGACATTTTACCGAAGGAAACACTCATCTTACTTTCAGGACGGTACTGAGCAAATGCCGGCCACGAGTTTACCATTGACAGAGACTTCAATTGTTCTCAAAGGGAACATCGTTGTGAACTGTTTTTTTTTTTCTTTCTTTTTTTTTCTTTTGCTCTTTGAGAAAAAATCTGCATATTATTGCACTTTCCAAGCAAACAACTACTATCCGCTTACTGGACTGAAAAACCTCTGGCTCGTCATCCCATCTGTTTTTGTCAGTACGTGCTCTAGCTCCTTACTGTTTGACTTTTGTTTATTTGCCATGAATAAAAATGTCTGTTTGTCAGTGAAGTGTCCAGAAACCCAGCCTTTGTTTCATAATTGTAATCAAAGTTTGGTTCTGTCTGACAGATAAAGTGCCAAGGACGAGAACATTCACTAGTTGAGCTGTTCATTGTGCATCGTGAAGTTCAGTGTGGAGTCTGTACTTTGTAGTCGCGTCTTTGTTCTTCTGACTTGGGTTTCCTTCACAAGCTGTTGAAGTGCTATTAGTGATGAGAGAAAGGAAAGCCAGTCGTAACTCAGGTATGCAGGCAGCATTGCTGTTGCTGCTCTGTATTATATTTTTATATACAAACACTATCACTCCACAGTATCCTTTATCTATCAAGGGTTTTGTTTGCTATTTGATTCATGCTTATAATGGATCCACCTTCTACCACTTTTATTTCCTCATCCTATGTATTTTTGTTCTGTGGAAAGGGGTTGGTCGTCCCTGTATAATGTGTCCAAGATTTAGAGGACATGCGTGCAACAGGCAATCTGAATGTACCTTCTGCTACACATTACTACGCAAGACTAACCACCTGGCCATGGTTCATGCCTCTAACCGTTTGTGTTTGCTCCCTTCTCTTGTTAGAAGAAGTAAATGATTAGCCATAATTGTGAGAATACCTTCAATGAATTAAATGCCAAGGTAAAATAAACTCATTGTAGATGAATTCAGTCTGCATTGTTTTGTTTGTCATTTTTGATCATGGTACAAATTTAAAGCATATTCCAGAACAGAAAAATGTATTACTTTGCACCCAGTGTAGAAGATTAGGGTGAAAATTGATTTAATAACATATCCCACATCTGTTTTCAGTATAATTTGCATACTTGAAAATGAACAAGAGAAAGAGCCAAGAGTTTTTCATGAAGTGAATGGATTCCTTCAGATGATCGATGGTAAATGTGCATGTCATATGGTGTATAAGATTGATTTTATGATTTACAGTGATCATAACTCATTTTAAGGATGTAGAAATGAGAGCTGCAAAAGTTCTGATTTATGATTTTGGTTTGGCTGGAGAGGAAACATAACTCTGAGGCACTCAGTTTCAGGAAAACTGTCAAAAAATGATTGGAATATTTTAGTGTTCCATTTTTTGTTTATTCTGTGACATATCTGAAATTTTGTGAATATTTCCCCCCCAAAATAGTGCAACACCTTCCATTTGACTTGTATTGCATATCCATGCACATGCATATATGCACCCTTATCACAATATCCCTGACTAATTTTGAGTAGTTGATTTGTTTTTGGAAAATATATATCATTTTAGAAAGCATGAAATACAAAATAAGGCGAGGACACACAACGTGTTCTGAGTTTTTTCACTGGTGGTTACATGCACATTCATACAGATGGTTAGACTGGACCAGTTTAAGCTTAAACGTTTTGGGATATTTTTCTGTATCAGAATTTTAAAAAATGTAGAATACTTAACACTTATTAAACTTTTTTCTTTATATAATGATGACACACCTAAGAAACGTGCGGTTTAAATAAATAACAGTGTTGGAGGAGTGACGATGTAGTGTTGTTGTCCTTTCTTCCAGTGGGGGCGGTAGAGGGCCGCTCTTATAAGCGCTATGCCGTCAATAACGACGACGAACAAGAACATAAACAGGAAGCCACAAAAGGCGAGCAGGTTGTGTGTTTCTTATTTGGCGAAGTCTGTCGTTTTCTCTTAAATAGTCTTTCAGACCCAAACAAAACCTCAAAATGGGGAAGCGACAGCACCAAAAAGACAAAATGTAAGTATTAAAATGATCGTGAACAATACAACACACTTCTGAACCGTGCTTGTTGTTGTTAGCTTAGCTAGCTGCTGATAGTGATCGCTAACGAGCTTATGTGAGCTACCTAACTTATCGTAGTTTTAGCTTTTTCCTACATTTATTTAATTATTTGTGTGTGTTTTCTCCTCACAGGTACATCACGTGTACAGAGTACACACACTTTTACGGAGGAAAGCGAGCAGGTAAGTTGTATTCAATTCAACTATAACGTTACCTGGTTAAACAAACGCTAGTAGTTATAGATATGAACTTAGTGTTTTTTACACACTGCTACACTGAAGGCTGTAATGAGTCCATATTTAGTTGGCACTTTATTAGTTCTACCTAACTTAAACTTAAGAAAGTAGGTATGTTCACAGGCTTTGAAAAAGTCTATAATAATCAAGTATATGTATGGAAACGAATGTTATTTGATGTTTTATTTTAATTGTGCTTTATGTTTTCACGTTTCAGAAATCCCAAAGGCAAATTTCAGACGACTTCCATTTGACCACTGCAGGTTTTTACAGCAATATATTTCATCTAAGCAGTAAAATCTGTCAGAATCTGGCTAGTCATTTGTTTTTGTCGTTGTCTCTTTAAGACTAAACTGTTCTCTGATATTTCAGCTTGTCCCTTCAACCATTTGAGTATCCCATGTGTACCGAGGAGGGAGTGGTCTTTGACCTGCTGTAAGTAGATGATGTTGATGCACACTTAAAAAAAAAAATAAAAAAAAGAATAGGCATGTTTTACAACATGTAAAATAGTTAAATAACAGGGGGGCAAAAGCCATTATCAGATAATACAGGCGGATTGAAATAGCATCAGTATTCAGTGTTTATTGTTGGTGTAATACTGAACACAATAATAGAACAGATTGCTGAGGGCCAAGAATATGATGAGGATGAGGGATGTTTGTTGTTGAAAACACATTGTAGCTTGTATTGCGTTTATTGTGGCAGCTACATGTGTCTGGTTTGACCTTCAGTAAAGATCACTTCCTTTCTACCTCGCGTTTCAGGAGCATTGTCCCATGGATCAAGAAATATGGTACTAATCCGGCCACTGGAGAGGTAAGCAACAAACACGTATCATGTTAAACAGCATTTTTAGTCAGCACGCTGCTCCCCCTGCTATTTTCAGTATCATCTCCCTGGTGGTTGAAATATTAACCTTCATATTTGAGTTTATTTGGGTACATTTACATGTCAGTGACCATGTACAAAGCATTAAATCTCATATAAAGAGAAGAGAGGCATTGTACTAGATTCAGCTACTAGCTACTTCTTATCTGCAGGTAGACACAAACGCTACTACTACCAGGACAATTACTACAGCTACAAGTAATAAATGTAATATACCAAATTCAGTCATATATCCAAACATACAGTACATACAAAATTCAGTACATCCCACAAAATGAAACCATAGGCAATATAAATGTTCATTCCCAGTCAGCCCTCCTCCCTCTCAGTGTAGCTTTGGAGCGCTGCAACAATTTGTGATCTGGGAAATAATCATCAACAGTTCTGATAATTGATCAAGTCATTTATCAAACAAAAAATGTAACATTTGCCACCTTGAATGCTGGGAAATCGTAACAGTCATTTTTCACCATTTCTTGACATTTTATAAACTAATCAACTGATTAAATGAACAATTCGATAGTATTGCCAAATATTTTTCTTTTGCAAAAGCTACAAAAATTAAACGAGACTTGTTGTCAGATATGTGTCAAAACGTGAATTTTAGATGCCCCACAGAACTTTCTGTTTACTACAAGTGTTTGTTATGTGTTGTTCCAGTGAGGAGCTTGTCTTCCTAATTCATTGTCTTTAGTAGTGTAGTTGTATGTACAGTTATTGTGCTTTAATTGTTGAATAACTGAAAATAAAAGCTGAAAATTGCTTGAAAAACATATCAGTACTTGTTCACAGTAAATACTTGAATAATTCCACAAAGATGATATCCCTGAGAGTTTTGTAAAAATGTCTTCATCACCTTTTAAAGAAATTGATTGTACATAATTTTTTATGATTTCTCACTGACATCTCAGTTTTTCTTCTGTCCCACAGAAGCTGGAGGCAAAGTCCCTCATCAAACTGAACTTTGCCAAGAACAGCGATGGTAAATATGCATGTGTTCAATGTGCTTTAACCTTAAAGGATTCATGTAGAAACTAGGGGCTAAATAGACTGATGCTGTCCTTTTTAGAGCTGAATAAACGCAGCTGTTTGCATGATGCACTGTGATGAGATAATGTATCTGTTTGTGGCTTTGTAAGGTTGATAACTGTAATATGATGATGGTGAAACAAAGTATACTTTTACTTGTTTTGTGCTGGTCATCATACATCAAGGTTACATGTAGGCTTACAGCCAACAGATTCATTTGCCCGGTATTAGTAATTTTGTTGAGAAAACTAAAGTAATCAACATACCCCAGTAATGTTCGGGGTTTTCCCCTACCATTATAAGGCTTAGACATGGCACCCAAGCTGTTTTGGGCACCATCTAAGCAATACATTTAAAATCATTGTGGAGAGTTTCAAAACTAACTAAATTAATTTTTCCCAGAACTTATAGTTGTAGTTATTCCCCAGTGGACTTTATTAGCAAGCTTTATCATAAAGCTTTTTGGGTGTTTTGTTTATTTATTATCTGCTCTTGCTTTTCAAACTCTTTATACACAAATATGTTTAATAATGGCCCAAATTGAATTTTGCAGGGAATCCGAAATAAGTAAAATAACACTAAAGAAATAGTCTATCTTCTCACTGATGGTCGCTTATACTTATATAGGTCATATAAAGGTGCTAGTATTACATTAAGACTGTTTCATAACCAGTTAAAAGTTCCTTGTAGCTGCTTTAATTTCCCGATTCTAATCACCAAACTCAGCCAGTAGTTAGGAATAAAAGGGTCAAAGCCACACTTGTCTTATTGCACTGCTGTGTGTGTGTGTGAGGGCAGCTTGAAAAAGAAAATTTAACTTAAAGAGTGTTAAAGGGTAATTTCTGGGAAGGGGATAAGAGCAAATTAAAGCAAGTGGAATAGGACGGTGTGGTAGAGATGATATAATTCAGTGGGGAGAACATTACATGAGGTACTTCTTGACTTCTGGAGGAGACGAGTTTTCAGCCTGTGGCAGCAGATTGAGAGTGACTCTACTGCTCGGCCTCCTGCTGACTTTTCTTTTCATTTGGTTCCAGGAAAATATCACTGCCCTGTTCTGTACAACGTCTTCACAAATAATTCTCACATCGTTGCCAACAAGGTCACCGGCAACGTGTTTTCTAATGAGGTAGGTGAACTCGCACACTCTCCCTGCATTGATTCTCATACAAAAGGCAGCAGCTCAACCCACAAGGTCTCACAAGATGTGGCCTTACATCACACCGAATGAGCTCCGTGCAACAATTGTTTTTCCAAACACTATTGAAGAGTTCTCACTGAACAGGACAAGAGTTGACAACGTAGAATCTGCCTTTTTTCAGCGTGTTTTTCACATTTGTCCAATCAAGAGGAAACAAGCATGGCATATTGATATTGAATGACGATTTAAAAATAAAAAAAATATTTTTCCCTTCACTCAAATCACTAACTTTAGTGTGTGCCAAGAGAGGCTTTTGTTTTCTTAAAGGAGACCTACTTTGCTGTTTTTTCTTTTCCTTTCCTTTCAGTGTTTTATATATATTCTTGTGCATGTACAAGATGTTGAAAATTAAAAAAGGTCAAAGTCCACACCAACAGAAGCTCCTCTCTCCCACAGAAAACACTGCTTCTGAAACACCTTGTCAGTAGTCCCACCTTTAATTCTGTGACTTTGTGACATCACACTATGTCACCATGTCACACAATTGCATAATTTTATACCAAGTGGCTAGTTTGGCTCATAAGAATTGATTTCGCACAGCTGCTCTGTTTGTGTTTAGCGGTGCTGGCTCAGGAGTGTGGGAGCTGACCAATCAGAGCAGACTGGGTAATCGGAGGGGGGACCTTAAAGAGACAGGAGCTAAAACAGAGCGTTTCAGACAGGGGGAATACAGAGCTGCAGCACTGGACAGTATGAGAGAACTGATGTGTTTTTTGAGCATTAAAGCATGTAAACCTATTCAAGTGTTAACCCAAAATAAAATTATGACCTAGAAAATGAGTGTAACATGTCCTCTTTAAATATTTCTGTTTCCACTCAGGCTGTTGAGCAACTAAACATTAAGACCAAAAGTTTTAAAGATCTGCTAACCGATGAACCCTTCACCAGAAAGGACATCATAACTCTTCAGGTTGGTTGTTGCTTTATTTTTGCTTTGCAGAGTTGAAAGCACATTGTTTTGGGAAAAAAAGTAATCTGACGGTGTTTTTACATTTTTAATTTTTTTTTATCATTATTAATGTCTCTGTAGGACCCTACAAACCTTGATAAATTCAACGTTTCCAACTTCTTCCACGTAAAAAACAACTTGAAAGTGTTGGATCCAGGTGAGTTGTCAAACTGTTACCTGTCATTTGTAAATGAACTATTTGTGAGGGGGAATTGTGCTTTTTTTGTTCGGTTGTAATCGAGAATCATCTTAAACTTCTGTGTGTTTTGGTCAAACCATTTCCCCCCAATCTTGCTCTCCTTTCCCCGGCATGGTTCAGATGAGGAAAAGGCCAAGTTGGACCCAGCTTACCACCTGAAGAGCACTAACCTCGAGACCAGGGAGACCTTAGCTGAGCTCTACAAAGACTATAAGGGGGATCAGCTCCTGGCTTCCACTTCGAAAGAGCCACAGGCCAAGAAGACAGACAAATTAAATGCTGTAAGCAAAAACATAAAGCTAAGTAAAATAAATGGTGAACATCTCCTATGAAAACCACCAAAGACCATGAAGACATTAGTCTTTGTATCTAAAATCCTTACTTATGAAATATTTCAATTAACAAATCCAATTACAATTTCATGGGAGCCTAACGCTCAACAGCTGCTTGTTGAAATCCCCAGACTGTCTGGGATAATCAATTAGCTACAGATAGTAAAAATTTCCAGCTTGGATACTGCACATTTAAATGATTGTGATTATCTGTGTCCGGCAGAAAATAAGAGCTTCCTGGCATGCAAAGGTGAAGTCTTTACAGAGAGCTCATCATTAATCTCATCTTTATCATCTTTAATCCAACGATTACTCAAAACTATCAGCTCCTTTTGGCTTTGATGAGATGCTAGCTTAGTAGCTGTTATGGTGTCATCAACAGCACTTCCTAGTTCATGTTGGTTTAAAACTTAAGCATTTAAAGTCCATCTCGCTCTCACTTTTGACAAAACAGTCCCAACTTAAGGTCCACTTACTGTCTTTTTCTGGAGCATTCGGTCATACCACACAGGGTCCGGGCTTCTTATATGTAGAACCTGAAAAAATATGGGAAAGTTCCAGCATTTAGACAGTTTCCAAGGTTAATGTGATCTTTAATACAAAGAAATTGTAGACTCTTTTTTATTTATTTGCTTATTTTAGGAATAATTGATCAAATGTGGTTAATCAGATTATCAATTAATGCTCCTGTTGTGTCGCCAAAGCCTTTCAAGATGGCATTAATTTGATCAGGCAGGTGTAATTTTTGCTTTGTACACTGGGGGGCGTCAAAAACACAGTAATGCAGCACCAGGACAGTGGGCAGTAAGATAAACAACTGCATCCAGAAACGGAACAAAGCGTGTTTAAAGAGCTGTGAAGAAAGATAATATTTTATACTTATATTACTGGAATTTCAGCAAATATTAAAAAGACTCAGCCAGTACAAACATGTGAAGGTGTAAAATATTAACCTGAGTGAGACATCAAATTGGCACAAAAGCCTCTTTAGATATGCAGCTTGTTTATTGTCTTCATTTTAAAATACCGTCTGGATACTTTCTGTAACCTTCCTACTGCTATACCCTCTGTTATTACGAACTAGGTTTTACTGCCTGGGAATTAAACGCACAGATGTGTAACAAAAAAGGTCAAATGCGGTCACCACTGTAAACCGTGTCCTTGAATAACCAGGGGGATGAAGCCTGATTCAATTTGAACAGCATCAACACCTCGTCATCAGTCATCCTTTGATACCACGCCATGTCTCGTTTTTACGCCAGAGCTTCTCCTTGGTTGCTCTTCGTCTCGAGTTCACAGTCGAGGTGATGCTCTGACAGCATCTGAGAGAACAGGGAATATAGGTCAGACGGAGCACACAAGGTAAAGTCTGTGCTTTCATGCGCCTTCACAAGAACTAGAGCAGAAGAATGCTAAGCCAGGACTATAGAGTCGGCTTACACTTCTGAAATCCATTTTCACTTCTCTGCCTTCATCTTCCTGAGTTGTTATTCCACTGACTTAAATAACTCCTTCAACCTCACTGCATTGTTTGTGGTATTTTTGGATGTTCAGATATTCAGCAAATGTATTCTACTATAATTTAAGCTCAAATAACCTCAAAGCATCTCCAGTGCCACGTTTAATTGTGACACTTTAGACATCTCTCATAGATGAGGAGGTGGTGCTCTTAATCATACAGAAGCTGCAGAGGCTGTCATTAAGCTAGTTTGCACTTGATGCGCCACTTAACGCAAAAGAGGGAAGAGGCAGGGCAGGAAAAAGGGGTGGGAACAATTATTATTCTACTGAAGGATGAAGGTTCAAACTCCTTAATGAGAAAGCGTCTGCCGTGATGGAGTTCCTTTGTGCATTTCAACATTACATACAGCTGTTTTTTACATACTTATCCCTGGATATGTAATATGTAATGTGTGTCATTATTGGTTTAGCTATCAATTTGTCAATCAAATGTTATAAAATAGTGAAACATATCCATCACATTTTCCTGGAGCCACAGGGTGTGACGTCTTTTAGATTGTAGTCCAAAACCCAAAGTTGTTGAATTTATAGTGATAGAAGACTAAGAAAAACAACATTCTTCACAATTAAGAAGTTGCAATCTGTCAATGTTGACCTTAACAATTAAATGTCTGATTATCTCTAAATAATTTTATTTTCTTTACCAATCAATTTAAGACTCCTGGACCCTGATTTGAGATTTTTTTTCCCGTCACTAAATGCTGGATATCCATTTTGGTGTTGATGCTGATTCGCAAAAAGTCCTTCATGGATCTTTATTGTCCAAGAGGCTTTTTTGTGGAGTATTTCAAGTCAATCGATGTACGGTACAAGGTGCGTGGCCTTTCCAAAATTGCATTCTTGGGCCTTTATTATAGCGCCACCATCTGGCCGATTGGGCTCATATATCTTAGGAAGCACTTGCAAATTATTTAATTCATTAATCATCATTATTGGGCCATATTTCAGGTTGCGAACTCATTCCAGCTCACTGCAGTTTGAGCCGATACAGCAGAAAAATAATAACAATAATAAACAGCATGTGAACAATAAAGATCTGAAGATAAAGATCAAGTTGACAAACAATATTATAGTAGTATAAGTATACATAAACAGGAGAAGTAGTTTTCAAAGAATAGTGTTGTAAAAACATGACATAATAGCTTTTATTTATTTATTTTTTTAATCATTTGTCTCTTTTTTTTCCCCAGGCCCACTATTCCACAGGCAGAGTCTGCGCTTCCTTCACATCCACGGCCATGACTCCTGTAACAACACACGAAGCAGGCAAGTGAACATCTCGCACACAAAACAAAAAAAACACTGCAGATTCCCAGCAGACAGAAACATTCACCCCGTCTGTCTTTTGTTACTTTAATCTTTATTTATCCAGGGAAGACTGGCTAGTCACGCCTGGCCTTGTGCAGCAAAGTGCAGCTTCATGCTTACACAGTTGAACGTAGCTGCAAGTGAGAGCTGCTCAGTTTGACTGTGTTTTCTTCTCCTGTCAGCCTCTGAGCTGCTCCATGGGAGAGATTTGCTGTTATGCAACTGTATAGTAGGTTCAGTACACTTCAGAAGAGGAGAACAATGTTTGGATTTTGTGACCTAGTTCAGGATTCTGAAAAAGGTTGACATGCAATGTATTTTTATGGATGTGTGCCTTAGTCTAACTTGCAATGAAGACTGAGACGTGATTTATTTTATTTTTTACATTTTTTATTTTTCAGTGTATATGTATATCGAAGCGTGGTCGTCGTGTTTAATGCTGGAAAGGATTTACATTTCAGGACCCATGTTGCTGTTTTACTTTTTGCCACTTCTTTGTACAGGAGTGTCTTTTGAGAGACTGAAGTTAATGTCTTGTATATGGGCTATGTATATTGTTCGTAAGAGAATAGCACTTGCATCTAAATAACAACCTGCACTGCAGAGAGTCTGAGGGTTTTTAAAGGTCAGAGATCTTAGCTACAGCAACATCAAGCTGAGACCCATAACATAACAATTTTGTAATTTTATGTTACAGATGCCATCGCAGACGACACCGTGCGTTACCAGTATGTGAAGAAAAAAGGCTACGTCCGTCTGCACACAAACAAGGGAGACCTGAATGTCGAGTTGCATTGTGATAAGGTAATAAGATGCATTTTCACACATACACACCAAACATAAAATCACAAACCAAACAATTGGGAGCAACAGTGCTACATTTTGTTGTGTTATTCAGGAAAAATGCTTCCAGAGCCTTGGTTTCTGTGTCCTCACAACTAAAGAAAAGATAAAGAAAGAATTCTTGTCAGGAACCTTCTTTGTTACTGAAATGACTGAGCTCTCATAGTTACTCGATACTTCCCATCCTTTGCAGGTAGTGTTGGAGGCATATTGAAAAGATAAAATGTATAAATGTATCATTATCATGTATCCAATACTTCAAGACCTAAGGAGCTGATATAGTGTTTATTGAAAAGGTAAATGTTTGAGATTATCATGTATGGTTTTATAAATGAGGCCTGATGTTTTTGATACTGAGGATTTGACCCAGGCTTTGTTGTTTTGAATTTTCTAAATAATGTTGTCGTGACGCAGGTTTGGCCTAAGCAGGTGGTTTGGTCGTATTTAAGGTGACTCATTCAAAACACAGGAATCAGCCTTCTGCAGAGTCTCTCCCTCGGGTTGCCAAGTTTACATCTTGGCAAAAATGTGTTTCTTGTGTGTCTCGTTTTTAAGGTTAGGTGTGGGGCTCCAGAGAGACAGCATGAGTTCCAGGAATGCATTTCTGCCCCGGTAACCAGGCGCTCCATGTGCTTGGTTTTTATTGGCTTCTGAGCTGTCGAATCAGAATAATGAGGGGAAAGTTGCAGCGGTTAGACAACCTGCCCCCGGTGCCCCACATCCTCCTCCTCCCTACCTTCCTCCCCAGTGGTTTTCACACAAGATTGCAGCTCTATTCGTGGCCTGCTGTTTATGAATTAATGAGTGCTGTTTCCCTGTCACATACACTCAGTCACACAGATCCAAAGCCCTCCTCCCTGTAAAGTTCCCATTTGCTCACCCAGCTTTGGATGTTTCGGTTCCCCTTGCCCTTGTTGTCTCCATCTTAGGTGAAATGTGAACGGGCAGAGTTTGGAGACACAGCTTTCTTATATTCAAGAGCACTGTTGATGTGGTTGATAGGCTTCGCCTGAGTGGGATAAAATTGGATGACTGTTCGATTTAAAAATAGTTGTGGATGACTAAAATGTAAATTTAGATGCAGACATAAATCCAAATAAACCAGTCATTTTCTTTGAGTCGAGTTTCAGGTTCAAATCAAACAAAAATTCCTCAAAAGAGCCCATTTAGTACCACTACCTAAATGATACAAAAGAAATTCATACTGTTGTATGTTATGACATAGAAAGGTTAAGGAATAAAACATGAACTTTAAGTTACTAAATAGGCTGTTAGAATGCTGATTACATTCACCCAATTCTGTCAGAAAAATAGTGTAGAAAAAGTTATAAGAAAGTTATGTAATTGAAATTAATGAAATTAGATATTTTAAGTTGATTGCCTGGGAACTACTTTAAAAAGCCTGTGAGCATACATGATTTAGGTTTTTTATTTTTTCTGTCTGCGTCAGCAAACATTGTTTCCATGCTGACATCAGTGATTGCTGACAATTTTAGGCACCTAAGCATGTTTCTAAATTGGGTTGCATTTTAAACATTCCCAGGCTCAAACGAACACAAAAGAATGCATGCAGACACGCTAAATTAACCCCCATTACAGGGCAGCGCCAGTGTCTAGAGGCAGAAGAAGCCAAGCGTTACAGATACAGATCTCTGACGTGAATGTGTGTGCTTAAAACTCCATAAAAAGGAAATGCGTGTATATATTGACCATGGATTTCATACATGTACTTGTAATCTGTAACAGTTATCTGTTTTTAGGTCTTCTTTTCCATTGCAAAAATCAATTTTGTGGCTAAAATGTTTAAAGTCACTCCACTTTTTTTTATCTAGTGGTTTAAAACAATAAGCCTCTTTGTACCAGAGAGCTTTGAAAATCTGGGATTTAAAATAGAGGGAAAAAGAGGCAGAGCTTTGAACCCCAGCAGCAAAATTGAGACATGGGGGAAATAAGACCAGTAGGGCGTAGAAGTACCTGTTGCACTGAGAAAGCCCAATGAATAAAAATAGGTTTTTGCGAAAGCATCTGTTGATTCTTGGAAACCACCAACCATTGTTGCCAAGGGGAAAAAGTTTCTCATGCAAGGACACACACGCATGCGCGTGCACACACACACACACACACACACACACACACACACACACACACAAATTGTACCTCAAGGCTGTTGATGTTAATAACAGTAGACCTGACCAGTATCACAGTCAAAACCACGCCTCCCAATTTAGGGAATGCCAGCATTATTTCACAGAGTGCCAATCAGTCAAAGTTTGCTCCTGTCAGTGAGTGTTTGTAATGATTACAAGATCCCCAGAAGTTTTTATGACCCATGATGTACCTTTTTAGCCACAGGAAAAATCCAGATGTCAGTTTTTTTAACCCCAACAAAATAGAGCTTTGTGGGAGAGAACTGAGCCTGGCTTCTAGCTATATAGATACGCCTCAGGCAACAGTTGAACTCCACTTTTCTGCAGATTTATGTGTAAAACAAACACTTTCAAACAGGTCAGACTGAGTTATGACTTTGTTTGTTTATGTGGATGCAAAGCTTTGTGCTGTCTGACAGCTTTACCTTGTAGTTGAAATATAACCTGCCTCTGTAGCTCGACACCTGTCCACTGTCCTCTGACACTCCCGTCGCTACAGACAGCTATACAAAGACAGTGGAGTCAAATTGCTTTGTCCTCCCTCCTTCGTGTGGGTACATGTGTTCTGTGATTATGTGCAGTGGTTCCCTGTTTAATTTTTATACATGTTGTTAATTATGTGAGTGAGAAATTACTTGGAGATTTAATCGGGTATGAAGAATTGTCATGATATTAATGCCTCTGGCCATCATACGGCCTTGTTTACCCAGCGTTTGTTTATCAGGGGTAGGTTGAAAGCAGTCAGGAAGACAAATTATGTTAATTTGTTAGAATTGCTGTAATGCTGATGGTAAGTTGTCCCCAGCAGTGGGAATGGATAAAGTGTCAGGCTGCTTTGTGTGTGTTCCAGGTCACTTTGCTTAGTTGATATTACTGAACAAACAGCACTTAGGCTTGTTGAACATATAAACATGTCAAATGTAGGGTGGAAATTCTGTTACAATGTGATTATAAAACATCTGTTAATGCATCAAAACGTTTTAATTCTACACTATTTATTTTTTGTCAATTTGTGACTATGTGCTACGTTTAAAACATAGCATATTTGTAATGATCCATTATGTAAATAAACAGATAAATATGTTTTTATTCTCTTTGATCATGCTCATTCTTCCTCACCAAAATGCAAGAAGTAGTTAACTTAGAATGTAAACACGACCACATTTATGTCCATTGCATTTCACAGTCATGCCAGTCTTACAAAACTGACAGGCGAAAATAAGGTCAATAATTTGATTTTAAATTTCCGATTATGACTCTTGGGCTTCGATACATTCTCTTTTAAGAGAATGCATCCCCACCACAGTTGAATGACAACAACCCATTCCTGAGGTTAGAGGTTTGGATAGTATCTTGCATGTATATTGAATTGGCATATAGGATCAGATTAGGCTGTTTTAAATGTAAACAGGCATTAGACATCCACCATCCAGTGTATATGTTACATGGTTGAATGTGGGTGTGTTACTGGGTTTATCAAAAGGTCTCCTCCTGTCACAGACATTTGATTGATTCTTGACACACAGCACTTTCTGAAGGCTCAACAGTGATTTCTGATAACACTGTGGTTCTGCACTGTGCTGCCTGTGTCTGTTTTACTAATTTTACAACTCACTAGTGGTTTTTTAATGAAACAATCTCTGCATAATCTTTCCTCCAGATTCCCAAAGCTGGAGAGAATTTCATCCGTCTGTGTAAAAAAGGCTACTATGATGGGACAGTCTTCCACAGGTCCATCCGGAATTTCATGGTAAGGTCGCTTTCCTCCACTACAGGCACCACTGTACTTACCAGTGTACTGTGAATTACTTTGGCACATTTGCATATGCACAGTGGCAGGTTTACGACCAAAACTAAGTGCCTAAATGTGTCCACTAATTAGGACTGAACGATTTGGGAAAAAATCGAATTGTAATTTTTATGACCAATTTGGGCCCTGGATTTTATTTTATTTTATTATATATATATTTTTTTAAAGTCGATCTTCAGTTCAATATTCACTGTGTAATAGATTTAAAACGTGATGCAGCATTACCACATTGATATACTGTTACAATATTAACTGATCTATATTCAAATGAAAAGATGAGAATTGCTGTGTTATTATTTTTTTTCAATTGGCATGGAACATATAACAATCAAACATACAGTTATCACAGAAGTTGTGACTTAAGTTATATAAATAAACTAATAATAATACAAATAACAAAGAAATTCCAATAAGAGAATAATAGAACATATCTGTAAACAATTTCTGACACTGAAATGTGTCAGGCAGCTCAGGAGCAGTGTCTAAATATTGCACATTCTGCAATCAAGTTAAATAAAGTACTAATGAAACATTTATAGAAAATTCCAATAAGAAAATTCCATATCACGGAAGTGCCGCCTTTCTTTGTTACTAAGTCGTCAAAGGTTGCTGCTGGATCAGAGGACGCCATTTTTCGGCACCACAAATCTAAAGTTTTACTTGGGTTTCACGTGTTGTTTGTAGGCATATATGCAGTCGCCTTGGGCCATGTCTGATTGGTTAGCATGACTGCCACACTAGGAAGACAGCATGAATTTGAAAAACCATTGACACATGTTTAAACATGGGTCAGACGCGCATCCTGCAGCGAAATTAATCACTGCTAATCGCATTGTTTCAGTTGCGATTTCGATTTAAAATTGATTAATAATTCAGCGCCACCACTAAATGTGAGGGTACTTAAATTGAGGGTCTATGCAGCTCCCTGTGGGAGCTTTTATAAAATCTGACTGCACTGTTTGGACAGATTAAATTGGATTAAATATGAATACAGACATTAAGGAGTGCAAGTCACTCACTGTCTGAACATCTGTAACCCAAAATATAAATTAATAACAATTCTGCACGGTTTTATTAGCATGTCTTTTCATTGAAATATGAATATATTTTAGTGTAGAGTACTGCTTTAGAGATGAGTGAACACTTTTTCCACAACCTTTTTATCCCTACTTGTTCTCCAACTGCAGTGTCTCAAACCCAGACTGAGAATTTGAAAGGACAGGTCTCTGATCAGCCGCTTGTCTGTTTATTTCAAAGCTGCCGCTCCCATAATTAAAGTGGCTCTGAGTGGGCATCTGGTCTCAAGAGGACCCTTACCTGTTTCATTCAGTCCCTTGGCTTTCATACACAGTGGCAATCTATGAATTGTTTATCCATAATTACTGTGCCACTTCAGCTTATCCTCCGCAGCTTAAAAGAAGAGGAGGGTGGCCTCGGAGAGAGTAATGTCATAGCAACAAACCCTTTTAAAGCAGTGTGTTAATGGGAACAGAATTTTGGGCCTCACTTCCTTTAAAGCAGTTGATCAGATCTTTGCGAGTGTACTGAACATCTTGAGATTATACTTTTTGCTTTCACATGTGAGATGCCCACCAGGCTGCTTACCTTCAGGCTCAAACAGTGAGAAGAATTGTTCAACACCGATATGATGCAGGTGTTACACACGTGAGTCTGCCATAGTACATGGGACTCTGACACATTATACTGCAACGTTGCAGTTTCCATATATATGCCGTCTCCACTCAGTCAGGGAACATAAATGCAGTGATGGGCTTTGAAAAGTGTTCGCCGCAACAATCTAAAAATATCATCAAAGCACATTTTTGTGAAAATGAAAGAATTGGACTGCCATTCATTTAAGTATGTGAAACACAACTATATAGACATAAAAGTGTTGTACCCTCCTGTTCTATTGATGGTAGGCTGTAGAGTTTTTGTAGTAACTAGCTACGATGTACTATAAGTAATAATCAACTTTTCAGCTTTTATGGCTATTTGTCTTCCTCTTCTTATTCTTATTCTTTGTCTTCTTCTTCCTCAAGTCAACCAGTGGAGTACTGTACAGTATTTTACCTTCCCTCCTGGACTGTTGTTGCACAGAAACAGTACAGGGACACACTCATGAAAACTTTACTCCACAGCAGCACTATAGTCAAACCCCCTAGTGTATATTTAAACAAGACGTCTAAAGAAATCCACACAGCATATATATTTTACTCTGCAATATAAACAATAATAGGAAAGTTGAGCCTTAACAATGAACAATAGAGGCCTGTATCCTGGAAAGCTTTGCCAGTGGCCTCTAGTGTTTACCGGGAACAAGCCTGCAGGTTGAGATGTGACAAATTAAAGTATTTTAAAGTTACTTGAAAGTCTCATTTGAACACTTCACAGACATTTTCTTATGCTAAGTATTTGACTTTCAGTATGTAGCAGCTAAGGTCAGCCACACTCAAGTTTTTTTTATTTTTTTTGTTGTTGTTTCCAGATTCAAGGAGGGGACCCCACTGGCACAGGCACAGGTAAGATGAGCACTGCACTTCAACCACATTTTCAATTACATAACTCCTCTCTGTTGAATTATTAATAGTTCCTTTTTGGAAGCTTTGCGTAAATACGGCTTGCAACTCAAGATGCAAGTCAAGAGTGTTACTAAATATAATCTATGAAGGCACATGGGAGCACTGAAGACGCTTACGTGCGCACACACACAAATGACAGAGAAATGATGTAGATGGAAGAGGGCTGAGTGTAGGGTACAGACCGGGGGTGTGGTGAGCAACCAGTCAACCAGCATTTGGTGTAATTTTCCTGTTTTGAAAAGGCAGTTTAAAAGGCAGCACAGTGTAATTGACTGCTAGGCCTCATGCAGTTAATTTCCTGCTTACATGTCATCTGTGCTGCTCTGAGAGTTTGCAGCACAAAGTGTGCTTTGTATCTGTGGGCGTCTCTGAACACTACGCAAAATGCGTCCACCATGACAGATTTATGAAGGTGCAGAATTCCTGGCCTGTGGGTAAAATTCTCCTCATCACCTGGACTGACCGTGTGCTCACAACCCTTGAACAGACCCCTAAATGGCTTTTAAAGGAGGATTTCTCCCAAGTGTTTAACAGTCCTAGCATGTAATTAAGTGTATGTTTAAGAACTCTGCACAGGCAGCTGCTGTGATGCTTTGTCAGACCAAAGCAGGGGTTACCTATTTAATCTTTTGTTTGATTGTTTTGTCTTTTTAAGAGGTAATATGTCTGCTCCAGTTTTTGTGTTGATTGTAGCAACAGCAAAATGAGAGATTTAGCCATGATGTGCTATATTTTTAACACTTGGACTTTGAGAAACACGTGTCAAGAAAACCCTACAGAAATTGCCCATACCTTTTTGAGCAAATCCCTCTATTTCACTGCCAGTACATAAATTGGAAAGAGACAAATCCGGCAAACTGCTCACTGTAGCGTTAACTCTTTCCACAAGTTCAGAAAAGCCTCATTAAACTAAAACCCTTCAGAACCAGATGCTTTGGAGAAGGAAATCTTTTAAACATTGACTTGTAGATGAAATCCTAGACATGTATTCAGGATATGATATGAGAAGAACATGCTCCTGTATTTTGAAATGCCCAAATAATGCTTTCATTAGTGTAGATGCTTCACAGCTGTCAGTCAGTGGGGGATATTTTCATATACCTCTTTTCTGTCCTGTTAAACCTTTTCAGTAAGTTTGAGGTTGTACTGTTGATGTAAATTAGGGGAATTTTCGTATTAACATGAGGGGGAATGCTGTTCGATTTATTGGTTAACTCTTTGGTGAGAATGAATTTCTCTCCTCATCCTGCCCTCTCGCTCTCCATTCATTTATGAACCAGTCGTACTGAGGTAAAATGTCAGCTACTTGATAAATTATGTAAAAATGTCACTAGGGGTAGTTGGCGGCTGCATCAAGCCTCAGAAGAGTTGATTGGATGGTAGTATGCATTTGAACTCCAGTATAAACGCACACCCCTACAGTACATTCTGTACCTATATATGCACACACTGTTTTATGCACGTACACCAGCTGGCAGGTCGCAGGATAGTGAAACACACCTCAGGGCGACAGATCCTCTGCCCCTGTTGGGAGCCAATAAGCTCCTGCAGTGTGTATTCCTGTATGCTCATCATGATGATTCTTAATGATGAAGTCAGTCTGAATAATGATTCACAGCTGAAGGCTCTCGACATGGCTCCATGTTCAAGGGCAAACAGGTCTTTTGCATCTTATGAAAATACATGGTGCCTCATTTCTGTTTGTCTAGTGCTGCAGTAATCTTAATAAATGGTACAGATAAAGCCAGGTATTAGTGTCATACAAACGTAAAACATTTTAAGAGGTTAACACTTTTTACGATATAAAAATGACATATGCATTTTGGAGTTGAAAATTTAAACGCTATCGTCTTATCAGTTTCACTCCCCAAAGTGTATTAATTTGTGTTTGGTTATATTACACTCAGTTTGTAATTTCTGTTGCTCGGGGTCTCGCATTCAAAACAATGACAAAAGACGTAGTTTGGTGTTGTTTTGGAGTAGCATGGGATCATGGGAGTTGTTGTCTTCCTCGTTAAACAACCAATTTGCCGGTGAAAGTATATCTGCTGATAAATGTTCATGGACAAGGTTATGTAATATGCACATTATGTTTAGTCATGTTGCCAACTTCCCTCCTGACTCTCTGAGGTTAAAGCAACTGGCAGTGGTGAAGGGGATATGATGCCATTGACGGGCAAATTAATGAAACGCACCATTACCTCAAATAAAACAGAAATGTTACAATCCCAGATGGTGCAAGTAAGAGACACATTAACAATGCACTGTTGTCCTGCCAGCAACATTAACTCAGTTTCTCAGATGATGTTTGATCTGCGTTTCATTGGTAACAATTGCGAAGAGTTTTTCAAACCTAGTTTCAGGTTTTCCTTTTTCTTAAAAAGGATGTTTTTGTTTCATACATTGTTGGTACCCTGTGGAGGTTTTTAGTTATTTTTACATTCAGTGTTTCTCACCAAAACACATTTTGTTGCCTCGAGGCCTGACATGTTTAATACATTTCCTTCTGTTATAAACATTTGCTCAGCATCACATTTTAGGATTTTTTAAATCTACATTCTCTTCAGTCATGTTTGTATGGTCTAGTAGCCCATAACCAGCATGCATAATACCAGGGCTCTGAAACCAAAATGGACTGCAGCCATTATTAATGCAATTAATTACACCTATACTTTCAAAATGTCTTTTGGGCAAGCTTCATCTGTAGATCTTATTAAGTGTATTAAGATCATGACAAAAACATGTGATGTTTCCGAGGATGTTGATATGCCTGTCTGCAGTCATACCTGCAGTAATAATTGGATAAAATGTTTTCACTTTCTTGTCTTCCCCTGTGTCTTTGTCTGTCTCTCCCCCATTGTGTTTTTCCTTCCCCCCTCACCCACTTTCTCCATTCCCAGGAGGGGAATCCTTCTGGGGAAAACCTTTCAAGGATGAGTTTAAGCCTAACCTGTCTCATACTGGCCGTGGGGTTCTGAGCATGGCAAACTCGGGCCCAAACACCAACAAATCCCAGTTGTAAGAAATGTTTCTTAAAAGCAGTCTTTCTTAAACTTTGAACAGTTGTTCTATGCTGGAAAGTCAGCCAACAGAGGATTATATTTTGTTTCTTTTTGCCTCTTCCTCCTTTTGATTTTTTTGCTGAGCCCCCACAGGTGAATAATACAGGAAAAATGCAGTGCTGTTAGAATAAAATGCCATTTATTAAAAGCACAATAGTTTATGTACGAAACTGTCGGAGATTGTTTTTTTATTGTTTTTTTAGTTGATTTTGTCCTTGGTAGAACTTTATTTCCCCCCCTTATTTTGCATTTCTAAGTGTTTATTGATGTAGTTGTCAGTTTAATGCCTCCTTTTGATTCTGACGTTACATAAAAAATAATTGTCAATTTAATAACAGTTGTAATAATATAAATGCCTTCATAGAAGCTGAAATTGCTGAAAAACAGTTTGTTAGTAAAGACTCAAAATGTCCTTTAAGTTTATGCTTAAAACCACATTATAATATTGTTTTAATGTAATTTGTTATGTAGGGCTGAACGATATGAAAAAGATCATATTGTGATTCTTTTGACAAATGTTGCAATTGCGATATAAGTCATTGTTTTTGTGGGAGTGATCATTTTTGCGTTTCTTATTGTTTCTGAAGGTTATTCTGTATATTTGGTAAAAGTAAAGTAGTTCTGTGAACACACATGGCTTCTGCATTGACCGTAAAGGCAAAGCTCTCTCTCTTAGATTTCTTGTTTTGTTTCCAATACTTTTCACATTTTTATTTACTAAACCTTAAATCTTTTGGAGGTTTTTACTAATGTTTGTCATTTTTTATCTGCTTTCTCTCAGCTTCATCACATTCCGATCGTGCACCTACCTCGACAGGAAGCACACAGTTTTTGGAAGGTAAACCTTTTATTTTTTAAGTGTGTGTACACTTGATTGTTTTTTTATAGAGGTGTGGAAATTTCTCAATTTGACATGTCGCCATGCAGACATGGAAGATTCTACATTGATGAGGTGGCGAAACATAATCGAGAATAGGCAGCCGACACAAAATTATACCTTCTAATGGTGATCGTAGATTTTGCTGCGTCATCTAGACAATTAAGTTGTTAAGTGACATTGCACTGTTGCTCTCATGCATTGAATTCTCTGCAATTATTCTCTGCTTATTGTAATGTTGGGAGATATCACAGATGGAGGCAGTGATAAAACATGCACTCCGTATTTTGAAGGTGACGTCTGGGCACATTTGGTATTTTATGATCTCACTAAGAGCACAAAATAGGCAAGATGCACGCTGTGTATAACTTCTGCCTCACAATTACAGCTACATTAGCCAGTTTCACCCTGTACTAACTCTGAGGGGTATGCACAGCAGAGTCATGTTTGTGATGTTTGCCACATTCAGGAAATACCCTTTCTTAGAGCTGCTATGTGAATATGATGTTTTTGTAGATTACAGCCCACTTGCTACAGATTGACTTTTGTTTTGTTTTTTATGTTTCTGTGCTGAGGTGGGTGATACAGATGCTGGTATTGAAAAGATGCAGCTTTTTTACATTGTAGAGTCTGTTGAAGTCTGACTTTTGAAAGGGGTTTCAAATAAAACGAGGTTAGATTTAGGTAACTGCTTGTATTAATTGATGAAAAAGTAGCTATGTCCAATAATATGACATAGGAATCATGAGGCCAGTGAAGATATACCTCTAATGTTAATCATGTTTTTATAAATTGACTCCACTGTGCCATCGTGACAGTGTTGGCTTTGAAAGGTGACAACCTTGATAGACACTTGCCTAATGCTCAGTCATTTACGCAAACAGCAAATAGCAAACAGCCACATCTTCTTTATCTCTTCTTTACCTTTCTTGTCCTCTTCGTCTTAGACTTCTCCTCCTCACCCTCTGTCTCTCTTAGTCACACAGTCATTCTTTAATGCATATGTGGGTCCTTTGGAGCTCCAGACAGTACAGACAGTATTGTGTCTTCCAGTCTGACTCCTGGCCGACAGCAGTGAAAAATTTAGTAGATGCTGAATCTAATCTAAGGCTCTCTCTCCCTCTGCTGAGCTGAGCATGATCTTAAATGGTTGTCTTTTTTGGAGAAAGCCCTGGCTGTTGTCTAAAAATATGCAGACTGCTTTCAACTGGCTGATTCTTCACATGGTCAACTCACTTAAAAAGCTTTTGCTTTAACCAGACGTCTAGCTTTTTATCCTTTCCAGACTGCTGTCTTCGCACATTTAATGGCATTGGCAGTGTGAGTCCTGATCTATACATTATAAGAAGACTTTGAAATAGGAAATGCAAATGAAACTGGAGTCTTTTCTTTTTATTTTCTTCTGGTTGTTTGACTGTGGACCTATAAGTTTAAATGCTCTCTCAGGACCTGGGGTCTTAGAGACGTTCTTCTGTTACCATTTTATGAGGCTTAAAGACTGATTTTAACAACAACTGATTACACATTTAGTCTATAAAATGTCAGAAAATCAATTGCCTTGTTTTGACCATGTAACAGTCAAAAAAACAATACGATATTTATGATATAAAACAGAGAAAAGCAACAAATTCTCCACTGTGAGAAGGAGCTAATATTTGGCATTTTTGCTTGCTCAACTATTGATTGACTATCAGTTGAATAACCAATCATTTCAACCTTTTGTATGTGTATTTTCTACCTATTTTCTTCTGTATTTGTGTGAGTATTCTTCATCTTTACCTGAGAACTGAGAGTAGGTGGCTGACAGTGACGGAAGTGAAATAGGACAGAGAGGGTAAATGTCATATAACTAAGGTCCCTGGCCTGACTCGAACCACGGATGTTGTGTTTCATGGTCAGCACCTTAAACCGTCATGCTCCACAGAATCTATTTTTACAAGACGATTTTTATCCATCCCACTGTTTCCACAATTCTGGTTACAAATATCAAAATGTAGGTTTTCAGACAGCGTGTCCATGTCCATCCTCTTCCTGTATGACTTGACCTTTCCTTGACCTCAAATGTTGGCTGTCTTTCTTTCTTTCATCTCAAGTGGCAGCACCATAAAGGGCATTCTTAATCCGGACACAGGCCATTTTAATGATTTATTTTTGTATGTATTATTATCTAGTTGTATGACTGTTTATCCTGTTGGCTTGGCTGATGTGTTAATCCCCTCAGAATACCTTCAAAGGATAGATGCAATGCTGTATGTTCACTGACTGCCTTTTCCCTACAATTTTCAAAAAGTGTTATGGATCACCCATTATCTAGTAGTGGTGGGCAATATGCTGAATACCATAAGATGGAGATTTGACCATTTGAACTGTGGTAGCTATCTCTTTTACATTCCTGGTTATAACAGGCCATTGTGGTAATCCTGCAAAACAAAGAGAAGGGCTACTTTATGCCAATATGGGATTTTTATATACTTTTTGCACCGATGTAAGTGATTGAATACTTTGATTTGTCAGGTATTTAATTCACTGGATGAGCCAAAACTGTTATTTTATCCAGCAGAAATTTCTCAAATGATTTTCCTACAAATGTCTAATACCACCATTAATCGTTATGATCATATATAATCATAAATACCAGTAGAGAGACAAAGCTGTATTGGTATTTATTTAAAAGTGAAATACTTTTGGTAACAGTTCTGTTGTGGTGTTCACGTGAGAATATTGCTGCTTTTGTTTCAACTAGATCTGTGATGAAAGGAGATTTTACCTTTTCCTGATCCGAGAACTGCTTGAATATCTTTTACATGATGTCTGAAAATTGCCAGATCATTTAGGCGTTAATGTGAATGTGTGAAAGAGGCTTGAGATGAGTTATTGAGACTGTTTTGGAACCCTCATAATTTTGTCAGATATTGCGAGGTCAGTGAGTCATTGAGTGTGGGAGCTCCCCTGCCCATCATGTGAACATGTGAAAGCGAAGCACATGTGGCCTTAGAAACACCCCCTGCTAGCTGTTGGGTGTACTGTGTTTGATGTCTTCTGACTCCACACATGGTAACAGGGAGCCCCCACAGGAGCAGCTGGATAAAGAGTTTGCAGTTAAAAGAGTAAAGTGAGAGCAACTTCTTAAAGTGCTCTGCACCCAGGGAGTCGCTAACAGATCGCCTCTTGGCCCTCAGCATTTTGACAGACTCTATATCCTCAGCGGTTGTTTTTTTCTTCTCTGTTTATACCATGAGGCTGATAACAAAGACAGTAAACATTTGCCTTTAGCAGCCACTCATGTTCACTTTTGTGTGAGGAGTATAATGAGGTCTGCACAGATCCCTCAGCCACGAGATGATATACGGAAACATTACAGGTTGAAATGGCTCAAGGGCACGTCAGCAGGATGGATGGTGTCACAAGGATTTGAACTTAGCTTCACCCTACTCCTCAAACTCCCCCCTACAGCCTTCTTGTCATTATTGAGCACATCAGTCTTTACACAGGACTGTGTAGATAGATGATACAGTGATACATTTTGTTGTGAGGGGTATGCTGCCCTTGTTTTATCTTCCCTGTCAAAGATCAAAGTGATCTGGGACCTTTTGTGTGGAGCCCAGGTGTCGTCTTGCTCTTGCCTATAGTCGTCATGATAAATGATTTACAGTGACATGTTTTGTGTTTTTGTCTTCTTCAGGATTGTTGGTGGATTTGAGACACTCACAGCCATGGAGAATGTGGAGAGTGATCCCAAATCAGACAAACCAAAGGTAAGAATTAGTGATGTTTAAGTTCATATTATGCTTCATTTTGCCATCTTGAATTCAGCTGACACCGCATGTCCAGTGCAAATTACAGAGAGCGACTGTGGGATCAGTTCAAGTTCCTAGATCACTAACATTAATAGCAGCTGAGGAGTACAAGACTCTGCTATCATGCCACTGTTACCCTTACATGGATCATCTAAAGGTCAGGTGCTGAGACGGGAATAAAGTGAAGGCCAGTGAGAGATGAGATTGAAATGACAATGAGGGGCTAAATTCAGTCAAAAAATTAACAAATGCAGCTACAATATTTTAAGTTTATGTTGGTATCTCATTTTCCTCTTAAACAAACATGAATGGCAGTTCCCAGAAGTTTGTCATTCAACATTACTGTATTTTCAACTAGTAGATATTTTAGAGACTGTTTTAATAGTACAGTCTATAATAGTAAAGCTTAATATAATTTATAAATGAAGAGAATAGAGCAAACCATTTCTGGATCCACATTTTTTCTGTTTGACTCTGTTTTACAGTCGGAGATCAAGATCATAAGTGCGACTGTGTTCGTGGACCCGTACGAAGAGGCTGATGCTCAGGTGTGTATCCTTCTCTCTGTTTGCACACATGAACAATACTGACTTTATGATTAAACTAGATCAAACTAGAAACCCTATCTGCTGAGTGTTCGATTTTTATTTTATTTTTTATTTTTTACAAATAATAAGGGTGTGTAGTGTGTACCGACAGTGTGAATTTAGTACTGTTTATCGATATACATTTTTCATTATTATGGTTCTGCACACCAGAATACTGAAACAAAGGTTAAACTAAGAAAAAAACATTCAGCTTTAAGGGTTTTTTAAAGCTGTCACTCAGGGGCTATGTTGCATTGTGGTTAATGTAGGCAGCAGGTTTTGAAAAGCACTCCACTGGTCTAGCATTGCACTCCAATAACACTGTTGGACTCATGATACAGTTTTTAAAAACAAAGCGCCTACATTACCCATAATGCAACTTAGCCACTGATTGACATCACTCGAAGCAATTTCTCGGATTACATGCAGCTTCCTCTGGAGCCACAAAAGGCTTTTATTCCTCTTTTTCACATATGCATTAGTACTCCCCAAGACCTGTTAACACACTTTAATGTGGAAAAATCGTGGAGTTACCCTTAAACGCAGGAGGTCAGCACTTTACCTTTAATAGTCATTGTCCTTTGAAGACACTCCACTTGCAACAACACTCAGTGGTTCCTCCCCCTGATCTGGTACGTACAGTAGTTGTGAGGACTTGCATGATTTGTGTTTTCCAGATTGCAGCCGAACGAGAAAAGGAGCTTCAGAAGCAGGAGGAGGAGAGGCAGCAGACCAGCATTGCCCAGAAGAAAGCAAAAGAAGAACAGGCGCCAAAGACCTTCAAAGCAGGCGTGGGGAAATACATCAACCCTGCCACAATGTAAGGAGACACACACACACACACACACACACACACACACACACACACACACACACACACACACACACACACACACACACACACACATGCATACTGATTTACTATTCATCAGACACTATTCCCCCTTCTTCTGCTTTTAGTGGTGACTCATCCACAGGCATCGCTGTATATAAAAGCTGCATATCCACAAAACAGACGTTAAAGGTTTTATGCGTCACTCTCCAGGCAGAATTTGGATTAAAAAGTTAACCTGGCCTCCACATTTCTTCTCACAGTCTGATGGTTGTAACTTGAGAAACAGGATAGTAGTGAATGGACAATAAAACATGATGATTTCTTAGCGACGTAGATTGAGTTGAAACATAATGTGTAAAATTGCCAATTATGGAGAAGGATGCCCATTTTCCCCGCGGGGATACTTCAGTTTTATTATCCAGATCATACTTTTGCTGAGTTCTGTTATATAGAAACATTAGATTATTGTCCCCTTGTCCTATTAAACTTGTAATGGCCACATAAAGTTTTTAAGTTCTTGTTTTTGGGTTTTTTTTGTTAAATTTGTTTGTGCCATTTTTCGAATCCCCCTCATCTCCCACTTTTTTTATTTATTGAAGCAGAATCCTGTCAGTAAAAAGAAAAATATAGACGTTAGACATTTGAGACACTCCACTGGATGTACAACCATGTAGCATTTGTGGGAAAACTGAAATTACCAAAATGTAAGGTGATTTAATGGAACTGAAAATGTTGCACTTAAGCTAAAGTGCACATTAAGAGATAATTAGGCTCATGATTTTTTTCTGTCTGTGATGACATTTTATTTTCAGATTTTACACGTATTATCTTTCTCCTGTCATCACATCACATATATTTAGATTTATGCAGAGCATGTCAGCACTAATGCTCCCAAATAACAGTTGGTCCCTTTCCCTAGACAGTTAAATGTAAAAGTGACGTGGGGTGTTTCAGCAGTCGGTAATGTGCTTTTTAGAGGAAATGCCTGTTCATTTGTGCCTTTGCAGGATGATTCTGATCAATAGAGATGTAGAAGATGAGAATGAGCTATAAGATGGCATGACTTGAAATGGTCTACTGATTTTAAAATAATACAGTGGAAGATAAGATGTCTGGCTGTATATTACAGTAATTGGAACCCTTGATTGTGGATTTAAAGTGTGGAATTAGATGATTTTTCGATTTGACATGTAATTGAAAAGTAACGAATCTATGAACTAGTTTAGTTTTCAAACTGCACATTGACTCTCAGATTGCATCTCACCTCTTGCAACAACCCCCAACATGAAACCATATGCAGCTGTTTACACCAAACAAGCTCAAACAAGCCAAGTGTAGATACTTGCTCGGCACCAAACAGCTGAGGGCAGAGGAAACTGTGGCAGCTAAAGGCGAAGGGGTTTTAGAAGCTGATTTTAGTTGATTGAGGAAGAGATACTTGCAGAACAGACGCTGTTTATCCAGTTCGATATAGGTTTGAGACCTCCAGGGAGGTGAAATGATGTTAGCTATGACATTTGATCTATTTTTCATATAAAAATATGAACATATAATCATTAAGTTTGAAAATGACATATTTACAGCTGAGATGGTTAAAGAAAGCTGTCTAACTATGACTATGTCATAGTTCTTTAGTCCATACTCAGATTCATTGACAGAAATTCTTTAGTTGCAGCTCTAAAGGTCACATTCATAAGATAAATAATTAATTCTGCCCCGTTCATGGTGATGTTTGATCGTAGGAAACAACTGTTGTTATACAGACTGTTCGAAACAGCCTCTGTTTCATGCAAATGTATCCACGACCTTGTCAGACCACAAAGATCAGCAAAAATTTTGATGCCCTGCCCAGACTACAGTTTTATGCCAGTAAGAGGAGAAGAAACCTGAAAGGCCTGTATAGTGTATATACAACAGCACAGACAACACCATCTACAAAGAGAAAAGAGATGAGTGGACCTCAGGTGAAATAAAAACCTACCTCTACAAAAAAGTGGAGGCTCACATCTGTGACAAAATGGCTGTTTATGATATTATTTTCTCGTTCAGAAAACGTTCAGCTCCTGACGATGAAAGCGGGCCGTCCACCAGCGGAGTGGTGGCCAAGAAGTCCAAAGCAAAGACGAGCTTCGGAGACTTCAGCTCCTGGTAGCACAGACACATCCAGCATTTACCAGTCTGTATTTTTACTGGTCATGTTGATAAAAAATGTATTTCACTTTCATACTTGTCTAATTGTGTATTATCTCGCAGTCGTGTTGTTCGTTTTGTGAAACGAGAAATTAAAGTGACTTTTTTCAAATTAAGTTTCAGTATCTCATTTAACACGTCTTCTTTCAAAGACACTGAATATTGATTTTAAGGCAGGGTATTCAAACAGTCATATCAGCACTTTAGAGGAAACACTACTCGGTATAGAAAAGTAATGAGTCTTGTATCCATAATCCAGGATGGTGAAGACGGGCTAAAACCATCTGATCGATATCTTTTGTCCTGGACAGTTTAATCAATGATTTGGTCCAGAACAGTCTCATCACTATTTGTGAACATGATTAACTCCCAACATCAGACTGCGGTGGCTGTGAAGAGAGGTTTTAGGATATCACGGTTCACTTTCCGGTGAAGAATGACGGCATGCGGCAGTTTCAGCTCCGAGCTGGCTGCTTTGGCTCGAGTCCCGAGCGTTTAAATGGATTTACTCGTCACGTTTCCATAATCATTTAGCACCACTCTCCGCAGAAAGCTCGAGCTATAGATTACATCACAGTCGAGGTGGCCCACACATAAAAGATTCATCTCAAGCTTGGTCACTTTATGTCCACACTGGTGCTCTGGTTATTTTAGACCGCACTCTCACTCTCCTCACCTAAGATAAACCCTTGAAAGTTGAGATTTTGTTTCTAACTCTTGTGCTTTCTCAAAACCCTCTGTAAGTCTAAAAAAAATCTTTCTGTGGAGAGCGTCAGGGTTTGATTGTTTCACCAACACAAAAAACAATTTCTTGAATATTTGTATCTTCTTTGACGTCACAGAGCTTAAAAAGCGTCTCAAAATTTTCTGAAAATGCTTTCAATTCTCCCGATTCAATAAACAACAATGCAAGAAATTACACCATTGTTGTTGCTGACTGTTGCATGCAGTTGGGGGTGTAATTTTGGCATTGGATTGTTTTCCTGTTTTTAACAGCCATTTTCAGATTTATGCTCATGTTGAATTGACATCATGCCTTTTTATAAAATCTAATCTTATTTGTGGTGATGGCAGCTTTTGTTCCTGTCAACACTTTTTTTTTTGCCAGGAATATCATCCAGAAAATATTAATTGAGTAAACCAAAGACGGCAGAAAAACATAAACTTTACTGTCTGTGTTGACCTCCGTGACAGTTTCAAGCTTGGAGGTCCCAGCCAGTGTTTTCCCTTTGTTTAGGTGTTTTAATCCAGAAGGAGATCTTTACAAAAACAAACAGAAAATGCCTGAATCTTATTTTTATTCATCTTATTTTGGACCGCAAACAACAAAACTGAACTGTACAGCCAACATCAGTCTGATACCCGCACTGTCATGTTTACAATTGGGTTGTTCTCATTTACATATATTTCTGTGCTCACTCATATATACCTGCCACCTAAATACAACATATTTCTAAAGTCAAGATCCATACATTATTCCCTGAGAAATTAACAAAAATGTCAAAAACAATCAATCAACGAACAATCTCATGATGTTAAAGAAAGTGAGAGAAAATCCCTCGATCATAATCCGTTCAGTAGTTTTTGTGTACTAGGTGAAAACAAAACCTCCTTGGTGAATGTAATGGGTGATTATAGTTTAAAGCCTCTCAACATTACAGCCACACAGCCTCGACCATGTTTTCCACAAGCTCTGTTTCTCCATCAATTAGTTGATAAATTGATCGAAAAAAATAAGTGCCAGCTATTTCAGTAATCTATTAATAATTAATAAATAAATTATTGTTAATTATTAATTCATTCATAGGTCATTTTTCAACATTTCTGGCTACAGCTTCTTGAATATAAGCATTTATTGCTTTTCTTTGTCACTAATGATAGTAAATGAAGAGACTTTGGGTTTTAGATTTTTTAAAATTGTTTTATATAACTCAGTCGTTTAAATAATATTAAGGCTTAAAGTTATGCATAATTAAAGGTGTGGGTGCTTTTGAGTCTTCATTCAACCAGCCTCAGATCCGCGGGAGTTAGACACACACTGAGCTTCACAATGGCCCTGCACAAAGCTATTGGTCACATCATGTAGACTATGTCCATGTTTTATACAGTCTATGGTACTTGTAGAGTGCCTCCAACATAATGACAGTTTTGTCTTGAGTTGAGGTGTTCATGTTTTACCAGACACCACAGCAGTATCGATCTATTTCACTGGTCATTCAGCTGTTTTTTTGTTTGTTTTATTACCACTGGATTATGTTTATTGGGAGTGCACACTGGACTGTACGTGTTGTTCTGAGGAGCTCAAAACCCTGAAAATCTAAAATGGCCACCATGGCCATGAAGTACTTTTTTAAAAAAAACATGTTTGTCTTGGAAAAGCACACTTTGGTATACACTATATTTTTTTCCTAGAAGCAGATGTGCAGAACAGCAAATGTAAAAACTTTCAAGGTCTGAGAGTTGAATCTGCAAAAACAAGCTGCCTGAAGCTGTGTGGGATCATTCCTTTCAGATCCTTGTTGCGCTGGTGAAACGGCGGTATTTGTGATAGCACCCTTGCGTCACATAACACATAATTTATTGGATGCTTGGTTATCGCCCTAATGCTGCTCCACTCGAGCCTCATTATTTAGCTGTGCTCTTGGCAGCAGCTGCCGAGCTTTGGGCTTTTACCTGAATGAATACACCCTTGTGTGTCCTCAGTGTCTCCCCCCGCCTCAGCATGCTGAAGCTTTGTAAATACAGGAGGTGGAAAATTAGAGTTGGTGCCCTCCAAAACTCAAGTTTCAGTCCTACACGATTATGCTTTTCACACATGGAGTGCTAAAACTGAGCCGCAGTGTGGTGGGAAAGTCATTCGTTTTCCCAATTGTCCCGTCAGCACAGCACACATAAAATGACTCTCAGCAGGTTGTAAGTCACTAATTGAATGAATAATTGAGGTCTGTGCTTCTTAGACCGGGGAGTGACAAGCAAACTGTAACTTTATGCAGTAAGTTGGTCACATAACTGTTCAAGACATGGCTAAAAATATACCGAGGGTTAGTATTGATGTAGTTGTTGTTTAGAGCCAAACAAAACAACCAACATATTTCAAATCTGAAAGTTGTCTTGACCTTGGATGTATCTGAATTCAACTCAACTAGCCTCCGAAGGCTCGACCACATCTGGTCTTTCTCCGATGATGGAGTTTGCTCAACTGTCCGTGTAATCAGAAATGAGTTTGTCCGTCACCCTCCTCGTGCTGTTTGGACACCAAGAGGAAGCCACACTGGCACATTTTTGTTGATCCTAAAGACACATAAGACACATTTTTGAAGTAAATTGCCTCATTATGCTCTTGTACCGTGAGATTGGATAGCTGAGGTTTAAATTGATCACCAAATGTGTAAGATTTTGACCTAGTTACAGTGCAGGTAATGCAGTGAAGTTTACTGTTCAAGCTTGGACTGTAATTTAAACATTGTTTGACAGTTATCTTGTTAAAGCAGAACTGAGTGATTGAACGTAAATGAGTTTGTTTCAGTCTTAACTTTACCCACACAATTGTCAGACTTCGCCAAATGTGATACCAGTGTAATCAAATTCATTTTATGGCTGTAATGTATCGGTAATACTTTATATTCAGGTCTTTGTAATAAATAATTCACAATGAACATGTTTATTATGCTTTCATTAACACGTATATAGTCTCAATAATGTTTATACGCATCCAACAAGGACTTGTTAGGGTCTTATTACCTATTAACTAACATTTATTACAAGGATTTTAATACAAATATAGGCATGTTGTGTTTTTAACATTTATATAAAAACAAATTATGTCCAATTTCACAGTATCTTTAAAGCAGCCTTTTGTTCTTCCTGTTCTGCTCTGTGCACCTTCATATGACTTAGATTCTTTGTCCTTTATATACAGAGAGCAGTGCTGTCTGATTGGATTACCATTTCAAGTACCAGATGTTATTGTATTTCCACAGATAGATGTGGTTGTAGTGGTTGTCCAGATGCTGTTGTCTGAAAGCTAAGTTTGTCCTTATTTATTTGTCCATATATTCTCAGTCGTAGAAGACTTTTGACATTTGCTTAACATTTGTTGGATAAATCAGCCCAGTGGCAATTAACAACTGTTAATGCGGTGAAGTGGATCTGAGATTTTTGGCAGTGGAACAGTTATTGATTTTGGAAACTAATAGTCTTATGTGTATGTTTGTAAGGTAAAGAAAATGTTTAAATTTGAAGGAATAGTTTGATGTTTTGCAAATTGATCAATGTACAGCTTGTAAAGTTTGTTTGTAACTAAAGTTGGCCTGTAAAGACGGACTAGTGAGTAGATGAGTCTCCGTGTTCGCTGTGATGACGTTTAATGTCCCCGACAACTTCTGTAGTCTCATTTAGCCACTTGACAATGGCAGACAACGATGTATTTTATGCCGTAGAACAAAACGTGTAAATATCTTTAGCCTGCGGAAACTACAGACCTTATTTAAGTCATTTAACCGAAAACTAATTAAAAACCTCATAAGACGAGGGAACCAGATGTGCAAACATGCTAACCGATTTCCGGGTTTTAGGACTACAAACTACACCGCTCTATATAACATCATGTAGTCTTTGCAAAACTTCAAGGTTTTGTAGGTTTTTCTTGTTGTAATTTTAAACTTATGGTGTATAATATGTTTATTACGGAGCTTTAGAGAATCTGGTAGGTAAATTTTACAATCGTAATGTTAAGCTAGCTGGCTAAAAAAAAGAGAGTAGTGTCTCTCTTACTAACCTCTGTAAGAAGGTAAAAAAAAAAAAAGCATTTTACCCCATTAAAGACCAATGATTCCCTCTAAAATCTTTGTTGAGAGGGATCCTGTTTTTGGCAAACAAGAAAATTGTTTAGCATTTGCCCTCCAGACAACTTGTAGTTTCTGTAGAGATAAGCTAACTTTAATAGGCAGGAACAGCTTGCTACAATAAACGCAGTTATTAGGTATCATGCACACAGATGTTAGACGGGATACTTATAATCATCGGTCCTGCTTGGATCCAGTTTTATCTCATATAAAAGGCCAAGTAGAGGACACAGTCTTTATAAAGTTAAGTCCTCACGCTGCCTCTTCAGTACTGTAATACAAATTGACCAGAAATCTTTTAGTGTACGTGCATTAAATTGTAATGCGAGTCTGTGCACATCATCATCATCATCATCATCTCTCCCCTCTCATTCTCACTTTTTTATCTCCAAACCTCCTTTTGAAGTCGACCATTGAGAATAGACATCAGCAGAGAGACTGAGGGGGAAGAGAGTGGGTGTATGATGTGTAGAGTAACTCAGCAGTCAGTTTCTTACTCCCTATTTAGTTCAGGAGCATCATCCTCCAGATTTTTAGACATTCTAATAATATCATTTCGGTTTTAACTCGATGCCTCCACAGTGGCATTAGCCGCAGCTGGAGGGCGTTATGTTTTCAGGTTGTCCGTCTGTACACATATCCATCCCATCTTTGTGGACACATTCTCAGGAACGCCTTGAGGGAATTTCTTCAAATTTGGTACAAATGTTCATCTATCTGACTCAAGAAGGAACTGATTACAATCTGGTGGTCAAAGTTCAAAAGGTCAAAGGTCAACTTCACAGTGCCATCATAATATTCTGCAAAAAAACACTTTTCTGGCCATCATTCAACTCCATCACTCAGGAACAGAAGAGGAGATTGGCGGCACTAATCATAGGTGGCCACCTTGAAACTGCGCTGATTGTAAAGATCTTTTGAGTGGCCAGGTTGAAGATGTGTGTGAAGCAGCCACATTTTAGAAAAGTGTAGCTTCTTTGCAGAAACATCCATATTTGAAGCGTTGTCTGCTGTCACGTGTTCTGTTAATAGATGCTCGGCTCTGTTGGCTGAGCGTATGAACACAATGAATGATTTTTGACATGCAGCAGAGCAAGAACAACAAAGCTTAACAAAGTAAAGTCAATATTATTCATATATCCCTAAATCACAAATCACATTTTTGCCTCAAGGGGCTTCATAGTCTGCACAGCAAACAGCATCCTCTATCCTTAGATCCTCGACTTAGATGAGGAACAACTCCCTAAAATTGGCAAAATGTGAGAAATCTCAGGAAGAACAGTCTGCTCTGTCTCTTCCTGAAGAGGGCTTCAGTGTTGTGCGTTCAGCAGCGGCTCAAGCTCATTGGTTTTGCTGATATTGAGCTTCAGATGATGTGACAAAGCTCTCTATCAGTCCTCTGTACTCCTCAGAATTAGGTACAGAATTTTAACCGTGGGGTGTTTTTTCTATTTAAATCACAGTCATGCTATTACAATTTGAAACATTTTATGTCTTCATTCTCATTTTTCTTTTTCTAATGTTACGCTCACTGGCCCTGATGTACGACTACGTATACTATGTTTAAGGGCTATATTTAAAATCATGCAGCTTCTTGTCTGCCAGTCTGTCCACCATGTTGGTCCAGACTGAAATATCTCAACAAATACTGAACGAATTACCATTAAATTTATGGTTTTCCAGTGGATGAATGCTACTGATGAAGATGATTCCCTGGCGTTTCATCTAGTGCCACCACGAGGTTGACATTTGTGGTTTTGAGTTAAATGTCTTGACAACCACTGGATGGGTTATGTGTAGACATTAGGGGCTGAATTAAAATGTCCAGACTTCACCACTCTTGCAGACTCTGAACTTTGCGGGCGCGTTCCCGGGAAGTCTGTGAGTGCTAAGGGCCGTCCAAACCCACAACTCACCCAGTCCACAAGGGACCTCAAGCAGGCTTTCTGAGGGTCCACTTGGGGTGCAGACATCACAGATTTAAAGCAACATTATGTAAGTATTTTATCTTGAAATAACATATTCAAAATCTTTTTGATTGTAAAGTGACTTGTAATGGGGTGAATGGTGTGTTTGTCTCTGCCACTCTGCCTCTTTCTTGCTTTCAGTGAGCGATAAGATCACGGTGCTTAACGCTTTATAGCAGTACATCACACACAGCACCAACTATGAATAGTAAGTCACATTAGCTGGCTTGCTAAGTTATATGCCTTGTGTTGTTGCATGCACAGTAGCATGATACAGCTAGTTGATATTGTCTCTGGTTCATGTTACGTCCGCTTGGCTTGCTGTTAATGTTCTGGGTTGTGTGCAGCGCCTGTGCAAACTTTAACTGTCACATGGCAAAAAATGCCTGAGCTGCATGTTCACTTCAAGACATAAGCTTTCAAGACATAACATTGTCCTGACCTGTCAAGTTTTGTTTGTAGTTAGCATGTAACGTTACATTTCATCTGATTTTTACAGCAACCTGGGATTTTTTTTTACGACAGTTGTGTTGCTCTCAGAAATGGTGGGGGTGCCAAATCACACAAAATATTAATTTCCACGTAATGTTTTTCCAATTGCCAGCAAAAAATGTATTTATAAAAGAATTACTTTATTACCTTTTTCCACTTAAATCATGTAGGCCAGAAATCATATTCAACACATCGTGATACAGAATTATATAGACACATAGGCTCAGCATACAAGTCCGGAGGGTGGACATTTGGATTCAGCCAGGATGAGTTGAAATAACTGAGGCACTCGTATGGCTGTAGACTCCTAGTCTTGTTTCATACCTACTATGAGGAAATATGGACAGGTTTTTCCATAAAGCCCTTTTTTTAATTCAACAAAACTCTGCAAAGTTTTCAAACTCGCCTAAATAAAAGTAACAAAGTTCAGATTTACATCAACAAATATCTGTATTAAAAAGGAAGTAAACAAGAATCTGACAAAGAATCTAATATCAGCATTATAGTTGAACATTTTCAGATCTTAATACTACTATACACATTTCAGTACTAGTTCAACAGTTCGATATCCTCCTGCCCTAAATACAGCATTGTACTGAGATGCAGTTTTAACAGCCTTTGATTAGACATCAAATTCATTTTCATTTGGATTGTACTGCCAGTTTCAAACAGGGGCTTTAACAGTGACTAACATAATTTCTCTCAGCTGTGTGTTTGGGCAAAAACAGCTGGCTTTTATAGAGCTGTTCCCTCAAGAGCCCAAATAAACCTCCAACCTTGAGTCCTACCAGCCCTGGAGGGACCTGCTGTCAACACCATTGTTCATGCCTTTTTATATCTTACCTTTCAAAATTACAACCATCAGCTGTCTGTCTGCTTTCATTTCACAGGGCAGCTCTCCATTTTACACACAGCGCCCATTTCATTGAATCTGTTTTGAAAGAAGTGGAGATCACTCGTTACTTTTTAAGACAAGGAAATGAATCACCCATCCTGGAAAAGGAGGTAATCCGTGACTCTCAACACTCCCTTCCTCTCTGCACAGCAGCAGCAGGGGCAAAGGGTTTATTTGAGCGACATCGCAGCTGTAGCTTTTTAATCTAAAACATTTATGATGTTACACAGTCCAGAGAGAGATGTTAAAGTGAGCCACTGAAACTCTCCACTATCAGAAACGCTCCAATACAGACACTTTTGTGGATTATGTGCTTGTGACAAATCTCTACTGAGTCATATGCAGAAGCAGTTAAAAGCAATTTAGAGCTTTTAACTGAATATCATTAAGCGATACATTACATGTAACTGCCTTATTAACTCTGCTTCTGTGCTGTCAAGTGATAAAACTAATGCTGTGCTTTTTAGGAAAGGGATAAAAGTAGCATTTAGTTTCTGTAACAAAGTGTTTGGAGGAGCAATGTTGAATTAAACTCCTAATTCTTTGTAAATGTAAATATAGATTACTTTTACATGAATACACTAGGAATTGTGTGTTTCATAGTATTGATGCGCTTCAGAATAAGTGGGAAATATTATTACACTAGATAGATTACACTAACCTAAAAAAATGTCGTTAGCAAGCTAATCTTAGTGTTGTTGGTTTAGTTAGCTACACAACTGACAGTAGGCTAAAAATATCAAGTAACAAGTAGGCTAATCTGTTTTTAGCATAGCCTAAATGAGAAATGTATCAGTGAATTTCAGAGTTTTCATACAGTAAAGAATTAATTGGAAATATCCAACTAGCTTACCTTACCATTCTGTCTAATATATTAGACAGCATTTTAATGTCAGTAAGAGGTGTCAAGCACAGCCCATTAGCCTGCCTTCCACTCCTCAATGTAAACATGCTAACGTTAGCTTTTATTTCGCAGTTTGTTCAGAGCATGTCGACATTATCCCAGGTAAATGTGTAAAGGCATCTTTTTCTACCAGTTTCACCCCTCTGTCCAGACTAAATTGTCGTTTTTCTCTCGCCAGATTGGAGCTTTTCCAAAGCAAAACAATTCATCTTCACCATGCTAATTCCTACAAACGGCACCTTTAAGTCCTCCTATTTAACATTTATAAGCAGCTCAAAAACATTTAATAACTGGTTTATATTACACACTATCAGGTAGCTGTGAGCAGATTAGTGTTTAGTGTACTTGTCAACAACTAACTCTTCCTATGGGCACCTATAAATTGTAAAATGTCTTCACTGGATAATTTATAGGCTAACTGGGGACAAATACTGTACTTGAATGAGAAATCCTTTAAAATGTCCTTGTATCTGCTACAAATACATTACAGTGTGTTTTAACACTGGTTTTAAATATTCATATTTTGCTAAATAGGGGACTGTAATGAAAGTGTCTCCTTGGTTATAACTTGGCTGAGTTTGAAGTTTTTGAGCTGGTGTAACTGCCTCCAACTTGAACATCTGTAATGAGGCAGCGCAGATTGTCTAAATCATTTTTATGGTTTTTAGCCACAGTATAAAGCACGTTGTATCATTTCACAACACATTTCACTGATGCTACAAGCTGTTTAAAAGGTGTGACTGAATCATAAGCAGCTTCACGGGGACTCGTCTCCCAAATGAACTGTAACGGCAGTTTGTATTCGGGATAACGTTCTTGTTTGCTTCAGTGTGCCTTCAAGTGAATTCCTCTTTACTTCTGCTGAAAGCAGGAAAAGTTTGTCTTGGTGTTTCGCCTGTGTTGCCGAGCAACACGTGCAGCGGCTGACTTTGCGTGTGAAAGGAACGATCCAGGCAATTTGATGGCTTTCAAGGGACATCATGAAAGGGTTTGAAATCGACAATGCTGCCTTTCCAAATATGATATTTCACGGGCTTTTCTTTGCGAAAGTGGCTGCAGGGAATTATCAGAATGGCCTCTAAATGCTTTTAACATAATTCACCAAACCTTTCAACACATCATACACAGGGAGATCAAACGAAACATCATGATTACTGCGGGAAAATTTGGCAGCTGCAGCAGCAAATGGAAATCATGGAAATAAAAAAAGAAGCAAATGGAAGTTTCCTTTGGGTCTGTTCATCCCAAACAGAAATCTGCCATTATGAACACAAGGTCAGCCTGAAAAATGGAGTGAACTTAAGTGGCAATTTCATCTTGTGAATGTCAAAATCAGCAACAACAGAAATAAGGTCTAAATACAATATCAACATATCATCATCCTTTAAGAGCGTGTTAGCAAACAGTGGCTCTCCAGCAGTTACAAAGCAACATTAGCTCATTCATTTCGAGTTCTGTTTGTTTACACCTGATGAATATAAGTTCAACACTGACTTGGTCTCTAGCTCCGGTTTGGTGTCCACAAACATCCGTCTCTTCGGCTGCTAAATGTTCCAGTATGTCCACCAGCTCGTCTCTAACATTGTCTGCCATCTGGTGCTGGGCAGGTGGTTGTTTCACTAAAAACATGTGCGTGCCTGCTGGAAATGACGTTAATGAGAGCACTTTGAGCAAACGATACAATAAAGGCGTGGGCTGAACTACCACAACAATGATCTTAAAGACACTAAAGTGCTTCGTGGAGTTGAGGGGAGCTGAAGAGTCACATGTGGGTTTGTGACACCTTTCACATCCACTTTTAATGCAAAAACATCATATATCATAAAATGCAGTAAAACATTGCAGACATATACTACTGTTAAGTCTTAACAGGTACTTTTTTTCTTTCATTTGAGTGATTTTGTCATCAAATGTAGTCCTGTGCATGTCTGTTTGTGTGGGTGGAAGGGGTATCTGTGCCAGATCACAGTGGAAAATGCCCCACATTGTGATGAGCCTTGGGTTAATTGGTTACGTAAGTACTAAAAGAGGACTGGCAGCACCTCCAGACGGCTGTAAAACATCTCTGAGCCTGACGTCCACCCTCACCTGTTCCTTTCAAAGAGATAACTGCTAATGTGACAGCTTCCCTTGTTAAGTTGGTGCGTCAGCAGAAGATCTCTGACACTCTGCCTTTGGATACACATCTCTGCTTCAGTCCCATCCTCTCAATGACATCACTCACTTCCTTCCTCATTGGACAAAGTGCCAGTCAGCATGACACACTGACCAATGGCGGCCTGTGTGGCGCCTGGTGGTTCGGGGAGTGGTTCAGCGCAGGAGAGTATGGCAGATGCAGAGCTGTAGCCATGGCGACAGTGGATGCTTAGCGCTGCCACGACTCTGTGTAGGCAGAGTCTGAATGGGGATGACATCACTCAGGGAGACAGGAGAAAAACAACATCTCCTTCAGTTCCTGTGTCTGTTTTCCTGCCCATGACGATAACACCAAATGTTATTTGGAGGCTGATGCAAAACCAAAGACGTTTGTTTCGTTGGACTGAAATACCTGGAAATGAAATTAGATTCACTGCAAAGCAGACAGAGACTGTTTATGTACTTATGATGTAGTGAGTTAAAACATTTAACCAGTGACTGTTTATGAAAAACAGCAGTTTCTTTGTGTGTAGCCATCAAAATCCAGCATTTTGCCAATTTTTTTAATGACATTCGAGTATTGTTTTTCATGTCTTTCCCAGAATTATAATTCTGCCAAAAATATTTAGAAATGTCAGGAAAAAAAACTCAATTTAAAACATCAAAAATCACAAATAAATAGTTTTATAACAAAATAGTTTTGACATATTAATTATTGGCAGTCAAATGTTGATTTTAATATCACAAACTACTGTTAAACATCTAGATTAAATGAGCAAACTGCAGCATTCATGCAGCTCCAGGAGGAAACATAATCAACAAAACTGACTGATATTCACTTTTTAACAAAAGTCTAATTTCAGCCCAGTTACACTAGTTTGTAGTTACTGGTTGTCACATGTGTTGCTGTTTTCTACTGCATGTACACTTTTGCCATTTCCCAGGTGACAACATGGAGAGCAAACATTGTACCACCATTGTTGTTTTTGATGCTCTGTACCTCTTCCTCACTGAATCTCCTCTCATCCTCCCTCCCTCCCTCCCTCCCTCTCTCTCTCCCTGGCTCTGACTCACCGCTCCAGGGATGAGGGCCAGCCCCTCCTTCAGATGACATCAGAGGGCTTGAAATAGCTGCAACATTAAAGCTTCCAGTCATGGGAGCCTGCTGCGAGGCCTGCAACCCAGGGCAGCCACTTCCAGCTGAGAGGGAGTGAGAGCAGGAGGGACAGAGAGATGGACGGGGGTGAGAAAAAAAAAAGTGACAGAGAAGATAATGAAGTGACAGTAGCAACAAGTCAAAGGGGGTCATCAGCTTGACATCCTCTGAGAGCTGATATCACACGCAGAGGGGGTGCAAAATGTGAGAGCAGCGATTATGTTCTGTCAAATTAAGTACTTGTGCCTGAATAATTTTTCTCTTTGTCTCGGATATTTCCTTAATGTACAATCGAATCATAAAATATAAACGGTAAAGATTTAATTGTTACCAGCTGCCTCCTTAATCCTCAGTGCTGAACTTAATGGGTCTCATGTCTATCGTAACTACTTTAACTGACTTAAGAAGACATTACATTCCTTTAGTTATTTGTTGAATCTTATTTTAGCTAGTAATCTTGACATTGTTTTTCTCCTTTAAAAACTTTTTTAAAAGTTTGAGGTGCTTAGCACATCGTCATAGCATTTCTGCACGACAGCCTTCAGACGACACCTGTTCATCAAACAATGCAGGTCCTTTTATTTGGGATTTCAGTTGGACAAGTTTCAGACAAAAGCACAACCTTGAAACACAGTCATACACAATGGCAGCCGCTGCCAGTGTTGCATTCTGGTAAAAACTGTCTCTGCCTCCTGACATGAAAGACAGGTAGTTAGCATGTACAGTGATATCTATAGATCAGATCAATAAACACTCATAAAACTATTCGAATTTCAATATGAGCACCATCTAGTGTAAACGATAAAGTTAGTCACTCTTATTTTAAATCAATAGAGAACAATCAAACTAAAATATATGTATAAATTACTTTACATAAGACCAGTTGTAAGGAGAGGCTCCTCTTCCCCTCCCTTTCTCAGTTTCCTCCTCAGTCTTCTCGATTCCCTCACACCCAAACACTTACTGTTTATCCTTATCTGTCTCCTTCCTGTCTCGTACACAGGACCTGTCTGTGCTGATGGAGTGTGAACAAAAGAAAAAAAGACGATATGGTCAGCCAACCACTAGATGCCTGAACCGTGGCACCACCACCTCCCAGTGTGAAACCCGCCCCACACAGAGACCCTCCTGTTGAAGAGCTTGAACTGTGTGACCAGGCGTCGCAGAGAAGTAGGTCAGTAGACATGAGAGGACTGAGAGCATGAGAATAACACGCGCCGACATAAACATCCCCCATAACTACATCCTGTCTATCTTCAGCCTTCACAACAACAACAAACCCACTCCTACTCTCCCTGCTCTCCTTCTCTGTCCGTGCATCCAGGATATGTTCCCTAAAGGTTAGATTTGATTCACACTGGGGCCTGCCGCTCTGAAATATGCATGCACTAAAGGAATAAAAAGCATCCACCAAGTGGAATATGCTCTGCCTCTCACGTCTGCACTCAGTTGTCTGCACCTGCATGACTGTCCGAGAGGAATATTTTCTTAAAGATGCAATATCAGTTGTGCACTTCAAGATACAAGTTGTCAACACATACAGTAACATTGTTATGACGTAATGAGTTTTGTTTGTAGTTAGCACCTACATTATGTCTGGCAATTTGTTACAGACCTCTGACATCTGATAAATGTGGGGACAATATTCGTTCTCCTTTTAACTCTGTTTTGGTCCCCTCCAGCCCCAACCTTTTTTTAATGAAACAATTACTTGTCATTAACAATGTTGATGGATTTATCAGCAAGAGTCTCAGCCTTATTGAGATTTTAACAAAACGTAAATTATGAATGATTATAAGGCCAGCACAGATCCTGATCGCTCCCACTTTGTGACACAACATTTTTAACTTTACTGTTCTTTCTCTCTTACTGCCGGTCAAGTATGTACACACAAGGTCACAGTCAAGAACATGGACTGATAGGAAATGAAATATGCTGTCAATTTATTGTATTCACATGAAAATGCTGCATGTTGCAGCTTTAAAGTACAAGGCAGGGAGTGTGAGATAAATTAGAGGCTGACAGGCTGCTTTGTGCTTGAAGACAAGCCAGTCACCTCAAGGACATCAAAACAGGAGGCTGTGTGGGCATCAGAATCACAAGTAAGGAGACCCATAGAAAGCACTGCGCAGGAAGAATCATCGTAGTGCGTACTGCCATAGCAACTCCAGTCCATACAACAAACTTACAGGCTGTACTTCAACACATTCACTTCAAATGATTCATTTTCCAATTAGCTGTGCTGCAGCAGATCTGATAATGTTGCAGGAAAATTGGCTTCCTTCTGAGTTTACTGATGACCACAGAGCTCCAGATTAATTTACAGTTATGCATGTGATGTGATACTGTGCATTGTATTTAGGTCCAGAGCTGTAAACATGTTTGCAGCCATGAGAAGATAAATCTGTCATGAGAACAGCTGCAGAGCTTAGTTACAGTGACACCTTTTAAAGGGTCAGAGCACCCAAATTACCAAAAAAGATGTGTCACTTACCATCAGTAGTATCCAGCAATGCATATATATATATATGTATATATATATATATATATATATAAAATGAGTATGTTAGCGTTAGTATATGTTAGTATGCTAGCGATTAGCTCAAAGCACCACAGCCTAATACAGCCTCTGAATGTGTCTGGATGTGAACTTGCACTTTGGATAATCCACAGCCCTCCCTGAAAAACAGTTTCCTTTTGGAGCTACTTTCTACTTAAAATCATTGATGAATAAAGACATAAAATAGGAAATTATATCAAGTTACCACCTCCTGTGATCAAAGTAGCGATATTTCTGTGCGACAGCCTTTTTTGTAAGATTCTCACATCTCAGATCAATTTCAGTGTGACAGTCTGATGCATTTGCTGATGCAAAAAATGTATGTTTCTGTTTCTTCCATTGCTCTCAGGCTGGTGAAGTGGCCGAGGTGAAGCTGGTCCAAGCAAGCAGCAACTAAGGAGACTGATGAAGGAAAGATAAACAAGCTCAGGGAAATACGAAAACCAACAACCATACATGAAAAAGAAGATTTGAGATTGGCTTCTTTTTGGGTTGTTATTCCACACATGACTCATAAAACAACGAAAAAGTTATTTTAATAACACAGACATTAATATTCAATCTACCTCTTAACTTACAGCAACTGCAGGTTAAACAGTGCGAGAACAGACTCAGATGCCAGCACCTCGGGCCTTTACACTCACTGCATGAGATAAAAATATAAAGCTGAACATTTATATGAGGTAGGAGAGAAATATTTACTCAATGTTATGTTTAGCCTCATGTTCCAGCCCTGATTTATCTGTATTATAGATGATATGATACCATCAAACTAGGCTAACTAGGAATAGCCATCTTACACTGCCTGCTTGACGCTGCAGATCAGTACATTATGACTGACCATGTTAGGGTCACTGGAGGAAGTAAAAAGGCTGTATAAGATCAGTTTATGAAAGAGGAAGTTCTCTATTTGATTTTTGGGTTGTGTGTCTTACTAGTCTATTCAAATGCAGAATCATTAACCAGTAAGATAAACAAAAATGGTGCAATGAAAGAAAAACGGACAATAAAACCTTGTGAAAGTACATGAGATAAAAGCCTCATTGTACCTTAGTATGTATTAAAAGCACCATGGGGAAATGGTTAAATCTAGCTAAGTTTATTTAACTGAATCCTGTCAGGATTAGTGTGAACATATGAGATACAACAGCAACTTCCAGTATTTCCCAACATGAAGGTCTGCTGGTATGCTGTTTCTTCTAGCTTCATGGAAAAGTTATCTGGTGAGGAAATTATGAATCCTTTATTGGTTCATTTATTTGTTGGCCTTAAAGTAATCTAATCTCTAAAATTAGCTGGAATCCCCCTAAAAAGTATTTATTCATCATGTGTTTTAACTGTAGAATAAAAAGCTCGCTAAAATCCCACATTTTCGGAAGAAATTCCGATAAACAGTGTCACACATTTGTTTTCTGAGGATGTAGACCCAATTGATAATGACCAAACACAAGATGTCCAAATTTGTTAGATATGTTTTGGTCAGTTTAATCAGCGAGATGTTTTATCTTCCACTAACGCAGAGTTAAAATGAGAGAAACAGTTGAGTGTCAGTTTTATCAGCGAGGCAGAGATGTTTTATCTTCCACTAACGCAGTTAAAGTGAGAGAAACAGTTGAGTGTCATCAGCATAGAAGAAAAAAAAAAAAATAAGCTAAGACACAGCGCTTATAATTTAAAAAGCTGAGAAACAATGCAGACTGACTTTTTTAAATTTGAAGAGCAAGATGAGAATCACAGAACTGCTCTAATGTTGAATTATTATGGAAACATTTTGAGAACATTGTTCAGGTAGGAGCAGACACCGAAAACAATTTAGTTGGATTAAAACTTAGAGATAATCTTAAACAATGAAACAAGAAGTATACCTTCAGTGATCTCTTGGCACACATTTCCTCACATTTGATAAAGAAAATCCTTGAATGACAGAAATCAAGTGGTTCAGTATCGAACCGTAAAGCAACATTATTTAACTTATTTTTTCCTCAAAATAAGAGCTTCAAAATAACTCGCACACAGATAACTTGGCTAAGCCCAGGCCAATATATTAAGTTTAAGAGGAAACCAAGAGGAGGTCGCTGGACCACATTACAACTGACTTCTAGGTCAGTCAAAAAAAAAAACAACAAAAAAAATCAAAGAAAAAGAAAATCAGCATCAGTAGAAACTGCAGGTTTCTCACTTTTAAACTAATTACCTGACAGTCTGCCAGCCTGACACTCCACTTTCTGTCCACTTTCTGTCTAAGACTCGCATATCAGTAGGGCAGCCAGTGAATTTCATGCTTCAGTAATTGTTTTAAATTTAAAGGGCATTTTCTGACATATTTTCTGCCAGGCCTGTAATATTTAATCACAGTTTCAGCTTCTGTGGTAAAATGTTGAAGTTAATTCTATCACCTTTTTCACACATATCACAACCTCCACAGACAAGTTCCTTTTTCTCAGCTCTGTGTTCCTGCAACATGCTGATGTTTTATTTTCATTATGTATAATGTTCTTGTGGCTTTGCACATGATTTATGGCTCTCAGAATGGAAAATTATATAACCGGTTTTCATTTCGATTGTACACGACAACAATGTATGACCTCAGCAAAACAAATTCCTCTGTATATACAAAAACTGATAAAAATGAGTTTAACAATTTAAACGCATACTGATTTGTTATGCACTGAGTGATAGTTTAAAATGACTGGAAATACAAAATAAATGAAAGACATGATTATCACAATAGGGATCTTCACAGTGATTTTTTCGAATTTGTTTTTTAGGAAATTGTAACGTGATAAGACAAAAATGTGGGCACAAATTTTCAGAGCTGTGATCTATTTTTTTCTGTTTATCTGTATCACATACAGATGTTTTAAAAAGATGCAAATAAAAAGATTGTGAAACATAATTTCATGATCAGTTTCTTCTGAACATGACATATTGTATAAGTAGACTATATTTTGAGATAATAGGTTTGAATTACTTCCAATGCCTTTAAACAAAGCAAACAAAAAGCAATCTCAAAAATTATAGTAACATTCATGCGGTGTTGGAAAAATCAGGAAAATGAGTTCCCGACTGGTGCAGTTCACTCGAACGACAAAGTCAGAACAAGAACTCCGAAACTTTAAAATATTGAAATTTTCAGACACAACTTTATCGTCACGTACGCAGAAACATGGCGGGCAAAAGTAATTGTTTGGTTGATGGTTTGAAACTTTTTATTAACTCACATGTTACATATCAAGTTTTTGCTCACATGTAATATGGTTTTAAGTTGTAACTGTGAGTTGCTGACACAGTGACCTAGATTAGTTTGAAGTTTCCTCATCATCAACCTTGGCAACAAGTGAAGAAAAGCCGTTTTTGAGTGATTTTAGGGAATGTAGTGGCACAGTGTGGGATAAAATCGCTTATTGTAATTGTAAGCTTCAAACTTTAAACGGCCATCAACAAATACAACACATCCTCTTTGTAGCATCCATATTGTTACGACTCAAAGCTAATGAACACATCGAAGTCGGAAGAACGACTTCCAGACTTGACACAGTCAACAACTTAATGCCATTGAAAATTTATTGTGATATCTGATAGTTTACATTAGAGTGAAAACAGACATGTGACATGGCTTTACTAAGACAGAATGCAAAGCAATGTAGTCAAATAAAAAGCATATAATATTTTTGTTTTCAAATTTAGGAAAAAAATAATAATAAAACAGGCACGACATATAGCCATTATAAATACAACATGCTTTAGACCTTAAACTGTAGTTTAACAGTCCTAAGAAAAGAACTTGTACAGTCTTTTCCCCTGTATACCCATCTTGCCTTTGATCAACATCCTTTCAGGTACGTTTTAGACAGTAACAGAGCTCAAAAAGGCGGTAGCCAGTGTCACGGTAAAACAAAATAACAATAAAAAGTAAACAGTTTTCAGCAGCAAATATCTACATTTTTCATCCAGGCTGCTTTGATGCTGTTAAGTTCAGAGAATCAAAACATTCTACAGAAAGACAATGCCATAAGTGACAGGATTTCTCCTCTTTAATTTTGGTATAGCAGTTGAATCTCCAGGAGACACTCGAACATGATCCCTGGCTTCCTTCCTGCTCGCTGACACATGACACTGATGCATTCGATAGAACCTGGTTCTTATTTGGTACACACTGGCAGGTGACACTGGCAACTGCATTTTGTTGGTTCAACTTAGACTGACTGATCGAAGGGAGAGTATAGAGGCTCTGCAATTGGGTCACAAATCTCCCAGCAACCAAAGCTGGCGCCATCTTGGAGGTCCTTTGGAGAAACTAGCTGTGTACATGTAACAGTTAAGAGGAAAGTCGGACTACTGTGGGTCCGTTCAGTAACGATTTAAGCAGACATGATTGGTCTGGTGGACTTTGTTTCCAAATTTAGCTACCCTTTGCTCTGTGAGTTTGGAAAAAGTTCCCCAATATCAAAAGTTTGACATTTTCACCTAGATATGTTCATCATATCAGACAGTCAAGGCTGGCTGACCAGATAAATGCTGCATCTCAATTCAAGAGCTGAAACCTTCGAACGATGCAGCCCTTCAAAGCGAGTCTGTCGCAGGAACTAAAAGCCAGACCAATCCTGCGCGTCCTCTCCAAAACGAGACAGTGTAGCCTCGGGGACATAAAACCAATGGTGCATTCAGGCACTCCTTGACCACTCCTAAAGTCGACTGGAAATTAATAAAACAATCATACCACAAGGTCCATCTGGTAGCTGTTCTGGAGTGTATCACACAATCTTCTTCAGCAGACGGAGTTACCCAATTGTAGATATTCACATTTCCATTCCTGTGCTCAGTGCTTAGAAATAATAGAAATTTGAACATCTACAGTTTCGTTACTGAGCAATCATGTGCCATGATCCAACTTTCAGTCTCAGTAGTTTTCAAGTTTATCACCAGGAAATGGCTGACAAAGTGGTGAACGCCAAGTAGTAAACTCAAGTTCATGAAATGTAGCTTACCAGTAGTTTACCAGCACTGATGAGCACAGGAACACAAATATCAATGAGGTCACATTTTTCAACTTCATGAATTGACGAAGACCGCTTGAATGCACCATTAACATAAAACTTAAAGACGCAGACAAGGCTTTAGGAGTCTTGAAATGCGAACTTCAAAGGATGCAGCTCAAGAACTGGGATGTAGCAGCTCAGTTCAGGTAGCTGACAAGCTAATATCATCCAAACAGTAACTCAAATCAAATGGATCAGGGGATTAACAGTTAATATTCAGTTTAAAACCAGCACAAACATGAACAAGTTCTCAAGAAATACAATCAGATATTCACAGCCCAGCTAAGGACCTCCAAAATGGCCGCCATAGGGTGCGTTTCATCACCTGAAAGCCCTCTATACAGGAGACACTGACTGTGGTGGAGAAAGGGTCTTGGTAAAGGCTCTCCCTGCGACATGGTGGGAGATTCCAGCTCGCCCTCAACGTCTACATGGCTCAGCAGAGACCTAAACACCGGCCCTCTAAAGGGCTCTCACCACACAAGCTAAATAAACAAGCTAACAGAAAAAAAGAAGGGATAAATCACTTCCAAACAAACTAACCTGGCTCTCGACCTCGCAGATCACTGGGAGAGACAGTGAAACCAAACAGTTGCGAAAGAAAAAAAAGAAAAAACACAACAGGACAAATAAAAATACTTCCAAACCAAAAAGGGGGGGGGGGGGGAGAGAGAGAGAGAGAGAGAGAAATAAAACTGTCCGAGGAAAAGAAACTAAACATTCGCTTTCTTTCGTGTGCAGGCATGCATGCGGCTAACACACATGCATGCACACACATACACACACATGCGCACGCACGCACACACACACACACACACACACACATACATACATTCAGACACACACAGCCAGAGGTACAGTGAACAAAAGTGCTTCAAGTTGGGGAAGTAAAACAACTAACCCAGTAGAAATACGTATAAAACCTTAAATATGTTACTTTATGTACAAAAACTGTAACACGGGCCAATATGTTTATGTCTTTATATTTTCAAGTAGGTCACTGCTAACTATTAAGGGTTTGCATTGTCATCGTTTTTAGGATATAAGGTCATGTGATTAGACTGACCTTGCCGGCAAAGTAATCAATCACTGCTGATTTTTAAATCTCTCCCCTCCCATCCTGCCCCGCCTCCACCTGCCGCCATCTTTTCTATCCTTCCAATAAAAAGACAGACAACGAGCCCTGGGCATCCCGCATTGTCCTGACCTCTTCCTCCCTGCTTTACTCTGAGAAATAATATACTGAATATCCATCTGTTTTTGCACCTCAAAATCTTATCATAGAAAATATATGTGTGTATGTTTACCAAGTCTCTGTTAATCACAGAAAATAAGTGGGGAAGAGCTCTCTGAGGATTCTGGTGCAGTTATTTTGAGGGCCACTTTGAACCAGTAGGGAGGGAAGACACATTGGTTCACATGACGGTTTTCAGAGTTATGCACTGCACAACAGAAAAGTGAGGGGAGGCCTTTCATGTTTTGAAGAGACACAAGATTCAGACGGCTTAGAGGCAAATCACAGACGCCATCCACAAAGAGACAATTCATACGCTCTAAGAGAGAGACAGACGGATAAGCTATAAAGTGCAAAAGACCTACAAGAGCGGGAGGAAATGGCGGGATTTCTAGAATAGCAGCAAAGAATCACAAACTACACTTTTCTCTTCAGAGAAAAGTTTAAAATCAGGCAAAAACTGAGAGGAAAAGCAGAATTTGTCTACAAAATTTAAATAAAATCGAACCAAATTCCCTAGAAGCATCTAACAGACAGCTGCTAAACACACTACAGTCTATACGGAGACGACGAAATCCTCAAACCGTCCGGGTCAAACTTTCTTTCCATCTCCAACGATCTGTCATTCATCTGTGAGAAGGCCATTAAAAAACAGACGAGAGCGAACAAACTTTTTGCCTCTAAACTGAGATGAACCAAAGGCCTCTGCAAAGTGCAAACGAAGTAGCATTGTTTCAAGTATGCCACTGTGTAATGCTTGACCACACACACACACAATGCATATATACACACAGTCATATGCATATATACATATGTGCATGACAGCAAATATATATATATAGGATCCATGTTCCAATATCTACGTACTACGAACATTTTCATAGTATTTATGGATATGTAATCATAGTGTGTGTATATATTTTCATATGTAGTTGTGTCTCTTACTGTTTCATTACTAGACAATGGAATAATACAGTCTGTCCTAACGTTTTATGACATGTGGACACTGATTTCAGGTTCCCCAGTCTAGAAATTATTTCTGCTCCTTTTCTTGTCTTTTTCCACTTATGGTACTGCTGCAAAATGGGACCAGCCACAATCGCATTTAGCCAAACACTACAAATATTTATATATCTATATATTTATGTGTGTGTATATATATATATATATATATACATATGTTTATATATATATATATTTATGTCAAACAAATACTAGGTGCTGCTTTCAATGCTTTTTGGGTGCTTAAAAGTACCAGAAAGTGGGCGGGGAGGAGAATAAAGAAAATTCACAAGAAAGTAAAAAGATAAAAATGGAAAAGAAAAATACCAGGAATAAAAACCCCACACTACTGCAATCCCATCCATAGCCACTTAAAAAAAAAAGAAAAAAAAAGCAAGATGCTGCTACATATTTGTAACTATGATAAACTCCCTTTCCCCTCCGCTCCTCACCCGTCCCTGATTGCTCATTTGGACATTAGCAAAGAAAAACATGCTCAGCTAAGGGCAGAGATACAACAAGCCAAAAAACAAACAAACCAAAACATGACAGACTTGACAGGGAAATAAAAATGCTAACCAGTAACATCCATCTGCCATCAAACCAAAACCTTACCAAACCCAGAAGTTAAAACTATAGCAAATAACATTAAAATAACGAAAGTCATTCGTCTCGCTGTATGGGCGAAATAAAGAAAACAAAGAAATGTCCTTTCAGTGAAGTCTATCTCCTTACGCTTAGTGGTCGCCATATCACCACAATCACTTGTAAGCGTGGTTCGGTGGAGGCAGGGGTGGTGGGTGGGGGAGAGTGAGTGGGGCGGGGTCAAACCCAAAAGCTCCGGAGCTGCGAAGGAGAACACACAATCTTTAAAGTAACGACAGGACTCCTGTGACGTGATTTTTCAACAGTTGCTCCACTTCCTCGTCGTCGTCGTTGTCATTTGCTCTGTTCAGTTTCACGATGAGCCGGTGGGTGTGTGCACGTGAGGGAGGCGAAGGGGTGGAGGTTCGTGGAGGGTTTCTGTAAGGGAGGTGTTGGAGGAGGGGTGGGGGGGTTCGAGAGGGGCAGGGTGGTCGATGGTCGACGCTCCACATAGTTCGATAAAGAGCATTCCAAGGTCAGAAAAAGACAAGAGCGCGGCCGGAGCGTCACTCCCATCCGTTGTCCTTGATCATGTGAGCCAGCTCGATGATGAACTTTCCCTCTTTGTACTTTTGACTGCTCTCAAACGCGTGCTCCTGTAGAAACGAACAAAAAGACAGAAAAGAGAGAACAACTTGAGTTACAAGCCCTCGTCCACCCTAGAGCCTGACTGATACTGATGATGAATATTCTTTTAATTCCACAAACACATACAAAAGTGGTAAAGATATATTGATATTGATATTGATTCTGGCCGCCCCTGTAAACAAAAGAGGTGTGAGCACCACCACCTCCTGTTGTAAAGATCGTGATCTGACTAGCATATGCATTTGTTTTGAAGTGAAAGAAGGAGGCAACATATTTTTTTTAATACTATTTTTTTTTCTTTTTTTAATAAACACAGCTGTTTGCAGGATGCATTACGATGAGGCTATGTATCTATTTGTGGCCATGTAAGATTGATAACAAAGTGAGCTTTGTTTGAGTACCGTTCATACACCGAGGTTACATGCAGCCTACAGCCAACAGATCTGGTTGCTCAGTAACAGTAATTTTGCTGAGAAAGCCAAAGTTATCAACATTCCCCAGTAATGTTATGATTTTGAGAGGAATCTGACCTGCTGACAGGCATTGACAATAACTGAAGAAGCCAATATTCTCGCTGATAGTCTTGTGTGCCTGTGTAGGGCACGTAGAGGCATCAGTATTGAATTGAGACTGTTTCATAACCAGTAAATAACTCCTCACAGTACATTTTAATCCCACTGACCCACCAATGGATCAGTCATTCCAGCCACACTAACAGACCTTATTTTATATTCTGGTGGAGTTTTTAAGACACCAATAATGTTAAAATTGTTTTGGTCAAACCACTGTTTCCAAAGTCAAGAATGAACTTTTCATCGATTAAAAAAAAAAAAAAAAAAAGAGGTTGATATCCTTTATCTTCCTCTCTGTCTTTCTGTTTGACATTAACAAAAGGTCATCTGGTAAAGGAGCATGGTTGAATGGATTTGTAGACTGACGTCAATCTAACCATGGCATTTCATCATGTCACACAGTTTACTTTGTATAACTTTCTTCCACTAATGTCTGTCATTTTCAAACTTTGACCCCCTCAGTCGGTGTTTTAGATGCTTTTCAAGTAAATTATAGTGAAAACTTTCCAGCATTTCCAGGACTACAGAGGAGACATACATCATGTAATAAAGTGTGCAATAACTCAGCAGAGAATTTAATTCCAAGTCCAAACAAAAACAAATACACAGCAAGACAAATACACACACGTTTGCCCATCTGGTCTCATTATTATCTGAAATAAGCAGGATTTTAGAGATGCAGTGAACAACACAAGCGCTTCAATGGTTCGCGGTTTCCTCCAGTGTCTAAACTTCCTGTCTGGAAATACATCTCTTGAAGTGCTGTATGATTTCCGGCATATGTCCCAGTCCTGCTGAGCTTCAGGACAATCAGGATGTCAATGTGGGTCTGTGTCTTTGATTATTTGCTCAGCCTGCTTTGCCTTGTAAACCAGCTCCGCTCTGCTTTGCTTTGCTTTGCTTTGCTTTGCTTTGCAGGGCCTTTCTGAGAATCTGTAATTGTTTTTGTCACTGAAGGAGCGGCTTTAAGTGAGTCCCTGTCTTATAGTTTGTTCAGTTATTTTACACCCTTCTATAGTCTTTTCAGACAATTACCAGGACAAGCCTCTTCAAAATGGTCTGACATTTAATCACTGTAGACTCTCAGAGGTACCAGTCTGGCTGTCTGCAGCCAACCTTTCGGCACTGTAATTATCTTGAGCGCTAGGAGACCACGACGTGCTCAATCTGTGAGCCTAAATACAACCGTGAGCAAAAAAAAAAAAAAAATGTCACCATGGCTTTAGCAAGCAATGCTTTAATGAGAGCAACTTTGTTCTTTTGACCTGTAACAGCATAATTTGTCCTCTTGGAAGCCAAGAAACCACATACTTACACAACATCACAGCAACAAGCATGAGTGGTGCAACTAGAAACACTAAGACGGGAAAGTAAAAGGGCTCAGGTTAAAGTTTGAGGAGTGAATGACTTACATATTTCCAACCCAGGGTGGTTTTACAGTTTTCACAGTAGATATCAGCCACAGCATGTAAACCTGTGAGGAGTACCCGCTCCTCTGCTGGCCCGCAGCCGACATTCACCCTGTAGGGGAGGAAAGGTTGCAGAGGTCAGGAGGAGGCTTGGAGGAAGAGCTCAAATCTTTCACTTAAAGTAAAAGCAGTAAAATGTACTCAGGTACTCAAAGTAAAAGCACTCATTGTTAAGAACAGTGTCAGTCAAATTACTACATGCTGGTCTACTAATCATTCTATCTCAATTAATTGCACTTCTTTCCAAAGTGTTAAAACACAAATAAATATGTATTTGTTCAGGGAAATGTATTGATTTTTCTGGAATTATTATACCAATGTCTCCCAGCATATACACTGCCGCTGATTAGCTTTTGAGTGTCATTTTAATTAAAGAACACACCACAGACACACTCATTGAAGTGCAGTGTCGATGTATGTAACTGGGCTGCATGCAGACATCTCTAAAATTTCACCTTTCCCACCAAATTATCTAAATGTCTTTTTACATGCACACCACCGTAGGCATTGTTCAGAGAACTGTGAGTGCTTTCACATAAGACACTTTTGAAATGATTTATTTGAACTTTTATCTCGAGTGCTTCTTTCATTCAGTTCACTCTGGCAGGTAAGAACAATCAGGTTGAGAGACAGGTTGCACAAAGCAGTTGCACCGTGACAACTGGGGGACTTCTGTGTGGTTCATTGTGACTGAGAGCCACGTCCCAAAAACCAACCAAGCACGAAATAAACCACCGAAAGTGATTCTTGGGTTTAAAGAGATGGATGTTAAGCAGCGGTTCTTGTTGCACGGACTGAAACACTCACAGAGGACAAACAGTCCGTCAGCTCAGTTTAGCAGGAAGCCTTGATTTGGTGATTTCAGGACAAAATACATCGATGTGCGTAGTGGCTATGTCATTTAATTACTGTCGAGACATTTATATATAACATAAAAAATCCAAAGTTTTAACCCAGATGTCAAGGCCTGTTTGACCTGCAAATCACCAAATCAGTGCTTACTGGGTGTAGCCGGCAGAGACTGGAATCAGACTGGTCTTCACTCGCTATGATCCTGTAAATCTTTGATATCCAGCTCCTGTTCTCCACATGATGAAGTGGGCGTTTATATGAACGTAAGGGTGAATTGTAAAGCGTCAGCCGAGTGAATTTAATGTAGTACAATGTGTTTGTTGAAACGGATAATCAAATATGGCTGCTGGGAATAAAATCTGCAGAAAATTCTGTTTTCACTTGTTTGTGGCTAGTAAACGTAAAGGCCTAACGGCAGACATGCCCCTTTCTGTTGTACTTTTGTGGCGCCACCTTCCTGTGCATCGCTCTAATTTTTGTGCGTTAAATGGTAAACAGCTTCACTGGGTTGGCGAGGCTTAAGTTGGTGTTCATGTTCAGAAGACAAGACTAAACAAGTGTGACAGGAAAGGAGTAAGCTTAGGTGACGGGGAGACAATTCAGCTCTGGTTTAAAGTGAAACAAACACACCCAGAGTGAGTACACCTTTTAACTTTGCACATTAAATGAGCTACTTGTGAGTCCGTGTAACTTTTATTTACAAGCTCCAGATCACTTGTTAATCACACCGTGTGAGCCCGAATAAACAAAATGCATAATAAGAGGAAAGTTTTCCACATAAATGAGGTGGATTGTTCGTGTGGGTCTCATACTTACACTGAATTAAACAGATAGGCTCTTCCTTGACTGCCTTGAAATGACTGAAACGAGAGAGAAACAGGGAGAAAAAACCATGTAAGTAGACAATACAAGGCTGCACCACACCACTGAGTACAAGAATGTCAGCAACCGACGCCCTGGGGTGCTTTTCTCCCAGTTACTGCTGTGCATACTTGTTCTTCCACCTTGTCAAGGTTCCCACACACAAGTTTGGCTGGAGGTAAGAAATAAAATGAGGCTCAGAGAGGTGCTGAAGTCTGAGCACACAAACATCAAGGAGCAAGTCTATCATCAACGTGTCAACGATGAGAGAGATCCATTTCTTGTTTCTTGAGAACTGAAGTTGGAGTCATTTCCTTCTTACTAATTGTTACATCAGAGCAGAAAACTCAGACAGTTTCTTAACAACCCTTTACTTTCTGCCAAATATTTGTGAGATCATCAGGCAGAAAGCAGTCAAAATACAGGTGGAAGGTTGGAACGGACAGAATATTGATGGTGTGTTTTAAATAACTTGCCAGAATCAATAAGACACATGCAATATAGATTAAATAATCTTTTGCCTGCTGCAAACTCAAGATACCAAGCTTCATTGTTGACATGCAGTGTTGGCGATATTCAGCGCGTTTGCAGAACAACAAAGTCGTTTTTACAACCGCGTAGAGCAGCTGAGAGAAGACGAGACTTTAATACCTTGACAATGATGAGAAACTGAGCTATCTTGATGAAATGTCAATAAAAAGCACAGCCATGACAGAAGTTTAGTGGGGTATCATGTAAACCGCACACACACACACACACACACACACACACACACACACACAGCTGATTAGATCACTGAGCTCCATTTTAATGATTCAAAACAAGCCTGTTAGCTTTAATGCGTGGAGGAGTAAGTTATGTTAAAAGGTGCCCTGTGGAGTTTTCTTATAAACAAATACTGTTATGTTTACATTCAGTGTTTCTCACCAAACTGCAGTGTGTGTGTGTGTATGTCCTTGAGGCTTAACAAACATTTTTAATGCGTTTCCTTCCTCTCATGAGGCTGGAATTAAGATGCACATTAATGTCTCTGCAGATCTACGCAGAGAAAGGTGTTATGGGCAAAATGTTAACAACCCGTCCTGAACTTCCTGATGGGACGAAAACAATAGGAAGAGTTTAAAAGATGCAGCCACACGAACACCTTCAAATGACTTTTCTCACGTGCAGCCTGGAGAGGCATGTTCCAGCCTTAAAGCAGCAACAAAGCAGATTTCTTTGACTACTGATTGTTTTCATCCATATTTGCTAGCTTGCAGTTTTCTTCTCTCCCTGCCTTCTGTTTCCTCACTGTACATTTCACCAGCAAGTGTCAAAAAGCAGAATAGGGTTGAAACTGTTGTATTTGTATCCTGCTACCTGCAAAGTGTTTGCCGTGCACATTCTCAGGAATGATTGCTACGCTTCTGCATAATAAAACTGAACAATGGCCAGTGGGAACAGTACGGCAGGAGAGCTCCCAACAAAGACGCACAAAAGTATCGCAGAGAGTTTTGCCGAGAAAATCGTTCACAGCTACGTGCATCTATGTGACGTCTCAATGCTGCTCCACATACATGGAATACTCACATTTTAGGAGTCGACATAAAATAACATGCCAAAATAAATGCCGACAGATCAGAGACTTATTTGTACAAGTGCAAAATATCAAATCTAAAGGTTCTGCTGATGATGGACTGAGAGGGAAAACTGCACGAAATGTTTGATTTCAAAATGAGACATACTGAGCGAAACAAACAGCTCGTACATTGCAGTGCTCATACATCCACTAACTTAAAGCTGCTAGTTTTAGCTAACTTACTGTCCGTTTTGCAGTTAGCAATCCCCTCCCTCCGCTCTACGTCACCACATGAACGTGTAGACATAGCAGCAAACAGGAGGATCAGACAGGACCGCCTCTTTATGGAGTTCTTTGTCCTGATTGGATAAAGTGGGCAGGGATACCACAAATTTTCTTTTTTCTTTTTACTGCATGAGCGGGGGGGAGGAGAGACATGGGTTACTGACCAAACACTCCATAACAGTGATTACTGTTGGAATAAAGAGCTATTTAACACAAAATATATCACTTTGGGCAGATTTAAAAAGGTGCAATATGTAAGAATTGTCCACATGTCAAATTCATACAATAGGGGTTAGCTAACTGCTGTAACTATCATTAGCTAGTTAGCTCAGTTAGCCATGCAGCTAGTGGTTCTGACTGGGAACTCAAGGACCAGAGGGGTGTTGGTGTTTACAGCGTTAGCCCAGGAACTTTGGACCGTGACTGGTTGGGGCTAGCTGGTTAGCATGCTAACTCCAGTAGATATCTCTGCAAAACAAAACATAGACATCCTAATGTCAAAACTGCAACTTATTAACATTCTTTTGATAATTTTCGTTTTGACAATTTCAGCTAAAAGTCTTTCATACTGCCCTTTTAATACACCCAGGTAGTTACATTTCCAGAAGAGCAGTGTCACTATAACAACCTCGGTGCATTAAGTAACTGGATATTTGAGCTCTGCAGCGTGCAAGCCGTTTATTTGTTTATTTCACATTTTTGCTTACTTTTGACGCAGCATCTGCCCTTTTTTGGTTTGGATGTGCGTGCCTTCTTCTATTTTTGTAATGAGAACGATTCCCACGATTTAGAAAAATGTTTTCTGCTCGAAACAACAAAACCTGATAAAAACACTGTTATGAATGACCTTAAATCTGATATCATCTGTACATTTTACATCACATTATTGACTAAAATCCTTTATTCCGTCCAGCTTTTCCAAACTATACCCAAAAAATTTTTTTAAAAAAATCAATAAAATGTTAAATGTTAAAGCAGCTTACGTTGACAAAAGTGCCTTTCATATAAGAAGTACAATGACGATAAATAGATAAATAAGTTGAACACAACATAAAAGCAATCACGAAGTTGTGATGAATATAGAAGCTTTATAAATAGCCTGCTGTCTGCCTGCCACAGAGGCTACACATGACATTACTGTATATTAATGTAAACAGAGAGCAGTAAAGCCGTCACAGTGGGAGACGACAGAGCCTGCCAGGCTTCTCTCCTCCAGCCCCGTCATCCTCGGCCGGCAGACAGGCCCCAATCGGCTTTGCTTTTTCCATTGCAAATGAGTGCGGCAGATAAGTTTGTGGCTGCGGTTGAGGGCGCTGAGCTAATACTGCCTAATAGGAGCGCCAGCTGCCTCCTCCACTGACCACAGCCACCACCGCCACCACCAACACCACCACCACCAACGAGGCTCAAGGGACGATTTTAAACTGCCCGAGCGCTGTCAGCGTTTGTCAAAACTGGGAAAGTTTTATTTCAGATAATAGGGTTTTGGCTTGGATCTGATTCAAGAACAGCAACGATAAGGAAAAAAAAGATTATTATTCTTTTCTCTGCTCCCTCCTCTAGTCACTGTAGGTGTTGATGTCTTACTGTTACATCCTCAAGTTCATTGTTTGTGTTTGAAGTGAAGTCTACACACAATCAGTCCTGACCCACAAGACATGTGACCTTTAGCTGTGAGAGGGAACTAGGTCGGTCCCTGTGGAGTCAACAACAAGTCCTCTCCACAGTGTTTAGTCCAGGGAGGGGAGGGGAGGTTTACTCCATGTGACAAGAGCTGGGTGTCATATCTGTGCTTCACTGTGGCTCAGACATCAACTTAACCACTGGCAAAAAGGGACGGCTCCGTCTCTCGCTGCCCTTATCTGTTTCCCACAGTCTATTTTTACTTTGGCTGCATTTTTCTCTCTCTACCAGAGCTGCTGCACTCGGCTACAAAAACATCAGGAGCAGGAGGATGCTTGTCACATAGCCCGTTAAGAATCTTACAGTAAAATCTGACAAGATGAGTAAAAAAAAAGAAAGAAAACATTTGGTTTATGTTTTTGTGAAAGCAGACAGCAGACAGACAGCTTTTTTGGGTTGCACTAAAACCCTCCAGACTCACAACAATCCTATTAGACGGCCAACAGGATCCTGCAGGGATTGTTTTCAAAATGTAAGAGTGCAGCTAGAATCAGATGCGGGCTGGAAGTACTCCCACAGGTTCTTTTTTTTTTCTTTTGCTGCTTAATAAAACATGAGCAAATGGGAGTGTGGTTACCAAGCTCGTTTTCTTAAGCTGCTGCAATTGCACTTGTTTTAAAACACTTGTTCCCAAGAAATGAATTCTACAAAGCAAATCTCAAAATCCCTGAATCCTCTTGACCACACGGGACTAAAGGGAACAATACCTCGCACAGAGCAATCCGCTCCTTCAGCCAAACACACAAAACACAAATCCACCCCGAGAGGCAAAATGCAACAACTGCAGAGAGTTCTCTGATGGTCTCACAGGCAGACAAACTGCATCTGATTTCACCAAAATCACGAGGAGGATTTTTCATTCCAGCCCTCAAAACGTGTGACACAATAAGACAACCCAAGTTGTGAAATACAGATTAACTTGAAGCTATTAACAAACCTGCTGAGGTCGACAGTTACCATCTGTCTCAACAGATGCCGACTGTGGTAGGTGAGGGTTCAACTTGTTAAACCCAAAAGCTCTATTTCAATTCAGTCTAGAGGTAAAGTATTTTGGAGGATTAAGCATCCGTTATTTACAATATTACATTATGTTCATCTAAAATACTGCTTGTACATCTCTCCACTTTTACATAAGTAATGTTACATGATGGGTAGCATTTAAGCTATTTCAAAGGCCTGATCACCGACATGTTATAAAGTATCACGTGGAAATATTTCTTGAGCGTTTTCACTTAAGCTTACTGATGTAAACAAACTTTTAACGTTATCAGAAAACAGTGTTTCTTGGATTTAGTTGTTGTCTTGTTACTGTCCCTTTATTAAAAGTTACATTTGAATCAGAAACATCCGGAAGCATGAATGGGATTGACGCAGCTGTACAGGTTATTGTAAGTTAAAAATAACAGCTCGCCGTGAAAGACGTTAATTGCTCCTAGTGACGAGGCCGACTACCCGAGCTTCTGAGTAGAGTGAAATGATGTCGAGAGGAATGAGACGTTACTCACATCTGATTGTCAGCCAACATATCAACCACGTTTTTAGCATTTTTGCATGCCAGCGTTAGCTAATTAGCACTAAATACGAAGTAAGGCTGAGGCTATTTGGCCATATTACAAAATATTGTGGACAACAAAATGTTTGCACCAAAATTCAACTTTAATCCATCCAATACTTCACTCTGGGCTGAAGTGGTGGACCAACTCACCAACACTGCCTTCCCTAAAGTCCCACTGCTAGTCTGGCCACTGCACAGTTTAATAAAATCTTGCTGACCCAGAATACACTTGTTTTAATTATGATATTAAAAGAGCGAGAGGGAGAACAGTAACAAATTGACTGTACATGTAAACCATCAGCATCTTGGCAAACTTCCAGGTGGGAAAAAAAAAACAAAAAAAACAAAAGACCAAAAAGAAACTGCGTCCGTTAATGGCGAGAAAAGAAAAGTGTGATCAATCCATTAGAGGGGTTTCCATCAGCCTGATGGGTGGGACCAAGCCAAGGTGCTGAATAAAACACTCAGCCTCCTCCTCAGTATTCAGGCTGCGTCGTCCCGCTCCGGGACCACGTTCACACTGCAGGCCTTCACGCTCTGCTCTCAACTGCTGCTCGCTCTGCTATCTGATATCAGGATGGTGCTCCTAACTGCTGTAGGATGTAACCCATATCTGATCAAAATGTGAACTGACAGCGATGTTGAAAAGATGCAGCGTGCTCAAGATGACAATAACAGATGTCAGATCTGATTTTGTGCCTGCACTTCCCGTTTCCAGCGTGTTTCGGGTGAAGGTGTTGACTGAAATAAAGCCAAGTCAGTGATTATGTTTTCATGTCACTCTGCCGTCTTCTTGGCCTTCATGCTAACTGAGCCTTATCCAGTTGACCGTTCGCTAACATCATAACTTAGGAGCTTCTTACAAAGAGTATGAATGCTGGTGTCTTTTATTAAGTCTTTAATAGTGATTATTTTTTGAGTGTTTGTCTCTGATGGTTTGCGCTAATGTAAGATGGCAGCTTTAGCATGCCTGGCTAACTAGCTTACAGTAATATTTAACTGTGTTATTCAAATGACTCTTACTTAATACAGGTTTTGTCAGAAAAATCCCCATTCACTGCACGGGAGCCAATATGTAATGTTATCAGAGGCTAACGTTAGCGGCTCTGTCCTGTAGACTTTCACACTCTCGCAACTCATCCCCTGAGGTAACATGACATATGCCAAATTCATCGGTTTCTTAGCCTTTTTACCCTCAGGGGTGCACAAACTACAGGTCGTGAACTTATTTTTAAAATACAAAAATGTGAAATTATTATCCATATTTTGCATCCCTATTGCTTTTTTTTTAAATGCATGAAACTGAATACCCATTTTTGCTAAAAATACTACAAATGTGGAGTGGTAAATCTGCCACCATTATCATCATTATAAACGGCACACGTGTCTTCCTTTGTGGCTTTCAAGCCAAAGAAGGCACATGCAGACTTGCTGCAGTGCGATTTTGATAATCGATTAACCACTTGAGTCATTTTTCAAGCAAAAATGACAAAATACTTCTTGTTTCAGCCTCTCTAGTGTGAGGATTTGCTTCTTTTCTGTGTTTCATTTCATTTCAAATGAAATACTTTGGGGTTTTGGAGTCTTGATCGGACAAAACAAGACATTTAAAGACGTCATCATGGGCTCCTTGTTTGTTAGTTTCTGAAATTTTCATAGACAAAACAATTCAGAAAGAAAATAATCAGCAAGTGAATTTAAAATGAAAGTTGCAGCCATAAGTATGTGTATCATTGCTGGCAGAAGTGTCCCAAGGCGGCACAGCCTCAATAACATCCAACATTAATTTTAATTTGTCAGGGAGTTTTACTGCAAAAAGAAAACTTCACTCCGCTCCAAGTGTGCAGCAATAAACCGACGTTTTTCAGAAGCTTCCCATATTTACCAGTTTAGTGGTTGAGGGCTGGAGGAGGAGGGGGGAGATATGGACACAGTGCCTGCCTCACTTCCTTCTGGCCCATGTGCTCAGGTTAATCCCCTCTCTCGAGCTGCTCCATCTGCATCTTTGCTCGCCGGCTGGCATGCCTCGAAGACTCGGAGCATAAGCTCGGGGAGGGGAAACAGTTTTTTATACCTGGCTCAGGAGATTTCCAGCACTCAAACTGCAACTGTGGTGAGAAATCTGCCAGAGCCTGCAGAGTTCTCCCAACACCTCTCTTTGTGTGTTGTTAGCATGGCTGGATTACTAGTTTCTGCCTTTCCTTCCCTTCTAAAGAAGCTGATATAGAAACGTGGTACTGAAGGACAGCACTTTACAAATTTTTTACAAAGGATGAAAATCAAACATGGACAGAGTGGCCCTTGGCAGCGTGTAGTGGAAAACACCAGACTATGGTGTCATCTTCTCCTAAGTAACATAATCAGCTTAGAAGGGTTGATGCTGAGGACTGGTGATGCTGCCCTGGACTACTGAACACACAAATGCTGAGGAGGTGTGGCAGAGCATAGAGAGCTTATTGATAGATCTGTGAGCAGTGTGATCTAAATCAAGATATTCATAAGAACAATTTTCAGATATCATAGGACAACATTATATGTGCACATACAGACCCTGTTCATCTAACTGTTTCCATTAGACATTCAAAAAGTACCGACTAAGTTATATTTATCCATTAGTCTGTTGAACAAACAGCTCTGCAGACAGATACAGAAGCATGATGTGCTGCAACATGTACACAGTGTCAAACCCCCAGGAGAGAGACAGACTTTCCGAGGAAGATCCCTTGGTTCAATCCAATTATTAACAAAGTGGATTGTTTGGAATAAATTAGGTCAATTGTCAAGAGTCGCCTTATGGCACTGTTCCAATAAACAAGGAACCAGGACCCAGTCAGCTCTCATCACCGCAGTGGTCTTTGACTTTTCACCTCTGACCTCTGAGATGAGAGGTCAGTTCAAAGCAGACACCATTGACTTGCAGTTTTTTGCTCAGAGGCAGGTAGATGCTTGCTGACAGAAGGATTTGAAGCCCTGAAGTTAAATCTTTTATGTCCAAATCATTGTGCTGCATTACCAATAAATCTATTTAAAAAAATACATGATGCTTTTTCGATATAGCACTACATGAGACCTAAAAAAAAATATGGATCTCTGTGTTCCATTAATATCTGAGTCCAAAGTGTCCAAACTGATTTGTTTATGTTTGGTGAAAAAGTCTGCATTTTAACGGCCAAACGCCTGCACAGCCGAGACACAATGAGACACAAGAGGGGAAGCCAACATTGCACAGAGGTGAGACATTTGCCAAAACATACTTTAAGGCCACCAGAGTCGATTACATAACAGTGAATCCTGAGGTAAAGAGACGGTTTCACTACAGCAGTGGTTTCCAGACTGGTGTGGAAGTTACAATAATGAATCACGGTGATGGTTGGATTTAGATGCTGTGTTTCGGTGCTACACTGCTAGCAAAGCATGGAGAGGTCTGTCACCAGCTCAGCTGAATCAGAACGTGATGCATTCTCGTGATTTGTTCACACCCTGAATAAGTGCCTCATTAAAGATTTGGCTTTTTCACTATTAAACACAAATACGAAGCGATTACAAATTAAAATGTGGACAAAACTTCACGTACTTGTTGCAATAGTGTTTTCACACTTGATCATAGCAAAAGGATGGTCATGCGTTTACGTGGGTGGATGTTGTTAATTATTCCAAAACATTTAGATAAATGAAGCAAATATCACATCCTCCACCTGAACTAAAACCACGACAAACATAGCCATCTCTAGCCAGATGCTAATAAACATGACCATATATGGGAATGTATGGTTTTAACCAGCCCACAGTGAAGCATTTCTCCTATCTCGACATGAATTCATGCTTATGGGCCACTACTCCGATGCAGCACTATTTCAGCACTTTGGGAACTCCCTGAGACGCGGCTGCCACTGTGCGGTAATAAATCTAATTCATTTGCTACTTCTGACGCTACTGGTTCTCCAGCATTCCTGCTCCAGCGTCAGTTCTGAGGAACCAATGCGAACAATGTGGCGTGACTCTAATATATAAAAAAACAACAACAAACATAACACCCTTTAACATTTTCAGCCTCTCCCACGGTGACCTCAGCACTGACGCCTGAGCTCGTGCATGTCATGCTCTCTTCTAACTGTTTGTCAATTACAAAGCGACAGTCAGCGCTTATGGAAATGTGAGTCAGACTGAAGAGGAATTAGTTCAGTGGTTGGGGGAGGGAAAGGCTTTGCATGTTATCAAGGTTAAGAAAAATGTGTTAAATGACCAATCATCAAATTATAAATAAATAAACAAATAAAACTACCATTTAAGAGCAGTTTAATGTTTAATGGCTCCAAAATCAAACCTACACTTTCTTTTGGATGACCTTTCTTTGCAAAAGCAAAACCATTTGACTTTTTTCGCAAATTCAAGCAGACAAGCGGAGCATCTGAGAGTGTCTGAGGCACACAGGTCATCAGTATCTGCAAGCAGACACATCCCAGCTCACTACGAACGCTTCCAGAAAAACCTCATTCACATTGACACTTTAGTAGCCGACCTGTAGTTGGTGCTTTGGCACGGGTTTACTTCTAGATTGTGTGTGGACTTCACTCTGCTGCATCACAGCCAGAAATTTGTAAAAGCATTCCCTTTATTCCCCAATACATATCCTTCTATTCATTCCAGGCCACGACGTGGAATCACAAGAAAGTAGAAATGGTGAGCTGAACTTCAAAACGCGCTCACCTGCAGTGATAACGCTCCGTGTTCCTGAAGAGTAAAACTGCGTCCAATAATTTACCGTTCAGTGTCGGCCTGCCTTCAGCACTTTGGTACCTCTTTCACATTTAATCAAACAGAAAGAGACACTTAATAGTGTAATCTATCTAAATACGTTACAGCTTCAATAAACCAAAATAATTAACCAAGACATTAATGAGGCAAAAGGAGCATTTCTAAACCCTAAAAACATCAGTTAATAATTGTGGGAACTGTGTTATACAAAGTTTCATTATTATGACTGGTGGTGTTTTCTTCCTCGTTGTACGTGGAGTCTCAAACCGGTGAACTTCCTGATTGCAAACAAGAGGATGTGAATCAAACAGGAAAGTGAAACAAAAGGAAAATATTAGCAGCCTTCATCGTGTGAAACTTCAACACTTTTAATCAAATGTCCCGTTTCTTCTTCAAATCTTCTTCTTTGTTTATTTGTTCTTGATTTTAATAATATTCAAGTCAATTTATTTTTTATTCATATTTCTCTTTTATCGTGTTTTATTCCTGCGCTTTAAATGAAGGATATTTGTATAACCCTCATCCTCTAAACTCCTTTCCATTTTTCTTATCTGCATCCAGTTAAAATTTGCTGCAGGAACAATTTAATTTCCCACACTGGAGCCAATAAAACCTCACTGCATCTAAAAACATTAATCATAAAAACAGTCACAGCCTTTGCTGTGTGACAGTAAATCCACAGATCTGACATGGCTCTAGGCAGGTTAAGTGAGGTGCAGATGAATGAGGATAGTCCCTCTCTTTAGCCAAAGGCACATCAGCGTGATTTACGACAGCCTTTAACAATTAAAACCCTGTGAAATCCTCGTTGTGCAGACTTCACAACTCCAAAATTACCATCTTGAGGCCTCTGATCCCACTGAAAGGAACAACACAGATTGGTGGTAGAGCTGTTTACCGAGCTCGTCTTCCTGCTTGCACTAACAAGCTGTGAGCTTCCAACTCTCCGAGCTGCAGGAGGCAAATGGATTTCGACATGGAGATGGCGAGTGCGCAGATTGATCATCCTTGCCATTTGAATAATCAGCTTAGCGCGTGGTGAGTGTGCAACGCACAGGGAGCACACTGTCACCATCTTTTTATAAACACATAAAGGTCATTGCTTGAGTCGCGACAACTGTGGTTCATCTGATAGTTTATAAACTTTACTCACTCTTCGCTCACCGGCTCCAAATGTCAGCGACTGTTTCGACAATGTGGACTTCAATACCCATAATTCCTGTTACAAATTGATGCCGTTGTGCTTCAGAGCAAAAGGAAACTGAGGATGTAACAATGCAACGTAGCTTGGCTGTGACGCCATTTTGGCATTGTGGCCACACGCTGTATTGCAACTTCCAGGAGCATCATGTGACGCACACTGGCCCAAAAAGCATTTGTCACATACATCGGTAAGTGAGCTGCGGTGTATATTACTCTTCCTGTTCACCGAATTTGATTTAGCAGACTGATACAACTGGAGCCAACAGGAAGTCAGTCTCTGGCACGCATGCTCTCAACTGGCTCGACTGGAGAAGGGTTAGGGTAATACATAGACATAATACAGCACAACGCCAATGAAAAAAAGTCTTCTTTACAAATAATTTTGCTCTAGAGACTCTTTGAGTGATAGGACATGATGTTTGAAGACTTTTTAATTCGGAGCTCAATGTCAACTGAGCAGTATTTCAACTTTGGCCTCAGAAAATCGTTTCTAGTACATCTTTGAGACATTTTCCTTGAGCATTGGTTTGAGAAGAACTCCTTTAAATTCAAGACCACACGTTCTGACACTTTGGATAATAATAATAATTTGGATTCATTTCAGGTCACAGTCTCACAGAGATGAGTTTCTATGACAACAGTCTGACACGTCTTATGTCTTGAAATCAGAAGGGTACAGACTCTCTTTTTAAAAAGTTCAGGCTCAGCAGGAGCACATCATCGGCCCAAATGATGATGATCAGTCAAAATACAAGGTAAAGTTTTAATTTGAAAATAATCTCTTAAAATTTTGACATTTTGACAGTTACTGTAAGTAAAAAGTTTACCACAGGTACACGTCAAAAACTACAAAGTACAACTTTAAACTGTATATGTCCCACATTTTTCAGACCTCGGCAGTATGGAGCATCTTGATGACTAGGAGGATACAGTGAGATCAAATATAGACTTCTCAGTGCAGGTCATTTCACCGAGTCTTGATTTTTCATCACATATTGTGAAACTAAGCCTCTGAGGTCTCAATGAGCCACAGTGGTGCTTTCAGTTTTACATTTTTTTAAATGCAACTCAAATACAGCAACAGCGACAAAAATAGCCACGGCAGTGACACTTTAAAGACTGACCAGCTCTTTTGTGCGCCACAGAAACGACTTCAGTAATAATGCCAGCAGTGGCTGTCATCTAAGCCTCTGAGAATTGATCAGGAGGAATAAAGTAAGAGCAAGAGCAGACAGGTACACAAGCTTTGGAGATGCAATAATGCAGGTGAGCATCAAATAAAATTACACTGCTGTCAAAACCAAGTGCCATCTGACGCAACTAATACCAGAGGACAACACTCAATCACTGCCGAGTCACATCCGAGTGAGAATTCAGTTTAGCTGAGTACATAGATTTATTCATTTCCAAATATTACAAAGACAAATTTATCATCATGGCTCACAATGTCATCCAACAGATGATTAAAGAGACTAAGACAGACACTCTGATGTCCAGTCGGAGAATTTATCAATGTGGGATGTGATTAATAAAAGATGGGATAAATGACAAAATCATAAAACTGAACTTTGTGCTAACTTGACAAACTCAAGTGCTAAATGTCTGCTTCTCGGTCTGTTCCGACAAGTACCACATAACGTAAAAACACACTCAGAGAAAACTATCAGCCAACTCCAATCAGCCCTTAAGCCACTTTTAGGTTATTGTTTTGGTTTCACAGCATCATTTAGTTGTTTTTAAAGCTCTAATACACCCACTGTATGCTACCTACCCAGCACCAATGACAAAAACACAACGTTATTGACTACCTGGTGAACAAAGTGAAGAGTTTGACAGCTAAAGATCCAGATATTATTTTTAGGAAGTGGTGGAGACCACACCAGAGCTCAAACATTCACATGAATCTCTGCTGCATGTGTTAAAAGGCAAGGCTGACACAGTGACTTTTATAAAGCCCTCATCATGCATCTCTTGGACCAATTCAAACCTTATGGCGGGCCAACTTTGGCCCACGGGCCCCGCATTGGGCAGCTTTGAGCCAGATAGCTTGGTTGCCAACAAGGCATTAAGTTCACGCAGGGTGTTCAAAAGACATATTTGTCCTATTGACTCATGTTTAACGACTACAGAGGTAAAAAATGTAGGCCTTGAAGACAGTTTGATCACATCAAGTTCAAGGGATTTTCAAGGACTTTCCAGGACACATTCCATCAACTTGAAGGTCCCAACATTTTGAAACAGCACATTTTGAAACACAGATCGAGGTTAATTACTGTTGCAACACTGAGAATTTATATAATGAGAACTAGCGGGCTTTACAGAAGCTCAGAGACAGCAATTAAAAAGAGGGAGAGGCTTGAATGTGTGAAAACCTCTCACAAATGATTGTAGCAGTTACACTGAAATTAAATGATTTCTCCATGAGAGGATATTTTATATCATTATTAAATTGGTCTACTCTACAGTTGATGTTCAGTTCAGTTCAGTTCAGTTATCGTTTACATTTATGTACTGTTTTTCTCCAGCTGACCTTCAGGATGGCACCAAATATAGCTGAAGGGAGATTTGTAGCACAGCTGCAAAGCTCCCTGTAGCCTTTTTAATGTATATAAATATAGACAGGCCAATTGAATGTCACGTGAAAAGCTGCAGGGAGGTTTAAATGAAGGACGGGGAGAACTGGTTGAGTAGTGAACTCATGTGGAGCAAGTTGTACCTTTGAGATGAGCTCGTCGTGGTTGGCCAGGTGTGCCCGGCAGTGGATGCAACTGTAGGTGCGGTGGCAGGATGGCAGGTAAGCCTGGAAGGTCTTTGACTTGGTCATCTTCACCATGTCAGTTGGGCAGGGCTCTTCGCTGGTGTCAGGGCTGGCACTGGAAGAGTTGCAGCTCTGCTGGACTTGCTGACAGAAGAAACACTGGAAGATGCAAGCAAAAGCCGTCGTTGTTGTGGAGTGGGTGTGTGGCACGCTCCACACAGACACCACAGGAGAAAATCAAACCTGCGGGGGGATAAGAAGAGATGTGGTGAGAGACACGTTCCATACTTCTATTTTTAGAGCTCATGATCTTGATTGCATTGCCAATATAAGCACAGCTCATTTGCTCAAGCAATCATTTGATTACAATAATCTATTATGTGATTACAATCGCATGTTGTTGACTACCAACATGGCTGCACGGTGATGTAACTTAATATTATGACACATCTAACAAGCCCTTGTTCATGTGAAACCACATAATATAATTTACTTGCTCAAGAACGATTTCATTATTCATGGTTTATGACAGGACAGGTCCTCGTTTGTTCTGTCCCGCTGGACCATTAGATGCAGGATGATAGTTCTGTGGCTGTGAGATAAAAGTTTGGCGTTATTGTTTGTTTGCCTGTCAGGAATTACACATTATATCTATCAAATGGAAAAGTTTTATACTTATGTTGGTACACAACTATTACTGCAATACATTTTAAGAGGAAATATAGGAGATACTACATATTGCGCCGTTTTTGCAGTAATTAAATGTTCTTTTTAATTTACCTTGGTGAACGTAAGCTACTGTGGTGCTAATTGGCTAATCATCGTCTCAAGACTGATGTTGAAAGATGATTCTGGTTCAATTTGGGCCTGATTTGTGTAGTCTTGGCTATTATTTCTATTCATCATGATTCCAACGATGACCGCTAAAATCTGGAAATATGGTGACATCGCTACAACAAAGTCAGAAGTTGTGTCAGGCAAGAAACATGACTGTTTAGACAATCAGACAGGTTGTAAACAAGCCCCCCCCCTTGTAGTAAAACTGCACAACAGTGTTGTCATAAATATCTACATAAACACTTGAAACACTTTCTCTCACTCTCCACACACACACACACACGCACGCACGCACGCACACACACGCCTTGCTATAGTCATCTTTTAATAAAAAGCTTCAATACAATCCAGTATCGGTACAACACTAGTGCACACAACTACAGTAAGTACAGTAGGTCAGAGCTGTCAGAGAACCAGGAAGTCAGTCTGTAAACTTTAACGGATGCTTACGTCAGATAGTTAGTTCTACTGTTTGCCTTTATTTCCCTTCAAACATAAGTTTGGCTAACCTCTGGGTTTGTTTACAATATGTCGGATCACTTGACTGCTTGTGTTTCTTGCCCCGCTGGACTTCGTTTTATGATGTTAACTTGTTCCCGGATCTCAGCCATTACTTTGGCAAGTTAAAAAAATCATCATGACCAATAAAGAACGACAGCCAAACCTACAGAACCATCCCCAGTTTAATAAACTGGGATTATACTTTAAAAGTAAAACAAACAGACAAACAAACAAAAAAAGTTAAGGCAAAAAAAGACAACAAAAAAACAACAACATATTTAGATAAACTTTTATGAAGCACTAAAAAAACCGCTGAATAAAAGCTTCGTCATGCTCTCATGATGTTCTGAGATGAATTCAGCATGCCTGCAGGAGATCCATCTCTACAGACAACAAACGCATACCAGTTCAGTTCATACGCAGGACGGACTAGAATAGCCGATGAGACAATGCAGCCAAGACACAATGAATGTGTGACCTTTGAAAAAAGGGAATCAGATGGACAAGCACATCTCTGCAGGTGAACAACAATGTCAGATATTCACTAGAATGTACTGCTGACTGAATGTCAGGCAAGAATTTGGATTTTAATAAGTTCTTATTTAACTGAATTTCCTCAAAAGACCTCAGACAACAATAAATCTACCTGCATTCATCTTGTCAAACAGACCAATTGTGCTTTATTTTACCCATTACTACTTCAATAATGACTTTTCTCTCCTTCTTTGTACGCTGCTGCCGTGGTCTCCATGCTGCACGCTGCCTTTTATGACTCTTTTATTTATCTCGTCTATTGAATTTATCACTGTTATCTGTTTTGTTTGTGTGTTTGTGTCTGTGGTTTATAGTGAGTGGGAACTAAAAGGCTCAGCTGTCATAGGAAATATTTTACACAAGTGATGTTCCTGTAAACATCTCTGTCTGTGTTCAGAGGCGATGGTCCATCACCATCTTTAAATGGACGCTGAGGTTTGAGGTCACAGCGGTTTCTTCATTGAATTGGCCTCTTGATATTTACTTTTTTTTTTTGTTACTGTAACTTTTGATTTTTTTTTTTTCACTTCTATGCGGAAGTTAAGTTGAATTTGATTTCACCAGTGCTGCAGGCAGTGATGGAAGGTAGCTATGGTAAGTATTGTACTTATATATGTGGATGATGTTTTACTCCCTCTTTGATAGTTTGTTAGTTCTAATTCATTTGTTTTATTAACTTCATTCTTATCATTTTTATGCACCACCGGCATTTCTCTCAATTAAAACGGTTTATGTTTGTATTGCTTGTCAGTCATCTGTAAAGCACTTTGAATTTCTTTGTTTTAAAGTAAAGATTCATGGTTGATGGATAAAATGTTTGATCTCTTTGGTTTCTACGGAGCCCCTCTAGGGTCATATGGTAGAAAAAAAACTAGATGTGGAAATCTATGTGAAGGGATTTGTAAACCATGCTAACTGATTCACAATCCAACAGGTCATTAATAAGAACTTTTCCTCCCACTTTCGAATAAAAAGTGACAGCCCTAATGTCTTAGCTAGCAGGCCTGCAGACTTGTGTAAATCAGTTGCTAGGGAACATCTGTAGTGCTGTCCAATCAGGAGCAATCAACTATGCAAACAGGAAATCAATGTAGCATCACCGCAGGAAGAGCGCCCGGCACTGAAGTCAAACCGTGTAATTACACTTGTCACTTGACGCACTGTGGCCCAAAAGACTTTTTTCCATAAGCTTACACTGTGAAACTCATTTCACTGTCAGTCCAATAAAATGTGGGGAAGTTGTATTTCATCCCCATTCAACTCAGTTTGCCGCTAAACTGGAAATTAGCCACCCCGTCAACAGAAGTCTCTAGTGTGCACAATCTATGGTCCCCACAACACTGAAGATCCGAGTATTTTCATAGTGGAAGTGGAAGATTTTCTGGCTTCAGAACGGCAGCAGCTTTCATAGGAGTGAACGGGGCTTCCACCTCCAACATTGTGTCCAGATTTAATGTCCTCGAGCATCACAAGCTAGCATACTTTCAAAAATGAAAAGTTTCAGAAGTGAAAGGGTATATCTTTTGTAAATATAGGCATAATTTGTTATATTTATTTATGTGTGCTCACATGGAGAAACGTGTTTCAGATCTATTATCATTCATTCAGTTTAGAATGAGGAGGATGTATCTGATTATGCCCACTAAACTGACCTCTCATTTAGTCAAATATTACTGCTGGAATGTTTTGTAATTTGAGGCATGTTGTGTTGTTTTTGTGTTAATTCAAAATCTCTTATTAAACAGCATTTATCAAGTTTCAGGTCCGATATGTTGACAATATTATCTCTCTTAGGAGTCATGTATTAGCAGGCTGACGTTAGCATTGTAAGTTGCTTCAGCTAGCTGCTCAGCAGTTAAACCAGTCAGTCAGTGGGTGTAAATATTAAGTAACAACTCATCTCTACATGAGAACTGGTCTGCTTCGAGTACTTCATCACTACTGTGCTTTAACTTCAATGAAGGAGTGAGCACTTTTTCCACCACTGAAGGGAAGTGAATGGCTGTACTGTTCTCATGCATGGCCTGTCAGTCAAACTGTGTAGGCGGGACCATGACGTCTTGTGTCTTTTGTTGTTGATTAAAGTCAGACGGCCTATAGGTGGTGCTGTTTGTCTGCTCGGCCGCAGTGGCTTTCACTTCTAACTGTATATGCACTATGAAAACATGTGAGAAAACACACTTTCAGTGCACCCTGGGATCTTTTATCCCCAGACCAAGACTAACCAGACACTGGTGACAGTCATGACACAAAGATTTACTTGTTTTGCTTATGCAGGGCATTGTTTCTACTGTGTTTATGCGACTGTGTGATTCTCAACAAGGAAAAAGCCATAATTTGTAACCTGTTGCTTCTTTTGGAAGACTATCTGTGATTTATAACAAAGGACATTATCAAAGCCTGAGGGGGTTTAGTTTCTTCTGATTCATAAACTAAGTGTCGAATCAAGGAAAAAACTACCTGCTGTCCCATCATTGTCTAAAAAAAACAGCCCACAGGCTCAACGGTCACTCTAACCAACAACACAGCGCAACAAAGGTGGCACCTTGTTAAAAAGAAAAAACGCTACAATAACCTGCTGTATCCCTGAGAGTGAAAACACAATGACAACGAGCTTCAGCGGCTCCAGAAGTTTCCAGTTGAGCTCAATGTGCTGCAACAGGAAGAGCAGCGCCGAGACAGAAGCCAGCAGCCAGACAAGAAAACAAAGGGGCTTCCGCAACTCAACAGGAAACAGCCGTGACGTGAAGCATGGCTGCTCTGCAAGCAAACACACACACACACACTTCGTCGTCTGGGAAGGTACAGAGGTGAAAACTGGCAGCCCAACCAAGTGGCTGCAGACGAGTCATATTTACATACATGCTGTATAATCTGCACAGGTGCCTGAGGAATAATCCCTGCATGAAAAGGACAAAATCCCCTTTCTGAATTAGCCCAGTTTAACCTCGGCGGCACGTGCACGGGGGGAAAGGTAAACACACACAGACACAAGAGCTTTTTAAGTGTGTCACACTTCAGCATGGTCGCCACCAGTGATTAAATCAGCTTTATGTAGTGCATCCCTATAGAGGAAGGGATGTCACTCTCTCTCTCTCTCTCTCTCTCTCTCAGACAAACAATAGCATGCTGTTTTTTTTGCATTTAGTCCCCCCTCCTCCTCCAATACACACTCACTGACAGCGTGACATGACGCACACACCTTGCTTTTTTCTTCATAAATGCCAAATAAGGACAAGTAAACGTCTGTGGAGCTGTTTGTTTGTTTCTTTTGGTCCCCTGTGAAGCCACGTTGCTGACTTCAGGGTATTTGACAGCACATGGTCTTGTTTGTGTTCAAGTCACTTCAGCATTTCCTGTATTTTTCTCTGAACAATAACAGCAGAAAGAATATCTAAAGACAAGATAAACTGAGTCCTTTAAAATAATTTCCTGGCAGTAGGATTCGTGTCTCCTTTGTTTTAGGCTTCTGCATCACCTGGGAACAGGTCAGGATCTGCTTTGAGACGACGTTTGTTTTGAAGGATAAACAAAAGGAAAACTAGTCTACGTGATAAACAAAGGGAGACTTGAGTCGAGTCGACAGGTAACCCAGCAGGAACAGCTGATAGTCAAACTGAGCAAAGTGAAAACAAAGAGGCAGCACACTGTGCGTCTCTGGTAACCACTAACAGGAAGAAGAGTGTCCAGACAAAAGACTCCACTGAATCCAACCACAAAAAGCGACACACTTACGACACAACATTCGTTTTAACGGGAATTTCTAAACTCTGGATGAGTTAATCTTGACATTACAGTCTTTTGCAGCCTCTCTCCTTCCTCCTGTTCCCCTCTACCTCTTCTTCTAAATGTGTTTATCCCCAACAAAGAAGCACGACGCCAGCTCAAGTGCAACAGTGTCGCTGTGCTGGCTGTTTTTTTTTCTTCTTCTTCTTTTTTTTAATCGTTTGTTTTTCCGAGCCTCATGCAAGTCTGTGAATCCGGCACGACAGCAGATCGGTGTGTTTGCTGCTTTGCTGCCAGTTTGTTGTTTTTTAACGTAAACATTGCCTTGCTGATGAAGGTACTCACCACCTGGATCAGATCTGAGCAAAACGCAGCTTGGTGGAAAACTGCTTGCTGGAGAAAGAGAGAGATGTTTTTTTTTTTTTTTTTAGTTAAATTAATGATTGTCGTCGTCCCAGGCTCTGGTCCATGGGTGATGCTGCCAGATGGGAACTTATTGTTGTGTCCTTTGGGTGCTGACGGATCTCATTTTTCCCAACACGGGCTTTTGTTGTGTCTTTTGTGTGCGTAATGGACTGGCCTGGTTACTTTGGTACGGAAACGTCACCACGTGGGAGGGAGATGGAGCTGGGAATGACAGCCGGGCCGGCCAATAGGTGGCTGCGCTGCCTTCAGGCTCCCGTGGGAAAGATGGAAACCAGGTTGAGAGTAGAATTCAGGTGGAAATAAAATGTTGTATTTCTTTACCCTTTGAGGGTTTTATTTAGAGTTAACTTAACTCTTATTATTATTATTATTATTATTATCATTATTATTATTATTATTATTATTATTATTATTATTATTATTATTATTATTATTACTTTGGACTCAGTACACGCTATAGTTAGCCTCCTATTTATGTATGGCATATATAGGGTTTATTTAGTGCCTTTTACTTTTATCGAAACATTGCATTATATACAGTAGATGATCATGACACAAATGTATCACATTCTTCTTTCTTTCTTACCTATACTCTGCATTTATTCTTGCACTTTCTTTTGCTGCTGTGGCACTTAAGTTTCCCAGCATAGGATCGATGTAGTTCATCTAATCTTACGTTAAAGTTATTCTTATTGCAAATAGCTCCGACTTCAGGATCTATTTGGTTGTTCGGTTCAGAATTTGTTGATATTTATGTCTTTTGCTCAGTTTAAAACACCTGTCCGGTGTTGCTTTTGTATGCTTTCTAGAAATAAATTAGCATCCAAGTTTTTTCTACATATGTATTTCACATTAGGTTGTTCATTTTGGCTGCTGGACCCTAACTTTTTCAACAAAGACATTTTAAGCGGAGGTCAAACACACTTGTTGCCTGTGATGTTCAGTCTGCTGTAGAACAATGACCCAAATGCCTCCCATACAGAGTGTGACGGAGTTGAGAATTATTCATCACAAAGCAACAACTTAAATCATATATTTTAGTTTCGGGAAAACAAAGCTCTGAAAGTTATTGTTTTGTTATTGCGGGAGAGATTATTTCCCATGCGGCGTGAACGCGCCACTGCTGGGAGGAGGGAGCGCGCAGGTACCCGGATGTGTAAATAAATACAAGATGAGAATATGAATCCGACTCCTCTTCTGTCTCGGATGTGGAGAACAATACTTTCGGTTTGTCATGCTGGGTTTTCCACCTGCAGCTCTCCCATGAACTAAAGGCAGAGTCACATTATTGTTTCTGTGCGTTTTTCGACACATTCTCCCTCAAACGACCAGCTGCATTATACATTACTCCTGGATGAGTCAGAAGGTGGGCTGATTAAGTGGCATTATGGGTTAAATCCTTTAAGAAAGAGGATCCTGACATGTTTTATAAGGCTGCCAAACACAACAAAGCAGCCGATCTTTTATCATCCGGACACCACATGGGGATCAGAAACACACAGAAGGCAGGGAAATATCAACACAAGTCATAACAGTAGAAACACTGTAAGAATATTATAGGATGTTTTGTTTTTCTCCTGTAAAGTAGCCACAACAAGCCCCAGAAAACAGATCAACAGCTTCCTCCTTATTTCTTATGTTGTGACCTGTGAGACAAATCTGGAAATTCTTATTTTGTAGTTTAAAAATAAAAACAAAACAGCAGCCTGATCGCCCACCACCACCATCACCTCCACCACCACCACCACCTCCTCCTCCTCCTCCACCACCTCTCCCTGCTGCTGCACTGTTTATGTGTCAGTACTGCATCATCCTGGCATTGAACGGATCCACATCTGAAAACACCATGCCACGAGTGATGACATGAAATATTACAAGAAAACTCAAATTAAACATTAATCTTGCACCTACCACCCAAAAGAACCGCTGCCCTCGTTTTACCCTTGCTGTCCTGACGTCGAGGACGCGCGTCAACAACAATTCATGGTGTGGTTTTAATGTTTTTTACATTTATATATATATATTTAAAAAAACAACAACAGCATGGGCCGAGTTATGTTGCAATGCCCAGAAACCCTTTAGCGATGCATGTAAACACAACACTGCACACCGCAGCTTCCTTCAGAGGTGCAGGCTGCGCGTTATGAAATCCATCCTATCACTGTGTTTTTGTCCCCTGTTCACGTGGCACCATAAGCCCCCCCAAAAAACAAAAAAACTGACCGAGATCTGCGGCCAAAGAGGCGCACAGGCGATGATCAGAGCGGAGATAGCGCGGATCATCAGCTGACAGGAGCTGCACGGCACGGCACGGCTTGTTTTTAAAAATCTATATTTTTTAATGCTCTTGAATGTAACTCGAAGATCAAATTGCAAAAACGCGTCTCATCACAGAAAGGAGACATCGTAACCTTATAATTAATGTAAGCGCGTTATCACAAGGCCTGCAATTACATAAATCCCGTCATTCTAGAGGAACAGGGGTTGGGAATTAATAAAACCACCACATAAATACAACACTTTAAGTTCCTATGCATATATTATAAGATAGTTACTGGATTATTAAAGTGTTTTTCATGCATCGTTCAGTGGCACATCCCTCAGCACTCCTGACAGGAGCCTAATCCTATGATGAATCAAAGCATGGTATAAAAATAGAAAAACTATAAATCCCTCGGTGCAACAGGGAACAAACATAAATCACCATAAAGTGTTGGAAACTCACTACGAAGACGCACACTTTAAAGTCTCTCACAGTGATTGATGGACAAACAACACGCGTGTCCTCCAGCAGGTCACTGGCTCTCCACTCACCCCAAAAACACTTCGCCTTCCCCCCATCGGAAACCAAAACAACCCGGTGATGAGGCTGCTTCTCCGCTGGAGCTGGAGTCTGGATGATAGCAGGGAAAGAAACAACATCAAGACACCTTCACCGTCCCGTAGAGGTAGCATCAGCAGCAGCTTGTCTAGGTCGGGCCATTAAAAAGTCTCCAAAAAACACCATCAAATCTCCTCGGTGGGATCTTCAGACTTTCTGCGTTATAACCCGTGAAATCGGCGGGATGTCTCCGGAGGTCCGGGTCGAGTGGAGTCCCATCCGTGAGGCGGGTCAGAGTGTGTGCATGCTGGAGCAGCTCGCAGCTTTTTGAAGGGGTTTTAACCTCTATACCTTTAGCTCTCCGACATCAGCGGCAGGACAGGACGAGCTGTCCCGTCTGCGGCCTTATTTATACCGAAATCCTAATTAGCTGTGATGCGCAGCGCCTTTTGAATAATGCACACGACCCGGATCTGTCACACGCGACTGTTCTGATACGTTTAGAGTCTCGTTTGAATGGAAACCGTGAGCCGATTTAGGTCTAAAACATAAACAAAAAGTGGAGATTAAAAAAAAAAAAAGCGGTGTTTTATTTCCATGTACCCGTGCTGCCTTCAGGTGCTGCTGGAAATAAGAGAATTAGGAAGTGAGCGCAAGGAAAATCAACTTCATCGATACAAGAGGCTTGTTTTAAAGAGAAACAAGTCGCGGGAATAATAGGCATATGCAGCAACAACCAATTGTCAAAAACAGACAGCTATTCAAAAACGTGAAAGTCGAAAATAAAATGAAAACGTAGCCTGGATGTTTGACAAAATAAAATCCCAACACGAGGCACAACTTACTTGTTTCTGAAGCTTTCGTCCACATCTGGCTCGGTCGTCAGTGAGATGTTTTAGATGTTATCACGTTGTTTTTGTGGGTCATCAACATGTAAGAAGCCCACAGTTTGTTTTCTCAGTTTCTCAGATTTTCAGGGTCGAAAAGTAGGGCCAGCTGTGTATTTTAGGCTTATGGTAAGTTTGGAAAATCTACGTACATTTTGTCACAACGTGATTTACGAGGACTTATTTATTTATTTATTTATTTATTTTCCTAAGGGCAGACATCATGGACGCCGTCAACACTGTTAATAAGTTATTAATCTTTTTTTTTTTTTTTACGTTTTTGTTTTCACTATTCAGCTTGTACTTGTCACGGAGCTTTTACAGCTTACGAAAAGTTAAAACTGTCTGCTGAATCTCGTCAGCTGCTTTTTCTGACCAACAAAACTGAAAGCACATTTCTTCATCTATAAAAAATGTCTTTTAATCTGATCTTTGAAGAGGTACTTTAAGGCAGCAGTAGCCTAGCTACACAGCCGGTTCTACAAATAGCGTCCAATCAGCGAGAAGAGGAATCTCCGCATGACCAATCCGTCGCGACAGGGGGCGGGACTAGAACTCCACAGCCAATCAACATGAGGTCAGACTCCGGACTGCGCGCTCGCGTGGCTCAGGGTTGTTTTTGGCTGTGCGCGCCACCGACATAGACGCGTGCCAAAAGCAGAGATGCCTCATGGCGCGCATGCGTGGCCGCATAGCGAGCACGTGGTCACGAAGAGCGAGTAAACAAACCCCCCCAAAATCAATACAGTTGATTGACTGGAGGTCGCTGTAGTTTTAATATATATATATTTACGTCATGCTCCAACAATGCTTTTTTTTTCAGTTTCATATTTTATAAAACCTTTTTCAACACCTTTACTTAAAATGATCTTAAACCTGATTCTGCCCGTTTCATTTTGATCCACTTTCAATTCATTTAATTAAATTTGTTGTGATTTAAAAAAAACAAACAATTAGGCTTGAATTTGTTGGAAACGTGGATTTACCCTTATTTTTAAACGTAGATGTTTATAATCGCTGCACTTCAAAGTCCACTTATTCTTCAACTTTTTAAAATCCAAGGAAATATAAAGACGTATCATCTTGTTATGGCTGCAAAAGTGAATGATACAAATTTATGAATCAGACTGACCACTGGACAAAGACTGCAGTATGTGTTGTTAGCCAGAACGACAGCGCCCCCTAAAGGACACTGACATAAAGTGGCTACAATGCAGTATGAGTGACATTATTCAATCTGTTGAACATGAGGGCTTCTGTCCCTTTTCCTATATTGACGTGTGCTTCTATTTTTTTTCCCTCTTCTAATTTATTAACCCCTAACATTTAAGGGTAAGTATTTATTCCAAAAAGCTGTAAACAGGAAGTTGCTTCATTAGATGACCGAGTGAAGTTGTCACAGCATGATGAGCAACATGATGCCAGGGACTGCAGAGGGACTAAAAACTGAGCTGGTGGCCTTTTATAACTGAATACATTAACTGATGTATGAAAACACAGAATTTTTACACACTGAGATTGACAAAGAAACACTGTGGATTGATCACATGATTGCCAACACAGTATCTGCACTGATATGGATCCAGCGCACTGAATTGGTGTTTCACTATCAAAATCTCACCCTGAAGAGAAATTCAGTGGATTGACTTGTCTGTATAATCATGTTGTTGACATGTACCTTTGTACAAAACCTGTAAAAATTCAAGCTTCTCCCCGGTGATCACTGGGGATGTGTCACTGGTTGCCTTTTTGAGAAGTATGTTTATATTTAATCAAGTAGGGATTTGTCAAAAATAAAAATGACAGCCAGTAAATGGCTGAAACCTGTGTCACTATAAAAGGTTTGGGAGAATATTTTCTGACCCTAGAAAGAATATATAAACACACTTGTTGGCTTTTTGCTAGATGGTTGAGAAGATCGATACCACTCTGACATCTGTATGGTAAAAATGAGGCTGCATACAATGTGTGAGAGGTACTCAGAATTGATATTAGCGTTTTAACCGTTTCCCCCTGCTTCCGGTCTTTCTGTTAAGCTAAGCTAACATGCTGTAGCTTCATATTTGGCGTACAGACCTGAGGAGTGGTATCAATCTTCTCATCTAACTCTTCACAATGAAGTGAGTTTCCCAAAATGTCAAATTATTCCTGTCAGTGGAGAATATAGCTGCAAAATGAAAAGTGGCAAGCAATGACAGCCACACTTCAAGATTTTTGAGTAATACAACATTTTTATTAAGAATATTCATTCTTCTCATTAAACACATTTAATCGTATACTGTGCTGCTCCAAGAAACTCTTATTTTGCAGTTCTGTATGTAATGACAGACGCTGACAGCATTGAAAGAAGTCGTCTCTAATGCTTCTGAAATCTGTCGTGTTTTCTTGAACTCTGGCTTACAAAGACACTTCACAGAGATGTTAATGAAGGTACAGTGTTTTTAATGAACGTCTATTTAAATGCCATGGCAGATTTGCAAAAAACAAAAAAGAGAAAAGAAAAAACAAACATGAAAAAACAGATTTTTCAAAGTGGCAGTCAGTCTTTAATAATAGCAAGGAAATGCTTTGTTCAAGTCAAATCCTTCACATGACAGCAAAATAAAACTGACCAATCAATTCAAACAATTTCTATGGCAGGTCAAACAGGAACCTTTAAAATACAACCAAGGATCTTATTTTTTTTTTCTCTTTCAGAAATGTTAACTACACAATTAAAGGTTTATACTGATCAAAACATACAGAGTGAAGTAGTTCCACTGGAGACAACTCAAACAAGATTAGTGTCTGATAGAAACATAACATTCATTTTACAATAAAAATATCTGCACAAAAACATCAAAAAAGAAAAAAAAATAGGCTCAAGGAAAAAGGGTAACACAAAAAATATAAATGTTTGCTTTTAATCTTTTCAATACAGTCACAAATCACACAGCTGTGGCAACAAATCTCTTTAAAATTTACATAACTGAAAGATAAGGATACCCACCCGTGATCCCTCCCACCCCCAGACTTGATTGTGTTCATTTTTAAGAGCGTATACTGCGATTACAACGGATTCCCGACTGAACAAAAGCTGCACATCAAATCTTGGATATCAAGACTATCAAAAAAGGCACGAACAGACAGGTTGCACAAAGAACTCAGCAGAAGCTTTTTTTTTATACAACTAATCCCAGTAAGGTTTCCAGTGCCCTTAATGTTCCAACTAAACCCCCCAAAAAAGACTATCTACAGGTAAGTCAAGTCCCAGCAGGCACCTCGGATTACAAGTCCCATCCAACTACTGTAGAAGCAAGTGCATTTAATAGTCGCGTGACAGACGGGTGTGTACAGCGAGTGTGAGGAGCACTGGGACAGACGAGTCTTTACCTCACGTTAAACGTCTGCTCAGGTGAAATTGTGTGCAATCATCAGTCATTTCTGCAATGGAGTTTTGGTCATAAACCTTCGTTTTCAAATGTCAATGAACCAACAAAACCAGTTTTCTGAGAGGGAATTCAGAATATATATATATTTTTTTCCATGAACAAATTTCTATAATTTTTTTCTGGTAACGCTCGTCTTTTCTAGGTCTGTTATCTCCTAATATTTCCCGAAAGTTTCCTGTTTAGAACCGTGTGATTTTGCAGTAATTATAATGAACACAGAAACAACATTTTGGACTTAAATTGGGTTAAATGTGTTGAATTTTCTTGAAAGGACAGCACTATTTGTAGATATAAAATATACATTTCTGCATTAAAATGTCTTTTCGAGTTGTGTACTTACATTATCCAAAACGTTTTGTACAATGTTCAAACCCGAAGAAATCCTAATTTTATATCTAAGGTAACATTAACTCATTATCTCTCAGTTTTGGACAGTTGGTGGGGATGAAAAAAGGCTATTTGAGAGGATCTGGGAACTTTTTTTTTTTTTTTTAGACCAAACGATCAATCATAAAAATAATTAAACAATGATGGAATTAATAGTTTGTTGATGCTCTATTGAACATTGTGTATAAATCCACCAGCAGTAAGTACCAAATAAGTTTCCAGAAAACTTCCTTGGAATGTGAAGAATTTACAGACCCAGAAAATAACTCGATACCACTACACACATTTGTCATCTTATGTTAGCAGGTTAGCTAGCTTACTTAGATGATTAAGGATTAATCTGAAGTCTCGAAGAGCAACTCAACATCTGAAAGTCTTGTTTTTGAAGATCTCCAGTGGTTTAACTTCTAATGTGGCTGCAGTGACGTAGAAGTGTACTCCAGGGTGTGTCCACACACTGTGACATCACTGTTGGGTGCGTTCAGAGGTGCAACAGACTGACTGACTGACTGATTATGGCTTGAGTGCATTTCAGCAGAGCATTAGCGTCCTCCTCTCTTAGCCCCGACTCTTTTACGCTCATTGTCAGTCGAACATTTACTAGCCAGAAGAAAAGAAAAACACAAAGTTAAACTGTGGATCTTTGGCTCTGTCCACTGTGATTTAATTCGACCAGAGCAGTCCTGCCCTAACAGAAATGTTTGTACAACCCAAACTTGGTTTTTGACATGTATGCTAATGTAGAGTTGAGTTTAGCTTCGTTCATCTTCTGACTAAAACACAAAAATCATGAGTTTACAGCTCGCCCAATACTTTTGTCACAGAATACATGCATCGTTGTCGCCACTGGAACGAATGAATAAAATCAGCCAAAGTAGCTCGATAGTTCAGAAATTGTCTTATTGTAGATTGAAAAGCTCTAATTTCTTAATTTAAGTGCCAGCGGAGAAAGATTCTTGAGGAATCCATTCAGGTAGATTTTGTCTTTAATCTACTTTGAGATTCTTTAGTGTCGTAAAGAATACTACTTTGTTTCATTCATTAGGTCATTCACATATTGCCAAATGAGCTTTTCTTTCGAAGTTTCAGTACTGTAACCACCAAAAAAAGGCTAGGTGTACCATGAAACTGAATGCATTTGAGGTCCACTTGTAAACAAACTTAAATGACAGCCATTAGATGCTGCAGTGATACTGAAATTAAGTGAGACGGTTGGTTGATGAAGCTTCAGTGCTTCTGGCTTATTTGTTATTTTCCACATATATATATAATCTTTTAAGTCATAATTCCTTTCGTTTGAGATAAATTCTTAAAATTCAACAGTCTTTAATCAGCAGTTACTGACAAGAAGTGAAAATATGGTACTTTTATACTGCAGTTGTCAGCTGGTACTGACACTGCCAACTGTTATCAATGTGAAAATGTGCAATTTAAAGCAAAAAAATTAAAAAAAAACTTTCCAAAGGATGACGTGTAAAACGTGATCTTTTACATTTGAGTATTATTTCAACTGTTTCACACCTGGATCCCACTTCCCAGGTTCAGGAAACATCATGTATGGTGGTTTTTGTGATATAAATACAGATATATGGTTATTCTCCTTGCAACCACAACAAGATGTCTTAGCATGCAGATGGAGTGCAGCTAAAAAGAGATCGAAATGTGTAGGAAAAAAAAAACGACAAAGAGAGTGCTGAAGCAAAAGAAAGAAACAGGACAAAAAGCACCGTGTGATTGGGAAGTGTGACATACCACAAAAGGTGGAACAGAAAGAGCCTGGGCGCTCTCCCATCGGATCTGCCTGGCTTGTGTGGCACTTAACATAGTCGTCTTTGTATACAGAGCTTATAACAGTCATGCAAAGGGCACAGTATTATTCTAACAAGGCGAAAGAGAGATTGACAGAGACTGAAGAACGGAAAGGAAAACACGAAAACGGTACAAATAGGGAGGCACGACAACACTTCCTCCAGACCAAACAGGTTCTGTGTGATAACTGAATTCTTGTCCTGACGCAGTTAATTTTCCCCAATATGAAAAACATCATTCTGTACATACAGACTTGTATGAAATAAACAGACTTTTCCTTTAGGTTCTCATTTCTAAGGCAGAAATTGATGGTGAAACCTTTCAAAGCACCTGAAATCTGGTGCATTTATACACAACCTGACATCTTACTGAAGCCAATGAGACATGTAAATGGGCATTTTTTTGTTTTCAATGAGAGGGAAGAGGCTCCAACTTCAGCTGATTCACCTTCTATCATCACCCTTCCCATTAAAATATCTTAAGACTCTTTGGGCTATACATATATCTATGTGTGTGTGTGTGTACATTATATATATGTGTATATATATAATGTATATATATATATATACATATATACACATACACACACACATATAGCGAGAGAGAGAGCGTGTGTGTGTGTGTCTCTTAAGGATTAAAATACAAGGTCTCATAGATCCTCATCAACACCAAGTGATGGCTTGTGGCCCACAAAGTCTCTGGCCGATTATGTGATTTCATTGCATAAATCAGTTGATTTAATTCGGGTTCTTCTTTTTTCAACAGAGATAAAGAGAGAAAAAAAGATAAAGATAGAGATCAAGGTTTCCCTTGTAACAGTGCGACAAAGGTTAGAAAATTCAAAAGACCTTCTTAATGATGGATGATTCTTATAAGTAATCTACCGTTGTCTGTGCAATGTAGGCAGAGTTATAACCACGACAGCTGCACCAAAACACAACAGCTAGTCTATCACTGTCATTCAACTTGACATAAAAGGTCTTGAAAAGGAATAGCCAGAACCAAACGCCTTTTGAGACACACAAAAAATTTGTTTATCTTGGCTTAAAACACAAAATCACCCCCAAACTGTAAGCTGTGACGTGACCCCCTGACCCTCCTTCCCTCACCTCAGAGAGAGAGAGAGAGAGAGAGAGAGCGAGAGAGAGAGAGAGAGATGGGAAAAGGAAGTGAAACAGAGGATGATTAATTGATTGATTGATTGATTGATTGATTGATTGATTGATTGATTGATTCCTGATGCCATTCCTGAGCAAAGTGGACTTGACGAGTGAGACCCAAGGAATCCAGGTGATGTGGACAACGGGAGAGGAAAATAAAAACCAAATAAAAAAAAAACAAAAAAAACCATCACAGCAACAGTGTGGAGGCGGGTAGGAGCAGTGGCAACGCAGAAGCCAGTTCACAGAGTCATCTGGGGGGAGAAGAAACAGTGACCGTGTGATGAGCTATCACACATTTGTTTTCCTCTTTACATAATAAGCTGAAATATAAATATCATCTGTATCACTCTGACACCTATAATTACTATAACAGCTACAGTGACTTCACCTATAGCAGATAGGTTTGCCAATAGTCAGCTGGATTTTTGATCCAGCTCCAGGTTATTAATAAAAAACAAAGAAAAAAGGACCAACATGACAAATATTCTGTTAACAGTAGGATGTTCTGCTGTTCGTTGCTTATTGTCAAAATTTTCTAACCCTGTCACATTAAAAAGCTTTTTGTTGACTGAATATTAAAGAGTGACTCCAGTATTTTCAAACTGGACCTTATTTTTCTCATGTTTATGTGTCTAGGTGACCGATGGGGGGGAAAACATTTTTTTATACTGTTGATGAAGGTTCTCAGAATTACCATGACCTGGGTGACTAAGTGCTGTATCGTTCAGTTCAGTATTAACTTACTGGAGGGGAAATTGCAGGCTTTCTAACAAGGAGGGGAGTTCAGAAATTGTCTTACTCCTAAAAATTCCAGTTGCCTATGATACAGCACTTTTAAACTGGTCCACTACTGAGTGAAGCGAATGGGCATGCAATGAAACCCCCCGGGGCAATTGCGCACTGTCAGAGTACGTCCAGTAAAAGGGCTTGTTTTTGCCACTGACCGGCTCAAATTGTTATTTGACAACATTATGAAAAGTATCCCTACAGAGACAGACCCTTTAGTTCCAGGGTAAAATCCTTTTTGGTTGCCAAAGCCACCACACTCCATTTGCAGAAACAGTCATTTTAGCCTTGTAAAACACATCTCATTCAAACCCCACAGAAACAAAATAAGACTTATCAACACCTTCTTGGTTTGTCTTTCAACTGTTCCAACAATCAGCAACTCTGGATTGAGCGAAACGAACCCTTTGATCACCCAATTACATGTGGGACATCGGGAGAGGGACTAGCTGGAGGGTGGAGACATCAGCAAATCAGCAATGGAAAAGAGTGTGTCATGCCACAATATTTTCAATTCTAGCGTGGTAAATTGAGGGTTAATTTAAACCAAACCAGCGTTAATGGTTGTTGGAACAATGGAAAGATCAACCAAGACAGTTTTGGTGAGTTTTATTTTGTTGGGTTTGAATGAAGTGTTTTTTAAGGTAAAAAAAAAAGAAAAAGATTTTTTCTTTGAATGGAGTCTGTTTGATTTTACAAGAGCTTTTCTGGTTAAACAAAAAAGATTTTACCCCTGAACAAAAAGGTCCATCACTGTAGGAATCTTTTCCAAAAACAAGCAATTTAAATGGGAAAACTTGAACTCCAATTGCCCTAAATGATTACATTTCAGGGCTGCAGCAAAACACTCAATAAATGTAGCTGACGTCAGGCCACTGAACAGAACATTTGACAACACTCCTGCCTGTGCTCTGGTGCCTGTCAAACAAAGTGAACCTTAATGAGAGTTCATCATGTACCATATCGTTAAATTCACTGTTCTGGTTATTATCTCGAACTGCTGGTACACATAAACATGTTTGTCAGATCCAGTTGCCTCTAACACACAAGCCAATGTATGGTAATATCACTGTCAGATTTGTAAAGGCTGGTGTAGGGATGACGTCTTTTTGTAGACTAACTCAGAAGTTAGCATCACCCTGATTCCCTCGACAAAAGGCCTATGGGATTTTTGAATTGGATTTTGGATTATCGCGGAAAATAAGATCTGTGGCAAGCACAAGCTTATGATACTTAAATGTTTTGTTAAGCGAGGTAATCTTCACAGATGAATAACAACGTTTGTGATTTTTAGTGAAAAGCTAATGTTGACTATAAACAGACTACACTGCGGTTGCATGACTAAAAACGTCACCATCACTAAGCATTTTCTACACAATTACTATACACATTTTGTATAGTAGGTGCTGAAAGTAACACATTTTAACTGTTGCTGCTGCAGAGAGCAGCGATGTGCTTTTAGCTGCTCTAATTTAGGAGATGTCACACTCTGTTCCTTTTCAGTATACTCATGTTACACATCAAAATGCTGCAGAGAGGAAACACAATAATTACATGTGCTGACACAAAGTGGATGATAGGCTATAAAATGTAGCCCTGATAATTATTATCACAGCAAGAGGCCTGTGAGGGAGCAGCTGGTGGTTAGCAGAGATCAGGGGGGAAAAGACAGCACATCTGAGGAATGCCATTAGTGTGGGAAATGATCATGTTATCTCCTCTTGCACGATTATATTTTAGTTAGAATAGATGCCAGCTTTTGGTGCAATGGACACCTTTTGATTGGCACCAAATAAAGAAAATGAAATTCAATCTGCAACACTTAACATTCAACAGTTAATTTAAGATAAGATGAGATCAATAAAGGTTACATGTTATCTTAAGTGAACCGATCCTGAATTAAAATAGGACATTTTGGAGTAATTATCATATCAAGGATGTTTTAAGTGCCATCTGCTTTTTAAATCAACATTTCAGTAATTTTATTACTTTAAAAATGTCTTATTTGTTAAAAAGGAACATTATTTAAGGTTACGTCAATGTTTGGATGGTTATGCATAAAGTTAGATACCAGTCCTGCCTCCAGAGACCTAGATACATCTTATGTCTGAACATCAAGGACAAATGAAGGACCATTTAAGATTTTGCTTTGGATGCAAACTGAGAGCAATATAGCAAAATTATGCTTGGTGAAGTGCCAGTTCAGATAGAAGGCTTTTAACGTGGTTTTATCCTGGTGAAGAACCTCTACTGCACACTCTACAAAAGCAAAATTTAAATCTATATTATAGCGTACTCTGTGAGGTTTTTACTTCAACTCTTGAGCAGTGAGCCGTTAAATTTAGAACGAATGAATCAGTACCACTCACTCGCAGTTTTATTGCTTAAAGTAGTTTTCATGATGGACACTCAACTGTACCGCATTTTCAAAACAGCGGAGGCGGGAACATCTGACTGCGATGAGGATCACCCTGAACTTTTTCACCATGAAAAGTTGGTTGTTTCAAGACTTCAATGCAGCTGTTGGTGATATTGTTCTGTACCTGTACTTCTAAACACTGTCTCTCTCTGTGTTTAAGTTGCTGTTCTTTTGAAGTTCTACGCTGGACTTACCTATGTGAGATGTTAGGACCTAAAGGCACGCTGGAAACGTGCAGTTTCATCAAAGATGAGCTCCTTCAGTGTCTCTTTGGGTAGGTCATCCAACTCCATGTCAAACTTGAATGGGGCCTCAGCAACAGGCTACATGACAAAGCAGAGAGGACATGTTGATGTAACAAAGCAGCTAATTCTAGTGCACCAGCCTGTTCACTAGCCTGACACAGAACAGCCTACGAAGACTGTCTAACCTCATCTGTGGGGTCGTAATATTGCTCCAGGTAGGGGTGCGCCAGGGCCTCCTCCACCTCGATCCTCTTGTGAGGGTTAAAGGTCAACATCTTGTCCAACAGGTCCAGAGCTGCAGCACAAGGATGAGAGCATTTAACAGGGCAAAGAAGGCGTTAATTAAGGATTGTAAAACAACAGTGAGCTTGCCTGTCCACTAGATGGCACCATCACACCCTACATGCTGTTTGGATTATTTATAGGTAGAAAACTATGAGACTCAGTTTTGGGTTTTACACATTTTATAAGATATTACTGATTCAGGAAAATTGAGAGCTGTCTTTCACTAATTGTACATATTCTAACCTTTGGGATCAGCGTTGGGGAAGAGGCGGTTCCACGGCACTTTGCAGCGCAAAGGCAGCGACAAAAGATAGTTCCTGGCCTTGACGTTGATGATGCAATTGAGATCCTCCTGAGAGGGAGAACCAAGGATCCCTGAGGAAAAGATTATAAAGATTATAACTCTCTGATTCTATATATGACTGTTAGCGAGTGCACAACTCTAAATGAAATGCACCATCTACTAATTCACACAGCCCCTGCTTCAAGTTTTCAGTTATGTGGGGGAGTTTTCTTGAGAAAAAATAACAATAGTGTGAACGAACAACAATATGACAGAAGGGAGAGGTAACATGTGGTCTAGCAACAAGATGCAAAAAGTCTGATCTGATAAATGCATATTGACAGCTACAGTAACTATGGACCTTGCCCCAGGAAGCTGTTGCTACTGACACAGCTAGCTGTTAGCCATTCACACCTGGGCTCACCTAGCCCTAGCAACCCACATGTAGGCCGGTTAAGTCAACGACCCACAAGTGGCCCTAACGACAGTTAGTTGGAACTGAAGAAGCCTTTTGGATGAGAGGTGAAACGTCTTCAAGAAACTGAAACACGTCCAGTTACCTACGACACAGCACTTAGAATAACCATGAACTGGATGACTATGAACCTTCATCACTTATTTTTACATGAAAACGCTGACCACTTGCTGAGATCAGTAATTGGTTTAACCACAATATTTCAGCAACAAGAAAGGCAATTATACCCAATATGTGGTTAAGCTGATCCAAGTAGTGCTTCCCTGGAAAAATTGGTCTGTTGGACAACATCTCAGCCAGGATGCAACCCACTGACCAGATGTCTATGGACTTGGTATAGCCCTGAGAATGAGGGGCACAAAGACACAGTCACAAATACAGTACATCTCAAGTCAATGTGATATCATTTGGTGGACCATTTTCTGCAAGGCATTAACTTACATTTACTAACATTTGGTAGAGCAGACAAATAATTCTTTACAATGTTAATGCAACATTCTCCAAACTGTTTAACTATTATTAAAAAAAAGATTATCAAAAAGCAAAAAAATAAACTTTAAACTAGAATTAAAGAGAAAGCTCGTATAAACTGAAATTAAATTCAAGACAGCTAATATAAGGTCAAAAATACAAAAAGAAAGAAAGATAGTCAACATTAAGCATTCTCAAAACAAAAGAATAGTTCTGGGAAAGAAAAAAAAAAGCCCAAACATGTTTCACTCATCCTTTTATCCCTGACTGCAATCATATCAATGCTTCACAGCAGGTGAGGAAGCTCACCTTGGAGTTGAGCATGATCTCAGGTGCTCGGTACCAACGAGTGGCTACATACTCTGTTAGGAAACCGGTGTGATCGTGGTCAGGATCAGCCACACGAGCCAAACCAAAATCACAGATCTGCAGAAAAAGGAATGACCAGACAATGAAAGACTGCAGAATCAGAGGATACGGGACTAAAATAAGCTTGATGTCATTTCATTGACAAATTAAAACCCATTAAAAGGTTGGACACTAGAATTGCAGCCTTGCAGTTTTCTGCCTACGCACGCGAGTCAAGTTGCTATTCCTAAGCAATAGCGTTAAATAATGGAACATTTTTGCAGAATGTTATGATGTCACAATGAAGCTGACTTTTGACCTTTTAGATATAAAAAGGTCATAACTTAATCATTATATCCTATTAGACCTTTGGGTCAAATTTATCATAAATATCATATGAATTGTTGCATAATGGCCAAAAATGTGTTTTGTGAGGTCAGTGACTTTTGAGCTCCAAAATGGAATCAGTTCATCCTTGGGTCCAAGTCGATATTCGTGCAAAATTTGAAGAAATTCCCCTCAAAGCCTTCTTGAGATAACATGTTCGCAAGAATGGGATGAACAGATGGATGGATGGACAACTTGAAAAGATAACGGCTATCGCTGTAGAGGCATAGAGATGTTCAGACTACTCAGACCAAACAGTATGACAGTGTTTCCACCAGCTTTACCTTCACGGGACACTAAAATTAAGCCTAAAAGCAAAACAAAATAGAAGAGGCCATACTGATGAAAATTTAACTTTGTGAGGTAAAGACCTGATGCTGGTAACTTATAGCATGAAAATAATGACCCAAAATAAAATATGAAACAAAATGTTATTGTGTTAAAGTTCTCTTAAAGACACTACCTTGAGATCACAGGTGGTGTTGAGCAGGAGGTTGGAAGGCTTCAGGTCGCGATGCAGGACATTGGCAGAGTGGATGTATTTGAGCCCTCGTAGGATCTGGTAGAGGAAGTAGCAGATGTGGTCGTTGCTCAGGTGTTGAGTCTTCAGGAGCTTGTACAGGTCTGTCTCCATGAGATCCTGCACAATATATCTGCACAGTGCCATGTTAAAGAAACTTCTACTGTAATATCATTATGTTTTAATGCTCATAATATAAACGCAATCTTTAACATACATATATTTGTCCTGTCCATGAGTCATTGCTCTCCGCAAAACAAGGAGAGGCCACAACAATAGGTATATTACATGCTGTCTGATTTCCATTTGGCTCACTTCATTGCAAACAACATGTCTGGCCTCTCTTATCCCACCAAATATTCGCAGCAGATGTTTGTGAACAACACTTGCTGTTTTAACTACCAATATCCCCAGACTCCCTTAACAAATTGTGCAATTTCGAGAGTTGGTGCATTAGGAGAAACTTAAAGAACTAGCAAAACGACTTTGGCAAATTCAAAATCATTTGCGCCTACTTGTAAATTTGGCATTAAATACTATGTATTAAGAGGTTTCTTTCCTTGTAAAAACCGTCCGTTTGTCACGGCATTACTGTACCAGCCTGTCAGTTTCAATATCTAACGTGCATCTGACAAATGCAGTAAACCATAACCATATAGACTAGTTCTTTGTCACTGTCTATAACAAATGCATAACTATTTGGGCAAATGAAGAGATTCCTTTCTTTGTGGAAAAACATTGAGTCCATTTGTCCCATATATGTACATGTTTATTTGCATATCAATCAAGGGAGTGAAATCTGATCACAAGTGGTTAGTCGAAGGCATGTGGAGGCATATTCAATAGCCAGGTGTGAACTGACAGACTTTGAGCTGTGATCAGATCATTCAGGACGGATGTTAATACCAGGTGTGAAAAGGGCCTATAACTCTCTAACCTACCGGATTTAAGTCATACCAGTTTGTGTGACTTTTTCTTTCCTTCATTCAAGCCTCTGCAGCCTACCCCTTAAGTACAACAAAGTCATAATCCATTATTTCCCATTTATCTTTACTACCCAGCACTAGTTTCCAAACTATATTCAGGTTTTACAGGCACAGTCAAATTGGATTTTGTTGGCATTGCAAAGAAAACAAAAAACCTTGCCTCATTTAGCTGAGACAATTATCTTTTGGTGTTAAAGCAGGATTGCAAAACGATAGTCAGACTGCTGACATGACTAGTATTTTTGGGAAACCTTACAATGCTGTTAAATCCCTGAGGTGTCAGGGTGGTTACATGTGAAATAAAGCTATTTTCTGCATAGGACAGATATTTTATCTGGAAGAGTTTATTGTTTGGGTGAATGCTCATGTTAAGTGGAAAGCAGGAAACACTGAGCTGATTAGCCGTGGCCTTAAGTCAGTCACAGCCAGAGTGTGTTAAACGACACACATTGCATTATTAAACTGACAGTAACTATGGACTCGACCAGTTTGCTACTGTTGCTGCTGGGCTACAATGAAGAGCCACTCTGCCAAATATATGGTGACAGGTGGCTATTATGTAATATAATATAACTGAAACCCCCCTCTTCAACAACAAATGCTGGAGTGTAAGACCAGCTTCACTGTTAACACAAAGAAGTCATTTTAAATGTAATAAACCACAAAGGCATGAAAAAGATTATTATTACAATTGAAGCCCGACCTGAAGCCCGTTAATTAAACTGAAGGCACATAAAATGCATTAGAACCAAGTGTAAACCCACACTGTCATCACCCACTGGTATGTGGGCCACTGTTGTCAGGCCCAGAGTTTTGCATTACGGCCGTCGCCATTGTGTTTTTTTTGGAGCCCACAGTGACCATATTTGGATGAGAGGGTGGACCTAGAGAGGATTTCCTGATTGGATCTAACTGAGAACCCGAGGACACAACATGGTAGTGACTTGTCAATCACATAGTAGCAACATTGTGAAGCATACCCTGCTTTTTTTTACTCTAAATGGGACCATAGTTTGCAAAATGAACACCATGCTATACTGAAGAATACTTGAAACCAGGGATTGAGAGTATAAACTCATTAGGAAACGGTTTACTGCGGTTATAAATCAAGTGAGAACTAGGGTTTATGTTTCATAAGCTTACATACAATCTGACTTCTTTTTGAAACCAGTGGCGTCACCCCCCGCTGGCCATTAGAAAGAATGTAGGTTTAAGAGACCTACGTAGGCTTCACTTTTCAAACCTGGAAGCTCTGGCAACTACTTACACATTTTATGATTAGAGCATATCTTGACATTTCAGACATCAACAAATCATGAGAATTGTGTGAAAAGATACACGTCCTTCATCTGGTCAATGGTTGGTGTGCGGATGATGTCGTTTATTCCGATGATGTTCTCATGTTTGAAGCGCAGAAGGATTTTGATCTCTCTCAGGGTGCGTTGGCAGTATGTCTGGTGCTCAAAGGGGCTGATCTTCTTAATGGCCACACGTATCTTGTTGTCCCGGTCATAGGCAGAGCTGGATTATGAAAAAAAAAAAATCATATTAAAGCAAACTATTAGACACTTATATCGAAGGAGCAAAATACTTCTTCTTTTTTTTTTTTTTTACTTTTGTTCATTTGTATGTTTGTTGAGAAAATGAGTAAAGCCATAAAAAGAACATTTTAAAATACCTTTGATCTAGAGAGTGATACTTTAGTTCCTGTTTTGTATATTTTGGGTTGGGATGGTACTTATATATCTCCAACAGGTGCTAATAACACCACTTTCCATACGCTTTGGTTATCACACCAAGCTGTATCGTGAACAAACATGCTTGCTGCTAAAAGCCTGTGATGCAGTTGCGGCACAAATCCATAACAAAACTAAACAACAGTTACTAAGCTTGATAATATTTTGGAGGTTTGTTTGTATGCAAAAATTGCAGTGAGCTCCTGCCACTTGCAGCTCCACAGCTACAGCAGTTCAGTGTGGCTGATTCTTCTTTCACCGTTACCAGTTGAAATATTTTAAAATGATCCACTGCCATGAAATAATAAGAAAAACTTATATCTTGCAGACTGAGTCTTTTTGAATAGTAGCTGTCAAGTGCTGACCTTGGTGTCAAATGCTGCTTCCTTCCTGTGGTTTTCCAGTGGAAAGTTTTTAATGTGAAGTAGTAACTGCAGGAAATGTTTGGTTGCATTAGCAGTATCTTAACATGGAAAATATTAATCTGATACAGTGTGGAGCAGAAAACAGTGAGGCTGCTGCAGTAGCTGTTAGATACAAGTAAGGAATGTAGGAGTGGAACAAAGCTCCCAACCACAGACAATGTTGCTCTACACAAGAGCTACTTCAATGCGGATACCTGACCGACAACAGCCATCAGTTTAGTACGATGACCAGCAGCCCAGGTGACATCAGAGATGATCCCTGATTGGTCCAGCTGCCATGCCTTGCAGGTCAGCCAATGGCCATTTTACATTTAAGACACATGGGATATGCTGGTATTATTTGGTTTTTAGAAGCATTCTTTGGACATGTAAACAGCGCATTCAGAATATGTGTCCGTATTGGGGTTTGTCTGTTCATGGTCAGCTCTGTACATTGCCAACCAAACAGTTTGCAAGGCTAGGGTCATGATGCATGCACAAAAGAAAAGCCAAAGGATAAATACACAGAGTTTAAACCACACATTTTCACAACAAGTATTAACATGTTAATTATGTCTACAATCTTTTGAGAGCATTGGATTTTTGTGCTTAATTGTTTTCCTTTGTACCAATGTGCTGAAAAAGCCGTTTTCTAGCAGTTGTCATGTTTAAGTGTGTGTTTGATGTTAGGACAGGACAATAACTCAATGGTATTGAATTTCAATTTTGATGATTAAGATATTGTACTACAAAATTCTGTTTATCAAATTAAGCAAAATGCAATAAAAAATAAAAAACGGAGTCACTGTCTCATGTGTAAAAATGTCAGACTGATTGTCTGTGTGTGCCCACACCCAGCCGACTAATTGTTCTATTCCATTCTGAAATCTTGGCCTGGCCTGTGATACACCTCCTCCACACTATTCCAGGTACAGACATGTCCTCTGTTGAATTACTGACTCTTTTCACTGGCTTAATGTTTAGACTTCATTTCTTCATGCTCAGTCATCCTGAGGTATTTTAACCTGCATTTTACACACCAACTTCATCTCCAAAAAGCAGTCATCTGAATATTTTTAATTCCAATAAAAAGGGAATAAAAAAAAGTCCAAATGTTGGTATTGCCTTCAAGTGACGTTACTAATACATTCATATAATTTTTTACTTATTTTACATGACATTATTGGATTCCTAATCAGGAAAGCACATTTAGGTTTTAATGTAATAGAAATTCAGTCAACCTATTTTGAAGGCTGTCACAAACAATACAATTTATAGTCAGGCTGGGTGCACAAACTGGCCAGACATCTTCAGTGCACAGGAGCTGACACATCAAAACCAAGTCCAGCTCAACACCTACTGCCAAGAAATGCAAATTACTGCTGTCGGTTTCTGAAATTTTCTTGATTTCTCAGTTATTTTGTTTAAACATGTTGCAACTTGCTGCCATTTGGTGCCATCACAAACCTGATATTGCCCAATAAAGCTGTACTTCATATAAAAAAAACTGAGAAAATTTGCAATATTATGGTTTTACATAAGTCCTTAAGCCCCATCATTTACATCTAGCCAACAGCGAGGATATTTCTGCACATTACAAACAACAGAATTGACTGAAAAACACCCACATGGTATGACAAAATAAGAAAATGAGTTGCTATAGTGATGGGGGTGTAGGGACTGAAATGTAAACACAAGTGTGCCTGCCTTCTGCAAGGGAAATATGAGTGACCTTCCTTTCCACTTGTGTGAGAGGAATGCGTGTGTGTGTGTGGGAGGAAACAGTTTGCCATGTAACTGTTCTACAGCAGAAGAGACCCTTATGTAGAGAGAAGCTACAAGACTTATTCATCAAAGCCAACGTCTGATCCAGGGCAGAGCCATTCTGGCACGAATATATCTTCAGATTGTTTTTAGAACAGTCAATGGTACAACCCCCACCAATTTTTTCTAATGCAGAATGTAAACTCTCAAGCAGACCGTCTTCACAATGCTTTGCCATCTCCAGCTGTATGAAAATAAATGCAATTGTTTCTCTATTCTTTTAGGGTTATCCTTTTAAATTTCATAACTAGTTCTGAAACAATTAGACATTCATTAATCAAGAAAAATTCATAAATTGGCTAATTGTTCAGCCATTTATCAAGCAAAAATGCCAAATGGTTCCAGTTCCTAGAATGTGAAGCTTGTCTTCTTTTTCCATTTTATATCTCTAGAAATATTTTAGCGTTGGACTGTTGGTCTGACAAAACAGAACATGAGACGATGTCTTGGTTTGAGGTTTCTTGTACTTGGAGAAATTAAATTTGTTTTCTTACAATCTGTAAGAAGAAGACCAAAGTATCATTTGAGAAAATAATTGACAGATTTATTGATAATACAAACAATTGTTAGTTGCAGCCCTAGCTTAGTTATTTAGTGATGGTTTGCCGCTTTTTCTCCTTTTATAATCACAGTTGTTGGAAGAAAAGATGCAACCTGAAGATGTAGCCCTGTGCTTGGGAGAAATTCTGACTTTTTATTTTTATACAACAAAGATCCACGGCTGTCAAAAGATCATAGGGATCATTTAACAGTTTCTGAAATAACTGAAGATCCTCATAAAAATAATTGACAGATTAATGGACAATGATTTCATCACGATAGGGCTCCAGGCCCTATTCAAAACCATTTTTTTTAAAAGTGCTTTAAAATGCACTAAACTTGTTACCTCCCATCTTAATTAAATATACAGTATATGCCACTTTATGATATCAGTTGCATGGGACATTACAAAAAGGATATCAGCAGCTGTGTTTAGCCCAGAGAGAAGTGGGGACAATCTTAGTTGACACTACAGTTCACCATGTTTACTGAGGCAAGCCCATCGGTTCCTTGTAGGTTTGCCCGGAAGTGTAACAGAAGGAACTTTTTGAGGAAGTACAAAGTACACCGACTTAACTGTGTAGTATGAATATGCTTTACTCGGTGTACTGCGAGAGTCTTGGGCTACTCTCCCTTACCACTGAAGAGTGGACTTAAACTCTGAGAATGGCGCTCTCAGGCAATCAGCTATTTTTGATGGTTTTGATTGTTACTGAGGTGAATTAGCTATGCCTGGCAGAGAGACCACACCTGGCTCAATGCTCACAGCCAGCTGATGGTGTCACCTGTCTAAACAGCTGACTAAAATTCCTCACTGTACAAACATTGGCAAAGCACTCCTTGTGTTTTGCACAGTAGCTCAATCTGATGGGAGGCAGCATGCAAACTGTTGCCAATTTTTAAGCAAAAATGCCCAAATTCACTGGCTCAAGTTTCACAAAGATAAATACTTCCTGGTTTTCTTAAGCCATTTCCCATTCGAACTCCAGACAATGCCTGGAGACTCAGGTCTGGACATTTTCACGAGTTGACCTCTATATATGTCGCACACAACAGCAGATTGTCCATGTCAGATGCCTTCTCGCCTACTGGAAATACTGTTTGGTTTAGGCAAGGGGTGGAGCTTGGTTAGTGACTGCAACAGGAGAAGAAATGACTCATCTCCAAATTATGGCTGTTTATACATTGATATCAATGCTACATGCATTTAGAGGTATCCGCAAAAAAAAGAGCGGTAAACAATATACAGCCAAGCAGAAATGTGTATGATGCAGCTACAACCGTGCAACATCATCAACGTCACAACAAGCTCACTCTCTCGCTGTAAATCCTCCAGACAATTACCTACTTTACACGTGCTCAATCCGACATCACAGACTTTGTGACAGACAGAGACGCTTGTTTGTGTTTGAGGTGAATCATGGTGTACTGGTCTACTGTGTCACAGTGAGATGAGAATGAGGGGTACAGGCATCATTAGGAAAATGTAGCCCAGTGACGATAAATTTCACACCCATTTCACATTTCATTTATGAAATATACCGTATGTAACGTGGACAAAGTCTCTCTGTCCATGCTATGCAACTAATAATAAATAAGCATGAAAATTAACTCCCCGTCAACACAGACTTTGATTGGTCTCAAACTACAGTGGACTTGCTTGATATTATTCTACTCATGCTATTGTTTTAGTTTCCGTTTTAAATTTTTTTATTTAATGTGTCTGTGCCTTACTTAATAAAGATGCACTTGTGACAATAACAGCTGCAGGCTCTTGGATGCAAGAGGGGAGAGAATCTGCTCCGAGCTGCCTTTCCTGTTTCCTCTGCTTCTGTATTGTTTTGTGAGCATGCTCAGTGCTCAGGAAGAAGCACAGAGGGAGGGGGTTCAGTTTCCAAGGAGATGGGAATACAAGGCTTTACACTGCAGCCGATGTGTTATGCAATAGGGCTGTTACCATGACGATGTACGAGGGGTTGGGTTGAAGGAAGAAGGGGAAAAGCTCACTATGCTACAGGGCGACGCGTACCGAGAAAGTGAAGATATGAACGTCCATGCACAACTTAGACAGACATTGCAGAGTCCAACGCTTTGCTAAGGCTTTAAAGGCAGCACGAGCTGAAGCGTCAGGTTGGAGGGACTGACTGAGTTTCAGGCTGGTGTGCAGTGAGGCTGTATGTTGCATGAAGCGATTCACTGTAGGATTAGAGGGTCTTTGGATTATACCATTTACAGTATTACTTTTGATATATTGATGATATATCTAGTGTAATACTAATTAAAAGATCTAAAGTAATGTTAAAATGCAAATATAAGTCAAAATCTCATATGACATTAAAAAAATACATTAATTGAAGGGTTTATTCATCACTTGCTGTCCTTATATTTCCATTAGAGCAAAAATTATTTCCTATTATTTTTGGACCGTTAGACAAAACAAGACATCAAATAAATTAACTTGGGCTCTGAGGCACTTTTGCAATACAATTAATATACCAAATGCATTTGCTAATCAAGAAAATAAACTGAACACTACACAACTACAACTACATTTGATTTATGTATCTGTATTCTTCATTTTGTTTCTGCACAGAGATCAATTGAACTTTTCATTATGTATCATTTGCTGTCTCTGAGAGGTTCAGTCCCTCTCTCTCTCTGATGATCACCTACAAAAGTTCTCACAATATGGCTTTCTGTGTATAGAAAAAAGATTTTTAGCATTGGGGTCTTTAGCCAAGTAAAATCACATTTTGACACAAGCAGAGAAAATAAATAAATAAATTCTGTTTTGCACATTTGCTCACACATAGATTTATCCGTGGGAACTGTTACAGATTTGCCTGCATCTGGGTTGTTGGTTATCATAATATAACTTCCAGTTTACTGACCCCAATCATCATTTTTTGGCAAGGTGACTGTGATGTGCTTGATTACAAGAGCCTCTGCTCCATCACCCCCATTTCAAAAACAAAGGACATAAATAAAATACTGGCGCACAAACAAGTCTTTGATGATTTATGATGCTGTTGCCTTCATGACGGAAACAGACATGAAGAGCCATTGATAAGGCACCTTGACTGACTTTACTGGGCCTGTTCTGTGTTTTGTTTTCTGCTTTTATAAAAAGGAAAACACACCACTACAAAAATCCTCAATTACACTGAACAATACACTTCTACCTTAGTAACAATGCCAAGTTCTGTTTCAGCGAAAAAGATTTCAGTATTATAAGTGATCACCAGTTTATCTTATTGTAGCAATGCAATGCAAACTGTCAACATCAGTGGAGCTGAGGTGGAGCAGATGAACAGGTTTAGGTCTCTGGGAATCAAATCAACATCACAGAGAACTTGTCATGGTCATCACACATCTCCACTCTGGTTTAAAAAAAAAAAAAAAAGTCCACAAACGGTTTTCTTCTCCACTTTTACAGAGGAGCGCCAGAAAGCAACCTGACTGGTAACATCAAAACCAGCATGGTTGATGCACAGCCCAGGACAGAGAGGCTCTGTGGGTGATTAAAACTGCCCAGAACGTCATTGGTACACATCAACAGAGCATCAGTGAGGTGAGGTGTCTGCACAGAGTCCAGGCATTACAAAAGACAACACCCACTCCAGCCACAATCATTCACCTTCCTGCTGTCTTGCAAAAGACACAGAATTATTTGGTGCCGTACCACACCTCACACTTTCTACCCACAGCGAACAGCGATGTGACCTTTGGCTACAAGACATCCTTGGACATTGCAGCCAGGGGCACACAATTTACGCTTGAGTTTGCTGCCCTTCTGTAGGAAATGTTCCCACATCGAGCTTTGTTTAGCATGCTTAATTTTTTTACCTCAGACTGCTAGCTAGCGAAGCCACAGCAAATAAACCTACTGACCCACATGCATAACTGGTAAAAAATATTCTCAGTGGTTAACAGATGTACAGTTAACCGTCTACATCTCTAATTATGACACAAAGATTCATCAAGGTTCAGGCAGCTTACTGCCTGGCTAATCCATTTCCTGTCATATGCTTTCTTACTAATTATAATATCTGTACTAATAAGAACAATGGTACATTTCAATGTTTGTGCTAGCATGTTAATATACAAGATACTTTTGGAAGAAGTGAGATATTGGCTTTAATTAAGCCATTTACAGCCATGGAGTCGAGTTACTACGGAACATTTGTTAACATTTATAGATGTAAAAAAAAAGTTTACATGTTGCAATTAAATGTGAACAATAAAAAAAACTTAATTTTTACTTCGCCTCGTTCCTTTACTGTCTCTTATGAGCAGATATGTGATTTATCAAATTTATTTATCGAATGAGCACTTAATAGGAATTACTTTTCAGTTAGTATGATTGAAGCTGGAGCCTTTTCACTATTCTGATTTCTTCAAATAGCAACTGGATTACACAACAGGCTTAACAGAGACCACATTAAAAACAATCCGGCTAAATACAGATGACTTTCATTGTTGACTAAATAAAGACATTATGGCAAAAAATTCACATTTGTTCTTTTTCTGTCCATATCTTTACGTAATACTAAAATTTTAGATTTGAATCCCTCATCACAGCAACTAGCATGACATCAGATTAAATGTATGCACTTCATTCACCTTAAAAGCCAAATGTAAACTTGGCTACACACCCAGTTGAACGACATACTGAATGCAGAGAACCTCTTTGGCATTAAAAGAAAAATGATGTGTAAATAACAGCTGTGTCCACTGTGAGAGAGGTCTGACAGAAAAACATTTTTATGATGAGTCTAAATGGCCCCTTTATGCAACCTTAAAAAGGTAAGACGACTCTATCTGATCCACTGGTCAATAAAATTTTCCTTAGCGTTTAGTGTGAGCATTTAAGTTAACCACAGGTTTGCGGATGGGGGCCCATCAGTGGTGAAAGCAGTGTAACCCACACAGAGTAAAAACACTGTAAATACTGTACAGTCTTGTCTAATGTGAAGTACAGCATCCCTCCTACAAAAAGCACTTATCTCCCCCTCTCTTTTTTTTATTTATTTCTATGCCTATAAGCACTCAGCCACTGCCATATATAACTGCTGTATAACCTCCAGCTCTCAGGTGCTAACCAAACACATGGACCTTGGTATCTCTGTTTCAGCTCGTTATCAGCAAGGTCGTAGATTCTATCGCCAGTTGAGTCTCTACATTCAGATTCACTTGGTTTTATTTTGTATACATCAAAATTCTGCCAATTAAATGAAGTATCCTCTTGTATGCCTCAATGACGATAACCAATTAGCACAAGAGCTTTGCTTTTAGGAAATTGTAAAATGGCCTCTCTCACAGTTTTCTAACATTTCAAAGACCAGGCGATTAATAGAGAAAATACACTGGGAACAAATTGATTAGTAACTTGTTTTAGCCCTACTTAGCTGTGGTTTAATCAAGCAAAACTAGCAAAGGTTCTCTAATACCAGCTTCTAAAATGTGTAGATTTGCTGGTTTTCTGTAATATTATATTTTAAATTTTTGGACTGTTGGGCGGACAAAATAAACATTTAAAAAGTGTTCACCTTGGGCAGTGGCATTTCATACACTAAACAATTCAATAAAAAAAAGCTGTTCATCCTGACACAATTTCTAAATCAGCCACATCTGTCTGCAGACTCGTTTATCAAACCACACTGGTGATTTGTAACTAAGGCTTGTAATTTCTTACATTAGACAAAGGGGCGGTAGGCCCATGCTGCTTAATAGACAAAGTTTACAAAAAAGGACGTAAACAATATATGATTTATATGCAAATAAATGACTCATCTTGATAGTGCATTAACAATGCACAACAGTTGAGACTGCAGAAAAACATTCACAAAACGTGAGAGACATGAGAGCTGAAGTATGTAGGACGGTCCTCCCTGAGTTTGTCAGTGATGCAGATTTAACATTTTTTGTTTTGTGCTCAAAGTAGCACGACACCACTTTAAAGATGACTCAAAAAGTGTAGTACTCATAACAGCACTCGTGTGATGATTTCTATGGAACCTTGACTGTTGCAAGAATGCTATGATATAAAAATGAGTCCAAGAGATATAATCAAAGCCGTCTGACCACTTCCGCAAATTTTACGTTGCATGACATTGCTGTCACAGTTTTTTTTCTCTCACAGACCACAACACATTCATATTGTGTAATCTGGCTTAAGCAAAGGGGTTTGTGCTCTTTTCAATCAGTCCATTTCCTGAGAAATGTGTGGATTCAACACATGAGAGGCAGACATGCAAAAGCAGCTCAGTAATAAAATGCATCCGTCAGGTTTTGATGATGAACATTGATATCAGCTTCAATGCAACAAGCAGCAGTGTACGTGAATGTTTTACTTGTTTGTTGAACCAGAAGTCATTGTGCTCATCTTGGCAGGCGTAATCACCCAAATTACACAAATTACATCTCCTTCTGAATTGCACAACAGGATTTCAGAGTGTCAAGGCTCTCATTCTCTCCCTGCCTTTCCCATTGGCTGTGAAGTGGTGGTACTGATGTCAGAGGCAGAGGGGTTGCCATGGAGATGGGTGCCACGGTGGCATTTCAAGAGGACGGCTCATGGCAGAATGAAGCAAAGCATCAGCAACGTCTGAGAATCAGGCAGGTCAAGGAGTCGAGATCAAGATAAGGAGTCACCAGAGGAGGACAGGAATTACAAAGAAATGTAATTTCGGATGTGGGGTTGATGATGAGATGTGTTAAATGACACTGACAACTGTCTTAAAACTATAAAATTAAATGTCGATTAAATATGCATTTTCAACTTCTCAAATGTAAGTATTTGTTGGGTTTCTCCGTTTTATCATCGCAAATATAACATCTTTCAGTTTTGGTCTGCTGTTAGTTGGTCAAAACAAGTTATCCGAAGACACACATCACATTGAGCTGTTAAATAAAATCACCTGATAGCTTTCGATGTCTCAAACATATGGGTTGTTAATCATACAGTCATCATATCATAACACTGATGCCATGACTTAGCTGGTCAACTTAAGTACAATTATTTCCTTGTCATTGTAAAATTCAATATTTCCTCTAACAGTAACATTCATTCAGTCTGAGCAGGCTGCCAGCTGAGCGTTTAGTGCCATAGCAATTGCTGGTGACAAATTAACACACATCAAAAGGATCCTAATGAGTTCCATGCAGTGCAGTATACAGATTTTAAATTTGGAAAAAGAGAGCATTGAATTGTATTGGTACTGGATATCCTCAGTTAAGATATCAGAGGGTTTAAGCCTTTTCACTCTGAATAACAATACAATCAATCAAAAAAAAAGAAGAAAAAAAAACTACGGAAAAGAACAGAAACGTTTCCAACTAGAAGCAATGTGCTGCCATCCCATTGTTCTGTTTCTTCCACTTTGCCATTAACATGGCCAAAAGATGGAACCTGTCTGATTACCACCAATCATTTTAGGAATAAAACTTTGTATGAATATGAGCCACTTCAGCAGCATTCCTCCATGATCTAACTATTCAGGTGGGTGGGCTGAAAAGGTAGAGTATGCCACAGCAGCTTCTGAATATCATCGCAGAGGGTGATACAGTATCTCGCGATTGTGTAAGCAGACGGTGTGCACGCACTGAGGCTCGTGTTAAGAGGCTCAGAGCACCGTCAATCTGCGCAGCCCTCAGCCACTGGAAAGCCCTGACATGCAACAGCCTTACAGTCAACAAGAGGCTATTGAAAACAAAAATAGGCCTACTCTGAAAATGACACAGACGTGCCTCACTGTCGACCGCCCTCTTATCATGCAGTAAAACGCAACCAGATTATGTCCTTAAAACTCTGTAAAACATTATAACCACCACATGTATCCTTGTACAGACAACTTAATACTCTTCATTGTACATGTTTTATGTCTAATGGCTGTGACTAACCTTAAGGGCAAGAAATATAGACTGATTTTAAATGCATTGTCCTGCCTCATCCTATTTCAATTTACACAATCATTACAACATAACTCAACTGTGATCACTTTAAAAAAGGGTACCCACAGCCAAGAGTGCTAACAAAATAAATTACAGATTCATTTTTATTTAAAAATGCTCAAATTCTACTCTCCAGCACACTAGTCAATGCCCATTTTGGTTGGAATATGGATGTACACACCCTGTATTACTCTTCCTCTGCTAAGACAGACGGATAAAAGAAACACTTAATGAGAAATCACACTGAGAACCAAAAGCTTGTTTAACAGCAGCCAACCCCAAAGCAGAGCTGGATTTTGACTCTGTAAACACAAACTTTAAAGAGGATTTTGGATCAATTGTTGGTGACAAAACAAATTATTGTAGAAGACTCCAAAGGGCACAGTTGTGATACCTTGTCAATAAGTGATTGCCGTTAGGTCGTATTTAACAAGACTGAAAGCTGTCAAGAGGACGATTATCAACGTTTTCCAAACATTTCGAAATGAACTCGCACACTTGTGCCGTCTTTCTAGTACATCTGCCAGCCTGGCTCTATTTGGTTTGACTCAGCCTGGCAGCGAATTTGCATTTCCCTCACAACCAGTCTACCTGCTTCAAGGTGCGTCTTAAACCCATGACGCTCTTGTCCCAACCCCCGCAGTACTATCGAAGAATCATTGCTGACAAAGTGGCTCCACTAATTCAGTTACAAACAAGTTTCATTTCCTATAGCCCCCATTATTTAGTCATTTAAAAGTTTTTATTATGAAGCAGCATTACAGGAAACGTTTGCATTTTCATCAGCAGTAACTAAATATGACTCCTGAAACAGCTGATAAGATGAGCAGATAAAAAATTCTTAGCCACCAGGTTTGCATATTTGGCATCATGTTATACTCCCGTACCTTGGTTGTTTGCGTGATCAAGTAAGATAAAATGCTTTTGGACAGGACATTGAAAACAAGAAAGCAGGACATGGAGACTGCAATACTACTTTAAATGTGTGTAGGTGTAAATCTCTAATACAGACTGACTTTAGTAGATCCTATGTTTTAGTATTTTTTTTTTTAAAAAGTACCCAGAATGTTTATACTAGCTGTGTCCCAATTCAGGGGCTGCATCCTTCAAAGGACGCGGCCTTTGCGGCCTCCGAAGGCGAATCCTTCGGAGGTACCTTCGAAAGTCGCGTCCACCGTTGTTAAATGGGACGGTCTAGCCTTCGGAGCATTTCCTGGTTGCGTCACCAGATGTTCCCGCCCTTACCCTTACATGACGATTTTTGCTGCCCAGGCCCGCGAAAGTGATGATCTACACCACTTGATGTTGCCGTTTTCTTTCTTTCTTCTTTTTCCGGCGCGCAAAGAATCTTGGGATATGGGAGGCCGCGAAGGATAGTAGCGGTGCATCCTTCAAAAAGAGGGAAAAGAAGGCTGCATTTGTGGGGTGCATTTGAAAGAGCCTTCGAATTGGGACGGCCTTTGTGACATAATTGGCCTTCAAATGCACCCTTCGAAGGATGCAGCCCCTGAATTGAGACACAGCCACTGTGTGTTGCTTACCTTTAATGGGTTGGGATGTGTTATGATTGCGATATGATTCATAATTTTTGGGAATGATTATTTTTGCACCACAACTGTCATTATCTCAGCAAAAAAGCGATTTGCAGTCTGTAATAAACTACAATATTTAATTACATGCTGTTTTGTTACACAGTTTAGCTTTATCAAAAGCAGCTTATATTTGGGTGTCGCACTTGGTCATACTGCAATCCTGATAATTTGATAAACTGTCCAGCCCTAGAATGTTTGGAATGTATTTTTTATTTGATTCAACAAACAGTCCCCCAACAGGAAGACGGATCTACCAATCAGCGTGTTTGACGCACAGGGTTGCACAATGGTTGTTGATATTTTAGGGGTGGGCACGTCTGCGACCTACAACAAAATTTTAAGTATGCTATAACCTCTCTGTGTAGATTTATATAGACGTTTAATTGCATCACTGCAGAAATATAATTCACACGTTATGACTGAAGTATCACCATGCTATCAGCTTGTAATTTAGTTAAATCAATCTGACTCACTGAATTTTGCTAACTATTTCTAAGCTTTAAAAATGTCTGTATGCATTTTTAATTGTTTTTATAATAAACCTCTATGTGTGAAGTGAGTGTTTTGGCATAAAATTTTCACAATAAAATATATCCATAAAGCCAACTTTTCCGTCTCATAATGCTTATTGAATGTAGCAAGTACACAGTGCTGCACTGCCACCAGAGCCTTGTCAAGAAATACTTCCTGACTTGATTTAAAAATACTTCAGATGCAAACCAAGGGATGTCTGAAGTACACGCTGCACCACTTTCTCTGGCTGCTGCACATCAAAGCAACATGACCAACTGACTCAAATCTGCAGGTCTCAAGAAGAACGCAGCAAGACGAGTGCAAAGAGGCTGAGGCTGACACATCGCCCACTCCAACTGCCTTTGAGCATACCAAAAATACAGAAACAACACCAAAGTAAAGAACTGGGCTTTTACATGAACATAGTGAAGATCACAGTAAAACTGACAGAATACTGCTTTCGCTGCTAGTATGGAGTCAGTACAGTCATTTAAGGTCTACAAGATGAAAATAGTTACTGAACAAAGAAAGGGGGAACTGCTCTCATGAAAAAAAGAAAGAAAAAAAACTACAAAGCCTCAGATAATAAACTACAATGCTCTCTCCAATTATATAGTCACAACAGTTTTTGCATATTTAGTCTCACAGAACTTGCAAAAGAAAAAAAGCTCACATTTAATAGACACAAAGTTTTTGTAACCAGATATTTTGCTGGCTTAGAGATTTTGCCATCACTGGGAGGCAAAACCAATACAATTCCAGTCCCTGTAACTTAAGTCAAGCTTGATGGACCTGTCTGTGCCTGTTGCTCTAATCCATCATCGGAGATGTCAGGAAATGAGAGATATCTTAATATGAACGCCCGTTTAAACTAAGAAGCTTTTTGGGTGCTCTACTGTAGCTACTCAGCAATATACTGTATCGTTGTTTCCTTGGAAGATGATCTATAGTTTTAAACTAATATTTAAGGCATAAAGCTCAAGTTTTTGATGTGACCTGCAAAGCACAGTTCAAACCTGCCCTAATGAAACAAATAATTGGATTAAAAACATTCCATACTTAAAATAATCTGGTCACAACATGCTTCAACATCAGACAGATTCCTGTTCTTGAAGCAAACTTTCAAAGGAAAATATAGATACTGACTTAATTAAGTCTTTTGCTCGCTTATTCTGCTTTGAAGCAGCATTTGCATTAAAGACAGACTTATTATAGGCCTGGCTGATTATCAGATTTGCATCTCTTGTTAGAAGAATCAATGTTGTTGTATATTTTGACAGACTGCCAATAAAGTTAGTCTGAATCTACAAAGAAACCAGTATTTAAAATTATCAATTGAATTTAGTGGAGTGAAAAGCAAAATATTCGCCTCAAAATGTAGTAGAGTGTAAGTTCAAGGTAGAAGTAAATGGAAATTCGTACTCAAGTAAAGTACAAGTACCTCAAAATTAAACGCAAGTACAGTACCTGAGTGAATTGTTCTTAGTTACATTCCATCGCTGGTTATTGTAAAGTTTGACACCAAGATTCTCATTTTCACTTCAATTGTATACAAGTTTCTAAATAGGGCTGCAACTCACAAATTTGTTCATTGTTGTTTAATGTCAAAAAGTCTCAATGTTTCCCAAAGCCCAAGATTATGTCCTCAAATGTCTTGTATTGCCGGCAACCCAAAGATATTCATTTTACTGTAATAAAGGAAGAGGTAAGAAAATATTGACATTCAAGAAGCTGGAATCAGAGAACTCGATGGATTATCAAAATAGTTGGTGATTAATTTGACAATAACTAATAAATCAATTGTTGCAGCTCTACTAATAATCAGTATCAACCTTGGAACAACAATAGAAGAAAGCACTAGGAAGCTGGCAGCACTGGTGGCAAGCATGGCTGAACAGATAACAGAAGGAGTTCAGGGCCCAGTTTCAGTTTACAGAAACTGAGACTTCATTACAAGAAAGTTAAAGGAATAAAACGTCAATGCTGCCCACGTGGTTTGACGGACTGACGATGTCTAAGAGGTTACGTGCAGAAACACCACAGTGATGAGAAACAAGCCTGTGACAAATAAAAAAAATACCCCACAAGTTACCACACAAATCAAGATTAATTGTTGGCTATGATGACGCAATGCCTAGCTTTACTTCTTGTACACTACTTTGTATGAGCTGAGTTTCAGGTAGGTTTCAGTCTGTTTGGAGCTTTGGATCAAAATAATTGCGACAAACGTCCCATGGGACCAAAATACCCGTAAAGCAAGGCAATCGGGTGAAAAAAGCAACACCTTTTGAACATGGCTGACTAGATCCCAGTTCAACTATACTTTTTGTTGTTGTTTGTTTTTCGGTCGTGAAATACCATCTCATATTGTGATTATTAGAGCTGCAACGATTAATCGATTAGTTTTTGAAGTCAATTCTTCCAGCTTCTAAATTTGAATATTTTCTAGTTTCTTAACTCCTCTATGACAGTTAACAACATATGTTTGGGTTGTGAACAAAACAAGACATTTGAGCAAGTCGTCTTGGGCTTTGGGAAACACTGATCAACGTTATTCATCATTTTCTGACATTTTATAAACCAAACAACTAAACGATTAATCAAGAAATACTGGACAGATTAATTGACAATGGAAACAATCATTAGTTGCAGCTCTATTATCGTTTACTCCACTGTGTTGCTAATTCTCTTTAAAGGCAATATTTTTCATCATATGGACACACTCCGAACAGAACAGGACTTTGACAAGCCAAGACAAAACCAAGAGCTCATACCTCAGGGGGCTACTTCTTTCGCATAAACGTGATTTGGCCATGAAAAGTCTGGCTCGGACCAGAAAACTTTGCAAATTATGTCACAAACCGGTCCCCCCAAAAAAGACTCAAACACCACTAACCTCTTGAAATCACCTATGCAAGAATCATGCCAAACAGTACAGAGAGAGACTATGGATGAGAGCCACAAAGTCCAATTGTGTGCTCAAAACAATCAAAATATTGAAAATCTGCACAAAGGTTCTTAATGAAAGGAGGGGGGAAAAATCAATCAGGTACCATTTATTTGATGAGAATATGATTCAAAATGTAATAATCTGAATTTCCAGGAAATGGATTTTTTTCTGTATATGAAATGACCTATATCCAGATATGATATGGTCATATCGAACAGTCCTAATTGCAGTTATGTTTCCACAGCTTTTAGCTGACCATCACTTTACAGACTCTTTTCTGAAGTACTATTCATGCTAGAACAACCTCACAGACAACTCTTTACAACTCAACATCCTTCTAACACTGGGGCTTTGATGGTGAACTGTATTTTATCTGGTTTGCCTGCCTTGCGCTACAGTATATACCAGTCAACTGATGATGGGGGATCATACAAGTAGCAGCTTTGGCTGTGTGCTTTTGGTGGGTTTTCCATTGTTTTCCATTCTGCAGACTAAAAGATGCTCAACAACCCACTGTGGCTCTAAACTGTAGGCAGGCGATGTGTTAAACCAGTGTTCTTAGAAAACACAGCTCCTCTCAACACAGCGAGGAGAAAAAACTACACTGCTGTTGTTTGACACAAGGACAATATATTATGTAATACTGTACAGTGTGCACATTTAAGGTCAACTACATTACCACAGGCTACAGAAACAACAAGATTTGGTGCTTTTAGAAAGGAGGATGGGATTTGACTTCAGCTAAAATAAGATTTACTTTGCAAACTTTTATCAGAATGAATACTGCAAATGTACACAATGAAGACAACAATTATGCAGTTGTAGGGGGATTTAAACATAATAAACTGTGCATAAACTGAGTTTTTATGAGTTTAATCTCCACTGCCTCCCAAGTAGCATATCATCATGGGTCTCTCACATAAATGCCTTCATATACAGTGTGTGACCTGCAATCAGTTTCAGCTGCTGAAGTAAATGCACAAGGAAAACCCCTTGAGGTACTCCTTCAATGCATTTACAGGCATATTATGCAAATATCGCCTACATAAACTTAACATAGTTTATGTTTCAGCTGCCATGGAAATTTTATGGTGATAATATAATGGAGAACAAATAAGATGTAGTATTACTTTCAATTTCAATTGTGAAGTACTAACAGCAGTACGTATACCACCAGATCAATTCACTTGGGTACCTGTTGTACAAATAGTATTAACAAAACACTTAATGTGTTCATTTTCTAAGCTGTAGTAGAAGATGAGCCTAAAGCGATGCAAATGGCATTTTATGTAGAAACCTGTGCCCCATTGATGCAAGTTAGTGGTACTTTAAATACACTTCCAGCTAAAGTACACTGACTTCTTGTCGGTGATGATTACAACACACAATCCCACCAAACGTGAACTTTAAAAAAAAGGGGAAAAAGTCGTGATTTAATCTTCCTTCCTCGCAAACGGACTCCGTCTTCACTAACATCGGGCTGACACTGTTGCTCGCTAGCTTAAACATGACATTAACTAGTTGTTTTTAACGGAAAATATGAAAGTTAACTAGCGATACGTCAGGCTGAGAAGAAAAGGTGTAAACTCTAAACAACATGTAAAATGCCAAGTGGGTAAACACAGTCTTACCACACCATCCCGTAGGCTCCTTCGCCGATGTAGGAGAGGTTGCTGTACCGAGGCCCGACGTCGAAGGCCTGCCCGCGGACCAGCTCCGTTCCCGACCCGGGGCTGGGGCCGCAGCCAGCAGGGGCAGACACCGCAGCTGTCGCCATTATGAGGACTGGCCTTTTACAACGCTACCAAATAAAAAAAGAGCAACTGAGATTAGAAAAAATATATATATGTGTGTGTTTATATCCGTCGTCGCTGTGACTGAAACAGGGCTTTCAGTGTGGCAGAGGCCTTCACTACGTGTGGACTGTTTTTTCCTTCCGTCAGTGTGCGTTCAGAGCGACCACACCACTGCTGTGCTGTCGCAGGCAGGCAGGCAGGCAGGGGCGAGGAGCGGAGAGGCTGCTGCTGCTGCTGCAGGAAATAACGGAGGTGGTCATGTGATCCGGTGTTTTCTCTTTTTTTTCTTTTCCCTTTTCCCTTCTTCCTTTTTTTTTGGGATGACCAGTGTTGCTTTCAGGTACTGCTTCGACACAGTAGCACAAGCAAAACAGTGAGGTATAAGATGCAGTGAGTGGTGGATGAAGTATTCAGATCCTTCACTGCAGTTAAAGTACTTATTCCCACACTGTGAAAGTACTCCATTATAAGTAAAAGTGCTGCACTGAAAAATGTTGCTACAGATATAATGAGGAAAATGTAGGCTACACAAAGTATTAAAAGTAGTCAGGTGCAGATTGTTTGGTCTGTAAAAATTCAGAAAATAGTCAGAAATGCAGTTACAATTGCTCAGGCCCAAAAGTCCTCATATCATAAAATATCTTTGCATGAGAAATGACTTAAATACTTATTTAAAGAGTTGTCGATTTATTTGCTGTCAATCGACTGATTGATTAATCAACTAATCATTTTAGCTGTACTTGTTTATACATCTGGGTAAGTGATTTTATAATAAAAATAATATTTTACAAGGCGTTTGTATGTGCGTTTTATGTGCAAAAACCTTAATTTGCAAGGTAACTAATGACTAAGGATGTCAAGGAATTGTAGTGAAGTAAAAAGTATATTTCCCTTTGAAATATTATACTTTTATTTATACTTTTTTTTGTTCAATGGGACCACATCATTGACGCAGTACAAGCAGAGAATGCGAGAATGTCCCTTAAAAAAGTCTAACCTGACTCATGTGCTCCTCCCACACTCTGCTGATCCATGCCTGTCACTAGTTCTCCTCCTCTGCTAAGATCAGCCTGGAAAAAGTCCTGCCTAACGTCTCTCAGTCCTCTAACTGATTGTGACCTTCCAACCCCGGAAAAAGCTGAAGTTCTTGCCTGCTGACTGCAACTGAAAGTCTGTTTGGCTAAGAAATAGTCTCATAAACTCGGACCATGGCCTAACTTTTGTTGAACTCTATATCTGTGCTGTATCCCTCCCGAAATTGTAATGTAAGTGAGTTTGGACTCGTGTATAGAAAATGTCTCAAAGATAAACTGCACAAATATTTGGCCACCTTGACCTTTGATGAAAATAAGAAGATAAGGAAAAACAAATAATATAGAATAAAAAAAAGTTTCCTTCTGCTTGTTGTTGTTTTATTAAATCAAGCTGGATGAAATAAACACAGTCATGCAGACATATCAGCAGAACGTGTTTCCTGTTAAAGTGACTGAGAAATAAAAATGTTGTAATATTGTAAAACAACTTCCTGTACAATGAAAGTTTTGTTCTGAATCAAGAGGAAATAAATCCTGACACCTCCATCTGCTGGTCACAACATGACATGACAGCATTTCCTGCTGTTAATAATTTAACCTGTGAGTCCTGTAAAAGAAAATGAAAGTAGATTTGACATTGTTGAACAGAGCTGAGACGCCATTACAGGGTGAGATCTCTGCTGAAAAACACATGGTTGGAGTATTTGAAGCTATCAAGAGAAGAGACAGAAACTTGGTGAGTCCTGCAGTGAAAAATACCTTCAATAACAAATGGCTGAGAAAAATTCTGCTCTTGAAAGTTTCCTGAGCTGCCATGTGTGTTCAGAGACTTTCAGAGATCCTGTGTCTCTGAGCTGCAACCACAGCTTCTGTTCAAGCTGCCTGCAAAAATTCTGGGAACAAGCTGAAAACAAAAACTGTCCCATTTGTAAAAGAAGATCCTCAAAGGACAATCCAGGAGTGAACTTTCCATTGAAGGGACTGGCTGACTCCTTTGCTGGGAGACAGAAATCTGGATCATCTGAGGCAGAAAAAGCAGAGAAGAAGGTGGAGGTGGTGTGTAGTAAACATCAAGAAGAGCCTAAATTGTTCTGTGAGGATGAAGATAGAGCTGTGTGTCATGTGTGTGACTTTCCTCATTATGCCGGTCACAAGGTGGTTCCTGTAGAACAAACAGTCAGTGAGCTGAAGAAGCAGCTGAAATCTGACTTAAAGTCTCTACAGGACAAGAGGAACAAATACAAACATGTGGAGAAAACATACAATGAAGTGATTCAACACTCCAACAAGCAGCTGTTGTCCACAGAGAGGCAGATCAGAGCAGAGTTCAACAAGCTCCACCAGTTCCTGAAAGAGGAAGAGGAGTCCAGACTGGCAGCTCTGAGGGAGGAAGAGGAGCAGAAGGGGAAGACTATCAGCAGAGAGATGAAGATGATGGAGGAGCAGATCTCCTCTCTGTCAGACAGTATCTGTGCTGTTGAAGAAGAGCTGCAGAAACACAACGTGCCATTCCTCAGCAGTTATAAAGCCACTCAGACCAGAGCCAGAGTCCAGTGCTCACTGTCAGATCCACAGCTGGTCTCAGGAGTGCTGATAGATGTGGCCAAACACCTGGGCAACCTGTCCTTCAGAGTCTGGGAGAAGATGAAGGACAAGGTCCACTTCAGTCCTGTCATTCTGGACCCAAACACTGCACACCGCTGTCTATATCTGTCTGATGATCTGACCAGTATGAGACGTGGAGACACAGACCAGCAGCTTCCTGACAATCCAGAGAGAAACACTTACTCTGTCACTGTTCACGGCTCTGAGGGCTTCAGCTCAGGGAAACACAGCTGGGAGGTGGAGGTGGGAGATCTTCCTCGCTGGAATGTAGGTTTGGTTAAAGAGTCAGCTGACAGGAAGGGAGAGAGATTTACTACACCAAAATATGGAATCTGGTGTTTGAAGCATGGTGATGGAAAATACACTAATGGTCTTGGTGAGACTGTCAGAGTGAAGAAGAGTCTCCAGAGGATCAGAGTCCAGCTGGACTATGACAGGGGGGAGGTGTCCTTCTACGACCCTGAAGACATGACTCACATCTACACTCACAGAGACACTTTCACTGAGAAACTCTTCCCATATTTTCATGTTGGAAAGGCTGGTGATGCTAAAACTGCTGATATCAAAATCTGTCAGACTGATATTTCTCTGTGATGTTCAGGAATGTGAATTAATTGTTCCAACTTTTACCTTCAGTGTCACTGAATCATGATCGTTAGAGGCTAAATAGACTCTGAAATCATCATCACACTTATTAAGTCTGAAGCAGATCTGATTTGATGTTGAGGGTCACAGAAATGTTTTTTCTCTTCTGTCGTCTGACATAAATGATCCAAAGTGGTTTTCATAAACAAAACTGAAAACATTTAAACCTCACTGCTTTCAATTGAAAGACAATTGAGATTTTATGCCGAACTAGATCACATAAAAAAAAAATCAGAGTAAACAAAGTTTGAATAGGACCAAAAACTATACTGAGACAGTGTTATATTATCCATTCTTAAACACGATACTAATCAATTATTTTAGATTATAACTGGATATCCTGCTCAGAAGCATCTTGTCTTTAATCAGATCACAATATAACATAAACTGTATCCACTGAACCAAATATGTTGTGTGATTCTTTAACTTTTATCATCATCAGACATCAGTTTTTGTTTGTCAGATTTCTGGATCTTCTGATGATCTTTTAGTTTTGATCATGTTTTAATTTCAGTTTTTACTCTTTACACTCAGAGTCTCAGTGGTTCAGAGGATCAACACACATTCTGACTGATTGACTGTAAATTTTTATCATCTGTTGTCGAGTCACATGTTGTTTATCTTAAGTGTCTCTACTGTCTGCAGTGAATTATGAAAAGTGGTTTTGATCTTCTTTGAATGTTTTCATGGAAACTGAAAAAATGTGACTGCAAAATGTTGAAACTGTGTCACATCATCAGGAGACAAACTTTACAAATCAAAGCCGTTAAATCTCCTTGTCATTATCTTGTTTTGAGTCAAGCAGCATCATGTCAGCAGTTTTAGTTTTGATATTTTCAGGTCTTCTGATGAGTTATTGAGGAAACATGTTTTAATTTAATTTTGTTTTATTTAAGTCTCTAACTCTCACAGAGCTTCTTCATGCTGTATGTGACATCTGTTATAGTGTAAACATGATCAATAACATGAGTGGAAATGGAAAATATTCAGTTTATGATCAACATAAATACAAATGCTAACATACAATTTAGTTTAATATGTCTTTTTTAATCATTTACATGTTTATAAAATGTAAATCAGATGGATGCAGCTTCACATGATGACAGTTTTAATACAAAATTGTGTCAGTGAGGTTGTTTTCATTTTCTTGACACACATCTGTCAAATGATCGTGTGAAAAACTACAAACTACAATAAACACAAATCAGAAAAGAAAATTATACAACAACTATTACAAGAATCCAGTGTTTCATCTGAACTCATTGAAGGTTCAATCTCCATTTTTTAATCTTCAAAACAACAAATTCCTCAGTGAAACTCTTTCAACATCAACATTTATGGACAGACCAACTAATTTAGTTAACATTTCTTTTATAAAGTCACATGACTCATGAACTGATTGTATATAAAGAAACCTGAATCAGCCTCATACCACCCTGATGAAGCTGAACAGCTGAAAACGTGAAGAATAAGACATGTCATACTGGAGAAGAGTTGTGCAGCTTGTTTAATACTGATGGAGTTTTATTGATTGTGACACTGGTTAGCGTCTAATTTAAAAGATGGTTAAACTTTACCCTCCTACAACTTCACTGTAGGATTATAAACTCTAAAAATGGCTGTCACCCTTATCTTTGTCTCAAATATAAATCTTTAACTTTATGATTTAACAGCAGATTTTCACACCAAACCTAACTTGAAAAATGAGTTTTTGTCTTTGGTGCAATTTGGTGTGTAATAGCAGACATGGTGGGATATTCAGAGTCAGTGGGATCAGCAGTATCTACCACTTTTTTCCTGATAAACATCCTTGCACTGCAACTGCTTCACAAGTTGAAGCAGAGTTCCTCTGTGTGACTGAATGAACTGAAGTCCTGATTGTGACTATGAGAATTTTATGGCATCCAAACCTGTAGGTGGCAGTGTAAATGAAACACTAACAAGAGCAGAGAGAGAGAGAGAGAGAGAGAGAGAGAGAGAGGAAGTACCCGAGGGAGAAAACCCAAAACCATCGTCAAGTTGACAGGACTTAGTGGCAACACCTCTTCCCATATAGCCTACTAATTAAAACCAAGTGATTGAAATGTTCTCAATATGTTGATGTGTATTTTATTGTTAGTTTTTACAATTTACATATAGCTCTCCTTTTAAAAAGCAACACTTCAGAAAACTGTGTTTATATTGTTAAATGGAATTTTGACAGCCTGAGCAAGCAAGCAGATCTTTTCTTTTTAAATCCTTTAAATCATGGCATCGTTTTCTTATCTTATCTTCTTGTCTTAACTCAACTTCAGGCTATTAATATGGCACTCTAGATCATTGATCAAAACGCAATGTATCTCAACATGAGAGGGAAAAAAAAATACAACCCCTAAAAAACGTGACACAATATAAAAATATCAATAACAATAGGTTAAGTTTATATTAGTTATCAATAGCATACCTGCTAGTATGATTCATATACTTTATTGTATTTTAAAATGTTGTGTTATATATATATATATATATATATATATATATATATATATATATATATATATATATATATATATATATATATATATTAATTGTGTCAGACTTCTAGAGTTTTACTATTATTTTTCTTTTTACTCCGTTTTGTCTTTTTTCTACATCTTCTTCTTTTTTCTTTTCTGTTTTATGTGTGTTGTAAACAAAAGAATAAAATCCATTGTTGTTAGATAATTAAAAAAAATATTTATTAAAAATATTTGATGAAAATAACACACAAACACACCGCATGTAAACCATGGATCAATACATCCATGATGTAAACTGATCAAACCGGAAGCTAACCGGAAGTTGAATGCGTTTCCTGTTAGCTTGACAACGTCGTGAAAACTCACGAGCATTGCCCTTGACTGACCCACGTGAGTCAGTTCAGCCTCCCAACTTTATGCTTACCAGGTAGCTAGCTGGACTAGCTGGAAGAACTGACCTGAAACTTCTCGGCTGTCTACTTATTTCAGTCTAAACGCCTGCTGTACTTAATCTAACATCCGGCTAGGCTCGGCCATAATGTCCGGCAACAGTAAATCTCTGTTGTTTCTGCTGCGGCGGTGTGTCGCAGTCAGGCAGCTAACATTACCGACAGGGATCAGAACAAGAGGCGGCGTGTTGTCAGCCAGGTGTGGGTTCATTCAGCAGCGAACATGGACATCATCAACACGGACAGTGTGTCTACAGAGACTCTGTCAGCTTCAGTCCGCGCTGAAAACCAGCCAGTACAGCTTCTGTACCAAGGTGAGTCACATACAGGGGGGAGGATCAGAGATGGAGACTGTGGGGGAGCTGCTGACTGCATCACCTGTCAAACAGAGTCAATCACAGGAGTCTGGACATACATAAGTATGTGTGCCTTACTAAACTTTATGGATGTGAAGTTCAAACTATCTAAGTCTCGTTTATCAGTGGTTTACACCCAAGAACCTACAGATTAGTTTAAATGTATTTAGGAACTGTTGGTGGAAGTATTTAGACATACAAAAACTACACTATGAAAATACTCTGTTACAAGTCAAAGGCCTCAAAGGTAAAGTAAAAGTATGCAAGTATAATCAGGAAAACATACTTTATGCAACAAGCCAAACCATTACAAGATGTAACTTCAGACAGATGGAAAACCTTGAAGTCAGCACAGTAGAAATGTCTACAGATGAAATAAAACCACAGTGAAAAGTGTGAAATTTGACTCATTAAAAAACAAAACAAAAGAAAAAACATAAACAATGAAGGAGTCGTATATATTTGATTTTTTTTTTATGTACATACAATGAGTATCAACAGTTTTACATACAAAAGTTTCAAGGAAATTAAAATAATCCTTCTTGGGAAAATCTAGTCAAAAAAACCCCAAAAGTGTTTTTTCCAGCTCCAAAGCAGATCTAGATGTAAATACCTGGAAATGCAAGCTGAAATGCTGATCTCTTGTCTCATATTCATCTTTTGATGTCAAACCCAAATGTTTTCAGTGTACAGCCAAAATAAAGGAATTGGCAAAATCTGGATGCAAGAAGGTGAAAACTAGTAGATATATGATTTTTTGAAATGGACAGTCTTCATTCTGGTAAAAAATGTCTTCCTGTTATTAATTTGATTACTGTAACCATTCAGCAACGAGTATTTAAATGAATACATATTGCCAAGTTTCCTTAGGCTCTCTTGCATGTTCAGGACAAATATCAACCCAATCCAGTATAAATAAACAATTGAGGATGAGGAGTACAAGTATAGGATTTTGCAAAGTCACATGAATTTAATAGAAGTTTCAACTTGAATTTAAAAAAAAAAAAATCCATGACATGAACTGGGAGGCCCTAGGTGAGTTGGCACGGAATGAGCCGTACATTAGATCATTAGATTATTACTACAGTTTAATTCATGTAAAAACAGGATTTTACTGTTGTAGTTGGTTGAGGTAGAGCTAATTTTGAACTACTTTGTATAGGACTCCACCTAATGATTATGTTCATTATGGATTGATCTGCTCATTATTTTCTCAATCGATTGATTGTTTGGTTTGTAAAAATTCAGAAAATGGTGAGAAATGCCATCTGTACAAACCTCAAATAATTGCAGAAATAAGAGTGTTTTGTCAAATCATCTGAAAAGCACAAACACACACAGAGCCTGGGGACTGTGTGTATGTTTTTTTTCCTGCATAGAAGCACTGTTGGGTTTCTGGGTCTCTGTAATTAATGCAGGAGACAGAGTATAATTGCAATGCAGAGAAAGCAATTGTTAGGGGAAGTGGAGGCTCAGACAGTGATCAACTGCACCCATTGCCTTTAGGTTAATCTAGCCATGATGGTGTTTTAATATTCTGCATTACATTCTGTAATATATTTAAAATGCGACATATTCTTGTACTTTTATTTGTTTGTTTGACAATGTGCAACCATCTTTGTGGGAGCTTCAGCAAGTTTGTTACTAAAAAGTTGATTTTACATTTTGTCTTCCAGACAGGAGGCCCTTATGAAGATGATTACCCACCGCTGCTGGCCTATCAGTCTGATTCAGAAGAGGAGAAGAAGGAGGTGTACATCGTGCAGGTGAAAGGTTTTCCGTGGTCATGCTCGGCCGAGGACCTCCTGCACTTCTTCTCAGGTGAGAGTTTAGTCTGTGTAGTGGTGAGCGTCACATACTTAAGGTGATTCCAGCTACACTGACGTGGAAACAGGTCAGTATATTTTCAGTATGCGCTTATCACATATTTTTCATACTTCTACTCACTTCTACTCAGTTTGGGTTTATTTTTCCAGTTGTTTGTCTGTTTAAAATGTTGTCACTTTCTGTTCGTGTTGATTTTGACAGTAAAGATCACTGTCCAACACCTAGACATCCTGCCTCAGTATATACTGTGTCTTTTTCATAACTCTTTAACCACTAAATCGATGCCAGAACATAACAGAAATATATATACAGTATATATACTGAAGTAAGAATATGTGCCAACATATATTCTCTGTGATCCAGAGTGTAGCATCCGTGACGGGGTGAAGGGGATCCATTTCACTGTGAACAAATCGGGGAGGCCGTCAGGACAAGCCTTCATCGAGATGGAGAACGAGATAGACGTCAGCAAAGCTCTGGAGAAGCACCGACAGTACCTCGGTCCACGCTACGTTGAAGGTTCGTATCTTTGTATCCTAAGTTGTGGGAGGCTGAAGTACAGGTGCCGATTGGACTTTTTTCACAAAGGCATTTTGACATGCCGTGGCAGGAAAATCAAAGCTGTAAATGAAGAAATTAGTGGTGGCTGGATTCCATTTAGCTGCCTCAGTTTCAGGATCTTGCTGTCATTAATGCCGAGTCACTGTCACACTATCATAGCTTACTGGGACCCTTGAAGTCAATAATGTCGTGTACAGTGGATGACTCGGGCATCTAAAATATAAAAGCTAATGCTCATGTCCTGCTCTTTGTGTGTTCGCAGTGTATGAAGTAACAAACAGTGATGCCGAAGACATTTTGAAGAAATCCATCCAGACTCCATCTCTTGGCGGGGTGGTGCGACTCAGAGGTCTCCCTTTCTCCTCGACCAAGGCCGACATCGTCCAGTTTTTTTCGGGTAAATACCTCCCACCTCCAGATTTATTGGAAACAGTGGATCTCTGCTGTACTGTGGTTAGAAACCACACCGACAGACAAAGTGCTGCTCCATTTTGTTCCCCCGTGACAACAGTTGTCAGAGGATTCAGTCATCTTTTGATTGCTCCACTGGACTGTTGACCATCTTTAGCTTCCAGAATGTAGCAACTCAAAAGTAGGCATGATAGACTTGTTACCAGATGACAACCGAACACACACCTGTAGCCCAAAATATAGTCATTATAATCAGCAGAATGTGCCTAAATTATGAAAAGTAAAGGTACTCATAGTGCAGTCAAATGGTCCCTGTCAGTGTGTTACTATTATATATGGTGTGATTACTGCTGCATTGATGTGTGTGTTGCATTTTACGGCTGTAGATGTTGAAGGTTGAGCTCATCTGAACTACTTTATACACTGTTGGGTAGTTTAATCGACAGGAATGCATCACACTCTACAAGATCATCATATGTTTGTAGACTGGCTGTCCTGTGGGAACCACTTGACTCTTAAGGCCAGAAACATAGTCCACACAAGTGCGCAGCGCTCTGGGCTACGCAAAATTCATTTTACGTGTTGTTGTTCTGGACTGTGTTACCTGAAAATCGTAATGCAACGCAAGGGCAGTCTGAGTATCACAGCCTGAAACAACCAGAGAAAGCTGATACTTTCTGCTTGGGTTCACATCCGCCCAAAACAACCCACAGCTCACCAGTTTGAGGAAGCCCTAGCCGAACTTGTCAGTATACTTGTAACTTTTAATGAGCCCAAACAGCCGGTTTTCAGCTTTGTGATGATCTATTTTCCAACTAATTCAAGAGGGCTTAAAATGGTTTATTACCATACATTAAATAATTCTTCATTTATAAGTACTAGAATTTTCTCAACCCATGAAGGGACACTTCATCCTTCACTTTAACAGAAAAATTCATGCAAACAAAATTAAGTTGGGAGTCCTTTCTTTTCTACATTACAGAAAAAGAAACAAAACAAATCATTTTATATGTTGAGTGTGGAGGATGAATTGAGGTAAAGATATTCTTTGTGTAATGACTAAACTAAAGTTCAGAATCTGCTTGCGTATTTCAGGTTTGGATATAGTGGAGAAAGGGGTCACCATCATCCCAGACCACTTAGGAAGAAACTCTGGAGACGCATATGTGCAATTTTCTTCTCAAGAAGCAGCAGATGATGCTCTGCTGAGAAACAAAGAGAACATTGGAAACAGGTAAGATGCTGCACATGCTCCCATTGAGGCCTGGACTGAACTTAATAATCCTGTGTCACAGTAGCAAGGAACAGATATTACTGTTCAACTGCCAACAAACTCTTCTTTTACTTATTCATATTTATTCGATTATTGCTCATCCTCAGCTCTCTGTATTTGCAGATACATAGAGGTATTTCCCAGCAGCGTTGACCAGATCCATTCGAGGATTATGACGAGGAACAGCTCTCAGTCAGCAAACAGGAGGACTGACTCACAGGCTGGCCCCAAAACTAGTGAGGGGATTTAGGGTTTATGATGTTGTTTAAACAGTTTCTTTTTTTCACTTTCTTATAGGGACTTTGGTGCATAATAAGCAACTCATTTACACTTTCTCTCCATTGTTCTCTTCACTTTCCATAACAAAGATTTTCTGAGCTGCTAACATCATATATGACAGTTGAATTTGAAGTGGTGATACATGTTTACACCAAAAAACACAACAATGTTTTCATGATTTGGGACAAAATGGATTTAAACTGATCTATTCCTTTTGAGGAAATCTGTAATTTCCAGTAAAAATTGGTAAAACCTGATGAAATACTTTAAATCCAAATCAAAGCCCAAATGATAGATGGACTAGTTTAGAAGACAGTGGTTAGGTGGGGGATCTTTCACAGATACTTGATTTTTTTGCTCTCTGTGTACAAAAATTTGTTGGGAAGTGTTTGTCTTGGTGTAAACTGGCATATCTTCTCCATCAGGGTCCCCTCAGAGCTCAGCCCAGCCTCTTCACTACGTCCATGTGAGAGGACTTCCTTACCAGGTGTCCGGACAAGACATTGTTAAGGCAAGACAAAAAAAAAACACGTTGAAGTTGGTTCTGTTGCTGCATTAGAGATCACTAATATGTGATTTTGTAATGTGTTTATTTTTCTCTTGCAGTTATTCTCTCCTATAATTGTGTCTAAGATCGTGATTGAATGCGCTCCTGACGGCAGGCTCAGCGGAGAGGCCGATGTTTACTTCAGCTGCCACCAGGACGCCGCGACTGCCATGTCCAGAGATAGACAGCACATAGGTGAGACTGTTAGGGAACCTTTATGGACAGCGTTGCATTCTTCTCAAAAAATACATTTTTGACTGTCACCATTATGGTTACAATGATTTTGAATTGAAGATTTCCACGGTACAACTATCATCTCAGAAAATATCGTTATAATAAATTATTATTAGTTACAATGAACCCTCAAGGAATGAAAACATCTGAAAAAAGAAACAAAAGAAAAAAATCTGGCAAAATATTATGTCCTGACCGAAAATAAAAACTGCTCCGAGTCTATACGGCAGCGGATGTTTCTGTATCTTTTGCCAGATGGCAGCAGGGTAACAGGCTGTGTTGGGTGTCGTCTTTTAGTATCTTTTGGGCTCTGAGCAGGCACCTCACTTGACTGAAATCACTGATGCTTGGTAAATGGGTACCAATAATGTTCTGGGTGCTTTCTATAGCTCCTCTGTAAAAATGAACAAGGACTTGGCACATGAATTTACCTCAGTATACTAAATGCTGTCATTTCAACAAAAGTCAAAATGTATTTAATGGTTAAGCATCTTAAATACCTGAAATTTAACAGTGTATGTTACAATATGAAAATGTATATAGTAATAATTACTGTTTGTCGTTCACTTAAAGTTTCACTTAATGTTTGAACTTTCTCTTATTTTTAGGAGGGAGATACGTCGAGTTATTTCTGAACTCTGTACCAGATTATGATTGAAGGTGAGAAACACTGAATTAGACCCAGAGAGCTGGAAATTCAAGCTTCTTGACAGAAAAATAAGACTTTATGATACAGTTGTTGGTTCACAGCATTGCAACACTGTAAATGTTCTGAAAGAATTGCAAGGTTCATCAATTAACATTTTTAATGAAGTTAAAAAGGAGACGGATTTTACATCTCTTAAAGACTGTTCAGTGGGTGTCCTGGTTTGTCTCAGCTTGGATCACAGTACGAGCTATAATTACAACCCACCAGCTGAGAATTTCCAGCTTTTTATGGAACACAGAATAACAAATTGCACTCTCTGTGCTGCTTTGTTTATGTAAAAGGGTTTTAAGTCTTGCTCTTTTAAAGATGGAAAGCTTGAATTATCTGGTTTAGCTTCTCACACAAACTTTGCTGTTTTTTTTCTCCTGCAGGTGAATGCTGACTCACAGATGCCTCACAGATGACACACACACACACACACACACACACAGGACTAGTGTATTTATTTTCCTGCCTGACTTGGACATCAAACAATAAACAATCCTGGTGTCAAAAGAAAGAACTGCCTCCATTGTCTCTATCCAACAAGAGGGAGATAATTGGTTTGAGATCAGCATAGACATCTTATAATAAAGGTGTATTCTAATGAGCAATTTTAGTTTAAAGGTTTAAGGAATTAGTGATGATAGAGGCGAACACTGCTGTGTTTCATGATTTCCCTTGGTCAAGTGTGGGAGTTTCCAGAATGAGTGAATCAACATTTAAAATAAAGCTGAGACAACAGAATTTATATAATTAAAGTTGCAATAAAGTCTCCAAGAAACCTTCAAAATTTTGATTTTTTTTAAAATTCTCTTTAACATCATGATGAATTGCTCACTAAAACTGGGGAGCAGACTAGGGGAAGTGGGGAAGAAACACACTATGCTATATGCTGTCCAAAAAAACGAGTGTTTTTTTTTTATGTAAAACTAAATGCAAGAGGAGACATATAGAAATTTTGTGCAATTTGCCCCCACCCCCCACCCCCCCAGATTCTGGGTGAAAAACCACTGTTGTGAATACAAATCCCAGGTCTGTAACAGTTTGTCAGATGTAATGTAGGTGCTAACTACAAACAAAACTCATTAAGTCATAACAACGTTATGTGTTGAAAACTTGTATGTTGAAGTAAACATGTATGTAACACTGTGATCCGACCCTCTCACTGAAGTTACATAGCGTAGAAACAGGTGATGGGGGGCAAAGTGGCTGAGACAGAGACATCATTCACCCTATTACAAGACACTGTACCATCAACATGATTTTGAAGCTGTTATTTTAAGGTGAAATAGTTACATAATGTTGCTTTAATGAAACAAGCTTTTAGTTTTTACTTACCAAGGTGGATTATCTGAAATTAAAGTATAAGGACTGACCTCTTTATGCTCCTGACTCATCAATGAGGTGAAATACGGGTTAAATAATCAAGTCACACAACATTAAAATTTAATAAAAGTTTATTGTTGATCTAAGAAGCATTTCCATTTCATGTGTTAATTAGCTTCAACAAGAACGACTAAATGTTTAACTGGCTGTACTGTGCTCCTAATAACTCTTCATATAAATCTACAAAACATAAAAGTAGCTGTTATAAAGATGCACTGGGTGATATGCCCACTTCAAGCCAGAGAGCCATGCATTTAAAAATGCTTTAATATGTTACGATGCCCAGAAAAGCAGTTAAATTATCCAGAGAAACGACTACAGTCTAAATGTCTGAACGTTGGATTTTATGATTTAACTAATGCGCTGAGAGATAAACCAGACTCTGATGTGATGGGAGATGATTAAAAGCCATTTGGTTAATGCCACTTCTAAATAATACAGAACACAGCAGCAGCAGTATAGAAACATACCCAGAATATTAAATTGTGTAAACTTAAAGGAACAGCCTGACATTTTGAGAGATATGGTTATGCCTGTATGGTAAATATGAAGCTACAGCTACTAAGCTTAGCATAAACTTCTCTTATCTAACTCTCCACAAGAAATAGAATAAGCAAACTAACCAAAATGTCGAACCATTCCTTTCACGTGAAGAACAGCAAATCAACTCTCTTCTACGATGTGTGTCCCTCAATATTGTCATTGATATGTAATTCATATTGATATACTAGATAAAATCTAGCAGTCTAGGATTTTGGTTATCATAAACTTGTATTTCTCTTTTCCTGGTATTGAATTCTGAATCACAGTTTTACAATTTGCTTAACTACTTTCGACTGAGTGTGTCACTAATGTATGTGAATTTTAGATTTCTTTGAACAATTTTTATAAAAAGCTTTTGACCGCACACACAGTGTTTCCTAAATAACTGCCACATGTTTAATATCATAGTATAGTAAAGTATTTGGTCAAAAGTGTTTGTGATATTTGATTTTAACAGTAATACCCTGAATGAGATGCCACGTTGAGGACAAAAGAGTCAAATTACATGCTTCATCTGAGTGATATGATGTAAAGTTTCATCTGTCACGCATACAGACATCACGCATTGATCTGTATATGATTAACTACTGTCTTACAATGTGGCTAAAATCACAGAGTCGTGAAAAAAAAGTCCAGTTTTCCATTTTTCAACTTTAAAACTGAGGTTAAAATATTGTCAGTTGACCATTTAATCAATAATCCACTTAGTGGACATTGTGAAAAGTAAGATTTATATGTGCATGAGATGATTCAAGTTGTCTCTTTTATAATCACTAATCTCCAACAGGGTGCCATTTTCAGCCTTTTGAGTGCAGGTTTTCATTAAAAACAAATACCACAGCAGCTCAACACAAAGGAAAAGAAAATCTGGCTTCACCTGTATTTGGAAAATTAAAACCTGCATCCAAACAGCTCCCCATTTCACAAAATTGGAAATCACTAATTTAAAGTAACTAAAATATTGCAAGTTCAGAACCTGCAGGACTTCATCAGATCTTTCCTCATTCAACTTGAGTCAAGAAGTCAGAAAGTGCATTTTTGCAGTGCCGCTTTTACAAATCAATGCTTCTGGTTTCCATGTGTCTGTCTGATCATCGTGTCTTGCAGTAACTTGCTGAGTTGTTTCATGTTGGTGTTGTTGAAGCGTACTGCTGGAGTAACAGAGAGAAGCAGGCGGTACACACAGTCTCTGGGAGAATGGAGGAAGGTAACGGCAGCTCGTTGGACACACAGCTCTCACAGAAAACCCCACTGCAGTTCTTACACTGTTTCTAGAGAGAGAAAAACAGAATTATAAACGCACTGTGACAGAAAATTTACCTTAATTAACCGTGGCTACATTAAAGGACACTGGCTGGGTCTTCACCTTACAGTCTAATGACTTTCTGGAGCAAGAAGTGTCTCCACTGAGCATTTTTTAGTGAGATTGTGATTGTTGTCATTTTACTCTGGAATCACAAGGTCCAATAAACAGCCTGATATTTCTACTTGTATGTGATTCTCTTTTTTAGTGAATGACCACTTATTTTTATGTTAGTATTTAACTATGTGTGATCTAATGTGACACCCTAGCCTCACTTGAAAAGATGTTATAAATCGTTGAGAAATCCAATTTATTTCCTATAAAATCATCTCTATGCATTAAAGGTCCAGTGTGTAGGATTTAGGAGAATCTATTGGCAGTGTAATATTCAAAATTATGTTTTCATTAGTGTGTAATCGCCTGAAACTAAGAACCATTTTGTTTTCATTGCCTTACAATGAGTCTTTTATATTTACAGAGGGAGCAGGTGCTCTGTAGCCATGTTGCACCACCATGTGAGGGTGAGACGAGGGGTGTGCAGTTGGTTGCAGCCTGCAATCACACCACTAGATGCCACTTAACGCTAAATACTGGAGCTTTAAAATGAAGACTTGACCATAAGCTTTTATGAACACTAACTCATAGTAGCACTTCATATTTTTAAGTTTTAATGGATGATCAGAATGATGTCCTGTCCTCGCACCTTTGTCTTCAGGAGGGAGTCATCCTCTTCACACATCGTACAGACGGAGGGCTGACTGATCTCCACGAATGACTCGTCCTGCAGAAAACAGATTTAATGATTAATGTTAATTTTATCCATTGCAGGATTTTTCATGGTACTAGCACAACAATATCAGTTGACCATTTTAGCTATTACTTCATTTCTTGTTTGCATCGTTGCATTACAAACTCCATTAATGATAACAATGACTGTGAGGAGCTTTCTAGTTGAAGCTGAGTCCTCTGTTTTATAACTGAACTAAAACCACATCTTAAACAGATCTATGGTAAGATAACTAAACATTGTATTAGTGTATCTGAGACCTCACCTGTTCATCCTCATGGTGTGACAAGGACCTTAAAGGAAGAGATAAATAAATCATTAAATAAATAGATTTAATATTTTCCTCTATCTGTTGTAAAAGCTATATGTCTCAAAACTTCTTACAAGCTGGAGCTCAGACTTGTTTTGTCCTCTGCGCCTGTGTCTAACTGGTGATTCTCTCTTTTGGCTGATGGGGATTCTGGGGGACACTGTTGATCAAACACACACATATTCCGTCAGGACAAAGAAGACAGCTGTAGCAAGACTAATCTTTACATTTTGCACAATTTATGATCACACGTTTACTTTTGGTGTGTTCTCTTGATGTCTCCTCTCCCTCCGGGGAGTGCTGGGATGTCTGGAGGCAGCATCGAAATGATGCTCACCCCTTCCCTCTCGCTCTTTTCTCAGCTCCAGCTCCAGATTAGACCTGAAACAAAACAACATAGTGAACAATAATGTAAACTAACCGTAAACATTCATAATAATCAAATAAGAAAAGGAAGACATGCACAATTCAAGTGATCTGATCTCCTCTCAAGATAAAGATCCCAAATACAAAAAATAAATACAGTGGAACTACAATGCATTTTAAAATGATTCAAAGGGTTTGTAATTTCCATAAACAAACAAAATTATAATGTTAGCGCCCCTTAAGATGCACTTTACATGTGTGACATGGGGATCTAATGTTGGAAACAAACAGGAAGATGAACTGAAGAACACCAGGCTCCACAAAGTAAACATACCACAGACACTAAAGGGAATATACTGTTAAGAGTGTGATATGATGATTACGGGCTGCTTATGAAGCCCAAAAGTTCATTAAAAAAAACAAAAGGTTTTATTCCCTGGGGAAGCTCTACACTACCAAACAATCCTCATGTTGCTGCTTTTCATGGAGATACTAACTGCTTCGATGTTGCACATTTTAGCCATACAACAGCGAAGTAATGGAATAATAAACAGAGCCACAGTTCACTCCATTTTAAAAACATTAAAAACAGTCTTGCCTTTTTTCTGTTTTCAAATATTTTCTGCAATGAATAAAGTCTTAACAGACCATGATACAATTTGTTGCTGGTCTTGTGTCAAAGTCTTTGAACAGGTTAGGGTTCAGCTTGGCAGAGTTAACTGGGGTTAGGGTTAGATTTGGGTCATGTTGAAGGGTAACTCCACTAATTTTGCACAGTTAAGTGTGTTTACAGGTCTTGAGGAGTACTACTGCATATATGAAAAAAGTTGTATAAAGCCTTTTGTGTCTCCAGAGGAAGCTGCATGTAATCTGATAAATTGCCACTCAGTTCCATTCAGTCAGACTTCACCTTTGCTTCCTCAGCTGCTCCACCTCCACCTGCAGACTCTCGATTTTGTCTCCAAAGTCCTGCTTGAAGAGCCGGTTGGCTTCCAACGCGAGATCCCTCTCTCTCTCTGCCTGTTTCCATCTGGTTTGGGGAGGTTTAGGGTTTCACATAAACTTATGGTAAAATGAAAACTTGACGAAAAAGAAACATGGTTGGAAAGAGATGTCAAATAAATCTTAAATCATAATTAAAAAGTCAAACAAAAAAGACAAAAGGATTGAGTGTCCGGGGACTGAAACCCAACGAGGACAACGGGAAACTTTAGCCAAAAAAGATGAAGCAGGCTGTGTTTGTTTCATGTTTTATTAGCCTAATGATTACTACAGTTTACACCAATGTTATGTTCACATACAATTCAAAATTAATAAATTAATTTTGCCCTTTTCTTCTCGCTTTATCTTGCTCCTGTCCTGGCCTTCAACACTTGAATGTGCATCACCAAATGACAACATTCGATATCAGTCCCTAAACATCAGTTCAGATTCTCTTTTCTTACTTTTCTTACTCTGTCATTCTCTGTTGGTTGAAAGTATTCAAGCAACACAGTCTCTGGTAGTGGTCGAATTCTTTGGAATAACATTACAGCAAGTCATCGACCTCCCAAATATCCAGACGTATCCATTAGTACATCAATCATCAGTCCATCAAATCTTAAAACTGTCCACTGGACTTCCAGACGCCTTGTTGTCTACTTGTCTTACCTTTGCCAGAAAGCATTAATGGAGTATTTGTAAGAATTGCCTACCAAACTTAAGTATAAATCTGATGTGGCAAACACATCTGTCAGAGAACACAAGGATTAAGGGCTGCTAAAAAGGTGGATTCAGTCCACACTACTCAAAGCTGATGCTGGAGAGCCACTGCAGGAGGTTGTGGGAAAATGGTTTTATTTTCAACAACAAAGGAGCATCGTACAGAAAAGATAACATCCTAGTTTGGTTGTTTCTATATTAGGCAGGGTTGTATGTTTGTATTCAGATTTATGAAAGCGGGGAGCTACTGCTGCAGCTGCAGCAGCTTCCCTGCTGCTGAGTTCAGGTTTCTGGCCTGCTTCACCAAATGTTTCTCACTGATTAAATGGTTTAAAAAAATCATGATCATGAGAAATAATGACAATGAAAGTGGAAAGAGAAAAACAGGACATTAGAGACTTCTGTGAAGAAAACCATCTACTGTAATAATTATGTAGATTACTAGGCTATGGAGAACTGTCCTCACCTGGTCTCCATCTGTTTTACGGTCCCTGTCATCTGGTTGATTTTCTCCTCCAGGCGAGTGATGGCTTCACTCTTCTGTTTAGAGCTTGCATCTGCGCACTGAGGAGGATGAGCCATGTTAGTCAAACGTGGATGTTTTTTTTGTTTTTGTTTTTGTATTTTTTTATGTATTCATGTGTTCATGTGATGATGTACCAATTCCTGAAATCGACGGAACAAGCCTGTGCACATAAACATTTTAGGGGGAAGTTAACTACAACTCCCAAGGTGCAGTCATCCAATAAGAGAGCTTCAAATTATGTCACATGAGACGCTAATGGCTTCAAAGCTAAAGACTACAGCGTTGAGAAAACTGAAAGCACAATCAGCAGCTTAAATCAATCCACTTTTGGTTTCTGGATAAATAGCAGATGAGCTCAGTAACTACAGTGCCTCTAAATGGCTTGACTACGGCCAAGGCTGATGGGTATTGTAGTATTTAGAGCTGTCCACCATGCTAAACAGATAAACATGACTTCTCAGAAAGAATGCTGAAATAATTTAAAAATCCACACTATAAATATGATTGCTACAATAAGCAGGAGACTCTTGAGTTTCTATGTTAAATACCATTGTGGATGTCATTTATGCCTCATTTCCATACAGTTTTGTTTTGTGTCCATAATTACAGATGACGCCCCTTAGTGTTCAACGCGGGGAAATGCATTTCTTGGATGGATGGATAGATGAAAAAAAAACTATTTTTCTGTTGTTATATGTGCATGGAGCATTATCGGGACAAAAACAGGACCAATAATGCATGGTGACAAATAAGTGACGAGGTTGGCATGCCAGGTGTGTAGCCAGTTTTGTGAAGAATGTATGATGCAGCACCATCACTTAGCTCTATTAAAAAACACTACAGGGTATTTTAGGGCCACTATTGTAAAAATAGATCTAGATTTCAAGAGGCAAGTCGTAATGTTTTGAGTAAAAAGTCATGACAATTCAAGATAAAGTAATATTGTAAAGTAGTACAACAATTAAAGTGCAGAAATGCAGCCTCACCTGTGACTTGTGGCTGAGTTGTTGGTTGATGGCACGCATGTCATCCAGCTGCTGTCTGAGCTCCACCAGAGCATCCTGCTTCTCACAGATGTCTTTCTCCAGCATCTTCATGGACAGCTCCATCTCCTGCTTCATCCCGATCTGCACCTCCAGCTCCTTCTCCACATCCTGCGCAGACATCAATTTTTTACTTCAGATGCACACTTCACAACCAGGAGAACGCCGACCTTAAATATAAGGGCTCTTAGAATTCACTGACAATATAAACATCTAAACAATCTAAACAGAGTAGTAGAAAAGCACTGTTGGGAGCCCAAAACGCACCAATCGGAGCAAAGTTTCTTCTTTGAGCTGCTTGCGTGTTTCACCCAGTGCTTGTCCGTTTGGTGCTGAGTCACTTCTTAATGCCTGAAAAAGGAAAATAAAGTTAAATAAACAATAACACGCAAAAAGAAACATTGCAAATGCATATTGTACAAGTTTTTTAATGTTCTTTTGGCATTTTCGTGGCTTTATTACATAAGTCTGCACAATGAGTGCACAGGCAGGATGGTACAGTATTTAGGTTGACAGGCATGTAAGCTGTCCAATCATTTCATTAGGAGCTAATGAAATTATAAAATGGGCTTATTATAGGTCTGCCACCGCCAGAGAAAAAGCTTTTTGTGGCTCCAGAGGAAGCTGCATGTAATCTGATAAATTGCCTCCAGTGATGTCACAGTGGCTATGTAGCATTGTGGGTAATGTAGGCAGCAGGTTTTGAAAAGGAAAAAGAAAGAAATATTTCAGGTCCTGCTGTATCAATTATGATCATTTGTTTTTAAACTGTACACAATGAGTTTACCAGTGTCATAGGAGTGCAATGCAAGGCCAGTGGACTGCTTTTCAAATTTAATTAATGATGTGTTCACCTTCCTGGACTCCAGCTGATATGAGCTCTCCTCCTTTACTCTCTCCACGTCTTCTTGTAAAGTGATGATCCTGTTATTTGCCACTGCGAGCTGTGGGGACAAAAGTCAGCGAACATTACAATACAAGCATCTGTGCAGTGAAGCAGAAAAGGCTGACGACATTTTTAGCAAAAAGTATTTGTGTGGAATTGAAATGCTCTCTTTGAAGTTCAGCTCTGAACGGCTCGCACCTCTTCTGTTAGCTTTGTGTTGGACTTTTCCAGAGCGTCCACCTTGGCCTGGAGGTTATTTACTGATGCGCTGTAAACAGACAGAAACATCATATGAGTTTCCAGCTCAACAAGCTGCTATACAAGGTGATGAGAGTGAACAGAAGAGACAGAAGTTCACTGTGTATAACCTTAAATGTCTGTTTAGCTCCTCCACGTAATTCTTCTGATCGAGAATTGCTGTGATCTGACCGTCGCTGAAGGAGCAGAGAGAGAGGGGAGAGGAATGAGATGATAGACAGATGGAAGACATAGTAACATAAAAGATAAATCATGACGTTAGCCGTTAGCCAACTTTTTTTATCACTGACTGCAGCCAAGTGAAGAGAGTGTCATATTTTCTGTCACTTTCATAATGAGGAAAATGTTTCATATTTATTTTTAGTATCTTACTAAGCTAGGTTGCCGTTTCCAGTCAGCTGGAATAGCAGTGACACAACTGTTTTTACACTGAAAGGTCAGTACATATTTCAAACTAAAGGACACAGCAGATGGTGATGGTGCATGAAGCGGTTCAGCAGGTGAAACCTCAAATAATTTTCTGTATTTAAACTTTTGCTAATATCATCTCGTCTCAGTAAAGTTGTAACGATTACTCGGCCGGACAGTAAACTGCCCTGATGTAACTATTGCAGACAAACATCTAACATGATGGCCAGTCTATCAGATGTTACCTACAAAGATCAGCTAAAAGCTAATATAACGTCTTAGAAATCAGAGCTAAACAACTAAATCCATTAAATAAAAAGAAGAGGATGAAACCAATAAAAAAACCCATAACCAACCCTCCTCCACACCCACACTCTTGACTTCACTGTTAAGTAGTTTGAGAGACTAAAATGGACTGAACAATCACTGTTTGTTAAAGACGAGAAAGCTGCACTCACCCCTCTGCACTCTTACTACTGTGTCCTCCATCTTTGAGATACATTGAAAAATCAATCACCCCGACCTGCAGAAGTAATTGAACAAGAAATAGAAAATCAATGACAGCTGAAACCACACTGCAGCTCTTATGTCAAGAGGAAAAGAAAAATGCAAATAACATTCCTACATGCTTCTTCTGGAAGATCCTTACAAATGTGTGCACTTTGTAATAGAAGTCTTAGCTGCATTCAGGTTATCAGTCAGAACAACCTCCACTTCACAAGAGGTTTATAACTGGAGAGGTTTCACTTCCTTGTACTTGGAATGACACTTGTTTACTGAGCCGATGACAAACTGGCAACCTGCCAATCCTGCACGTCATTCTGGCTTCGTCCCCAAATTAACTGCTGCTAAAACAGCATGAGGCAGTGATTCCTGAGTGGTAATGGAAATCTACTGATTTTAAGGAATTACTACAGGAAAAATTCTAAGGGTGCAACAACAACTGATTGCTTGTTTTTAGAACTGCACTGTAGAGCAATTTAATCTATTTGAAGATGGATTAATGGCACACAGGTTCGATACTATAAATTCAGGGCTAAAGTACCACATCAATTTGGTTTCTTATTCTTAAAGAAAAAATGAAATATGAAAGTCAAAACAACTTGAATTAAAGTGATAACTCCTGTACACTGCTGCGGACATATATATATATTTCCAGCATATCTGCGTACACACAGATCCTGCCGTATTTTCGGTTATTTATTTCAGAGACAAAAAAGGTTGCAACTTTAGAAGCCAAAATTTTGAATTTTCCTCCTTCCCTTCCTGTATATTACAATTGAGATGGGACTCATGATTGGTGGGAATGATAAAAATTTTTATTTTCACCGAAGTAACTAGTGTAATCATGATGATGATGTGACATTTTTGGGGTCTGTACCAAACACACGTTTTCTTATATCTGGAGAACAAGATTTGTAGGCCAGGACAGCATGAGTGAACTTCATTACAATGCTGCTCTATCACACACTCTGTCTTGCCCATTTTGCAATTTGGATAATATTTAAATTAATTGTGCAGCGCTGGTAAATTTGATTTTGGAGTTGTTGTCAAGGTAAGGGTGAAAGCAGAATTACCTGAGAGTCCAAGTCCTCTCCCTTCATACACAGATTGGCATCGATGACATTTAGTCCAACGAGCAGCCCAGCGATGACAGCTCCCTCTTCCTCCATCATCAACGCATTTGGCTCATAGAATTCACTGCACAGAACAAGTGATAGAAATACTGTCACTCACCAGAAAACTGCTTTTATTCAAGCAATTTTTAAATGTGCATTATGTCCAGGTCTAGGGGGAAAAAAGAAATCAAGATGTAAGTATAACAAATGTTATTCTTGATGCCAGTGGGCCTCAACAAGTATGACACAAACAAACCTGAGCAGGTCCTTTCTGTTGATGATAGTCTTCATGTAGTCAGAGAGTTTCTTCTGCATCAAGGCCAGTCTTAACCAGGCACGCCCTCTTCCTAGAGGAGTTCTGTAATCAAACACAGGAGATTTGCATAGAAATACACTTGAAACCTAACACAACACATAAGAAAACAACTCCTTACAATCTTTAAAACTGGCAAAGGTGCTTCAGCCAGAGTTAACTTAAACCAAAAGAATTAACTCCATTGCTCTTAAATCTTTCATGGGATTGCTTTGTGCACAAACTTTGTTAAGCATGCTGATAAAATCAACAAAATCTTAATTTATGACAGGGAGAAATCTCTCTGTGTGCCTTCTTTAGCAAATCCATACAACAGACTCACTTGAGGCCGGGCAGATCTTTTACACTGGCAGTGATCTCTCCTGCCTCTGGCGTCAGCTTTTCGACGAGCTCCAACGCCCCCCAGAATGACTTGTTCTGCCCCAGGAAGGTCTTCTTGGCTGATGAATGACAGAAGTTGAGTTGGTTCATTTGAAGGAATTTGGGTCACCAAGTCATCATACAATAATGAGCCCCAGAAACAAATGAGGAATAATCTTTTAACAGAAGTGCACGCAAATGCCAAAAAATAGGTACCCTGACTCCAGTAAATACAGAACATTTAATCAGCATTTTTATCTTTTTTGTAAATTGTCAATTTATTTATTTTGGGACCGTACAAAAACGTTCATACAGGACATTTTTTTTGTGTGATTACTGAAGCAGTCAAGATCCCAAATTTCCATTTTTTAAACTTTACAGGCTCTTAAGATCCACCAGTTGTGCAGTTTTTAACAGAAGGACAGTGTGAAGTGTGTTTTACATACTTTTCAACCCATGCTTCAGACAGTGCTCCATCACGACAAAGAACTGCTGGAGAGGTGCATAGTCAGAGTCAAGTGTGCGTCCCAGGTTGAGGGCAGACTCGATCAGGCCCTTGATGCTCAGTTTGGCCATGTTCATCAGGTTAAGCCTTTCGATTGCGATGGGATCCTTGGGATCTAAAAGTGAAAAAAAAAAGACAGGAAAAGGTCCTGAGAGTGTGTAATGACACAAACTATGGTCTAACAACAGAATGACTCAGGAGCTAAATTTATTGAGAGACAGAGGAAGAAAAACACACTTTAGTCAGTTCTGCATTTCTTTTAACACTACAAGATTTTTTCCAGGAAGTAACAGTTTTCATAAGGATATAGTTTAGTTTTAAGAAGATGACAAACCCAACTGTTAAGAAGAAGAACAAAAGTTACGTTTCATTCTAAAAATCGTTTTGAAACCCAAAAATGACTTTTGGACTTAGCACAGCAAAACCTATAATACATTTTTAATATAAACCTAAAAATATGGATAGCTTTGAAAGAGAAATAACCTAAAAATGGTATGATCCATCTATACATCTTTGCCTCATTCATTATTTACATGAGTAGATAACTGAGTGGCTTTTAGTGGAGGAGTTTTACAGGGTTATGCTACTTGTTTACATTATTAATACAATTATACATTTGGTCTGTAGTTTGTATTTGCATAGACTTTAGTTAAAGAGCATCACAATCTTGACTTTCAACCCACAACAACTGAAACCAGAGGGTATTTAACACAGAGATGTTGTATGTTATTGCTAAAATGGTGTAAATCTGCATCAGAATTATCATTTTAAAATCTAGGATTTTAAAATGATAATTCTGGGATAAACAAGGACAGCTGGTTCATGAGAGAGATTCTACCTTCTATTCTCTTTAATTATCTTTATAGACATAAAGCAACAACATGACAACTTCACATTTCATTCAGATCAAACAAAATAAGTTTGCATGCAGTCGTAAACACAGTATGTGCAGCAATGATAGTGTGTTACTCGCTACAGATATTTAAAAATTAAATTAGAAAATTAGTTGTAAAATTAGGTATCATGTACTTATTCTAAGATCAACAACTAGGCAGCCTGGTTAAAAAAAACAACTTATGTTCATTATGGTTTCTGCATTTGTATAAACTGATGAATACAGGAAGTGAGTTTTCACCTTTCAGTGAGGACGCTCACTTCAGACACTCAACTTCTCATAAAGAAGCATTCAAGATTTCCCCCGCTGCACAAAAACTTAATTGCAAGAGCCAACTTGTGTGGAGAGTGAGTTCCATGTCCTATATATCGTCTTAGATCTTGGATATCTTTAACCACTTCGTCATTATATCCACATTATTGACAGTTATTTACCAAAAGTCTCATAATCTTAATATTATGTGAAAAGAAACAGTCATCCCTACATAATGGTGCAACATCAATATTGAGGTATTTGGTTATAAATCGGTTAATTGATTTTGTTGCCTGTCCTAGCATTCATGAAGTGCTTATGAAGTGAGCTCATAATATTGAGATGTATTGTTTATCATGGTGGTAGAGCCTATTGTAATGTTATTTTAAGGCCATATCATCCAGCCATTGTTAAATATTACCTACATTTGAGTTGAAATGCTTGCCTCAGGCCTTACAGTTTAAGTTAAACAGTTACATTTGCACTGGTGGAAAAAAGACAAATGCTAATACTGCATTGAAATGAAAACGATCAGCCATACAGCAATACCAAGCATCATAACAGACTGTTTGTGAGACATTTGATCTTACAGTTGCATGACAAAACAAATGTTTCTGTCACCGTCTGGTCCTCTGTAATATCATGTCAGCAGTCTATTGCTTCTTAAGAGCTGGAGCTTGAGGTGCTGCAGTGTTTGCAGTTTGCCATTTGGCTTGAGAAAAGTCTAGTCCGCCTCTCTTTAGAAAGGACAGTCACGGAGCTGCCAATCTGCATTCTCTGTACTGAGAGAAGGCGTGGCAAAAGATGAGGAAGAGGGAAGTCTTGCTGGACAGCAGATATTCTGATTTCCATCAGATTTAAAACCATACAACTAAAGATCAGACTCCGCAGCATGAATCTGCTCAAAACAAGTCACCTGTTCACTGCCAATTTTAAATATCTGGTCTCAGTCGCATCCTTTCTCGTTCTGTGTCATTGAGAGTAAAAAAATTAAGGATGTGCAAACCTATTTGATTGCTATATTTCGTAAGAGTAAGCAAAAAAGACACCAATATTATCTCAAATACTTGTCCATTTGATTTACTGCAAGCTAATAAATCCCCAGGACAAAACAGCCGGCACTTCCTGTTTGTTTTGTTGCCCAGCCCTTGCTTATTTACAAGCAGCGTCATCTCGCTATGTAACACTCAGACATCAAACCATCTCCCCTGAAATTGATCATGACACAGCTCAAACCGGACACATTACCACAGTTCACTAGATGAAACACGTCGCGTCTGGGGACCTTGTGTACCACCACGCCCTAACAGAAATCCCACTGTGCAAACAAACCTCCTTGGACGCTGAGCTAATCTGTCACATTACCTTCATGGGCCGGCTCTGGGTCTGGGGTAAGGGAGATGTCATTGAGCTCGCGAAGGCAAAGCCACTCGCCATCGACAGACACGCGAAAGTTGCAGAGATAGATGGTCTCCCGGGCGGCCTGGGTGATCTTGTCGGTGGTGGGAGTCGGGGTTTCGCTCTGAGGCGTCAGATCAGACATGATGACTCAGCTGATGCGAGGCAAAACCAACACCGCCGAGGCAAAAAAGGCGCAGCAGCTTTTGTTCCAGGAACCAGTGAAAGGCTCCCCCACAGAAAATCACAGAGTCAATGAGAAGAGGAAATCAGAGAGGATGAAAAGAGCATCAAAACAAAGAGGATAAAAGGCCAAGACGGGGAAGGCCCTCAGCAGCTTGCAGCAGGTGTTAGAAAGGGTGCTGCTTTTCCTCCTCTTTATGCCTGCATCCTCCTCTCCTCCTTGTTACAATTGAGTGAATTACGCTGCTGTCTTGAAGAGAGTGCCCTGGCCTCTCCTCCTCCACCTCCTCCTCCTCTTCTTCAAGCTCTCGTTATCCCTTTTGTGCAGACTGGGAATTTAAAATGCAAGAGAGCACCGTGCTGAAAATCACAGCCCTCCTCCGGTCAGCTTAGCACCGGTTCACTCTGATTGGACTGCCTGTGCACCGCAGTGAATGCACTGGGTGGGTGTTGACCAAGATGGCTGACGGTAGTGCTGGGTACAGCAACACACTGTCACGTGAGCAGATGGTGCATGCGTAAAAAAAAAAAAAAAAGAGGGGGAGGGAGGAGGGGGTCCCCAGAGTATCCAACCAATGCTAATGATGCAGCAGAGGACTCATCTGTCTCTCAAGCATCAACAGCCTCCCCTGACCTGAAACAGAGGCCAGTTATCTGACAGTGCAGTTATTGAGTTGGCTCCGGCAGGACATCAGCAGCAACAAGGGTAATAAGGCCAAAGATCCTGGGTATAAATGGCTATCGTGTTGTTTTAATTCCCACCATAGTTTTTTAACATTTTTTTTTACTTGTGTAGCATAAATGGACAACAACTTACATTTCACTGTACAAGCCTGTGTTATAAAATGACAATTAAATTAACCTTTTAAACCTTCGAACCTTCACCTCTTATAAATATCAGAAATGAAAGACAAATACCCATACTTTGATACAGTTTCTACAGCTCTGTCGACAAACTTATTGATATTGATGAGATGATGAAATTTAGGATGAAAAAATACAGACATAAAAAATTTCAGTAAAACAACGCACGCAAAATTACAACAGTCACTGTTAATTTCACTCGTTTACGTAGCTCTGACTGCTTTTCAGCCTTGGGAACCAGGAAAAGTCAATATCTAAGCTCAATCACGTTTTGCTTGCAAACCATTTATTATATAAATATTTGAAAATGTTGTATTATGGCTTAGCATATCTAAAGAGGTAAGCATATGATTTCTTTAACTAACCGATCAGCCAATTTAATTGATGAATCTCTCATTATTTCTCTGAATCATGATTATTTTCCTGTCACAGATGAATACAAAAGGATATCTTGAAATGTATACCTATTATAGACTACTGCAGGAGATGTGGCCACTAATAATGTAATAATGTCATATCATTATCATGATTATTTTCAAGAGCTAGACGAATCAGCGGAGCCAATATATTGACCAATATTAGCTGATATCATGTCATATATCACATTGGCAACGCTGTAGTTGTATATTTTGTATGCCATAGATTAGGGCTTAACAACATGCAAAAACTTGAAACCACAGGATGCGATGAGATCACACCAGCCGCAACACCCATCAACATGTTGACAATCAGACACATGACTACTCAGTAGTAGTCATTCTTACATCAGTACTGAGCATTTGCAAGTTTTACCTAAGCAACAGCTGAAAACCCAAATATATTAGATTTACAATCATGTAGAACAGAGAAAAGCAGCAAATCTCCCACTGAAGGTTAAGCAATTGAGTGATTAATGTTTTTGGTGACCAATTAAACGATGACATGACTTATTATTCCAGTAGCTGCAAAGAAAATTGCCTAAATGACAAAATGACTTAGACAAAAAAAAAAACAAGTACAGTAACTAGTAGACTCATCAACTAAGGACATACAGCCTCAGTGTAACCCAAATCCCAGACATGTTGTTTCTTACTGTAGTTTCATGGACAGCGTTCAATACTTTGGTGTGATTTAATGTAGCGTTTATCACAAGTGAAACCTAACCAGGCTACAGTCTTCATATGTGTGTGAAATGCTTGCCAGTTAATGTGAAATATGGGTGACAAATCATAGACACAGAGATCTCTGATCTAAATAAAGCTATAGCCAATCCACCGTTAAACTAATACAACAGCAACCAGTGGTGTTGCAAAGCCATTAACCAAGTCTGCCACAACAACACATGACACACACACACACACACACACACACACACACACACACACACACACACACACACACACACACACACACACACACACACACACAGGTGATCCAGAACTCATACAGTAAGGCAGCAGGATGGAGTCTACACCCCTTGTTGACATTAGCTAGCTGTTTTCGCTGGTGTTTAGCTGTCCTTTCACTAGTTTTGCAAGGACATTTTGGGGTTAAAATTGACTGAGAAGAGAGTTGATGTTATTTACTATCTTTCTAACGTTAGCTAAGTTAGCTACTGACAGTTACCTTGAATCTCAAGCAGGTAGGAAGCTGTTTGTTTATGGGGAGTTAAAAGTTAGCCAACTAATGACACCAAGAAGCTAGCACCGCTAACAGTACGTACAGTTTGTGTCCTTAGTATATTAGGTCATTATGGAGGATGATGTTAGCTAGTTGGATAACCATTTGGACTTTTCAAAAGTTCGTCAGCACTTACTTCTGCGCTTTGAATCGATTCTTTCAATCTTGAAGTCATACTGTCGGAGTGGAGTCGGTGACAGCGACCCAGCCTTCCCAAATCTCAAGTTTGAGGAGTTTAAAGCCTCCTTGAAGTATATCACTGAGGTCGGAGAGAGAGTCTCGTCGGGACTATCAACGTGCCCGTTTTCATCTGAGGACTGTTGCCTCTCAGAACTTTCTGAGAGCTCCGAAGATGATTGCAGAGGCACATCTCCCAGAGGCATATCCCGCTCCGCCATCCTGGTCAAATTCACTTCATGTGACCACCAGCGAGCGGGCTGTCAGTCAGCGAGCAGCTAGCTCGGTGCGTTAAGCTACTGCGGCCATGCACCGCCCTGACTAGCAAAACAATCGATGGACCAGTCAGTTAACTCCAAAATATCCCCTGTAATCACTCCGCCTTTCGTCCTGTCCTCCACAGCCTCCTCCTGACCCGGAAATAGCTATGCATTATCATTTTGGTCAAATCTGTTGCTAATTTCGCGAGAGTTTGCGCGCTGTGTCAGCGGTCCAGCAATCCGCTCACATGACCAGAGATGATACACATGACGGGAGATGAGTCACTAGCGGTGGATCCATTAGTGAGGCTGCACCGCCGGATGCTCCCATGATTCATTGCGATATTTGCTGGAACTCGTGTGCCTCTTGCGTTAAAGACTCTCTGATGAACTGTTTAGTGTTTCTGTGTTAAAGGAGCACTGTGTAGTTTTGAGGAAGACATTTTAATCAGAAAAGAAAGATCTTCATTGACTAAACAAACTAAACAAACAAACTCTCTGAATAAACTGAATACACAAACTGACCATAACTGAATAAACAAGCTGTTCTGAAAATATGGTGCACCTTTGTGTCATTATGTTACAAACGTTGCAAAAAATGTTGAGAATGAATTGGGAATGAATGTGTGAGCTGTAACAAGGTGTGCAGTAAACACAGGGGTTAAGGAAAAGCATTGGATTCAGTTTGAGGAAGGCCTATATGTCAGTCCAATAGGCTATCCTTGTCAGTGTATAATTGGCTTGAGCTGCAGAGGAATTAAGAAAAACCATTGCAGTAGTTTTGTTGAGTTTTGCTGAAACTTGTGCCATTTGGGATACAACCAAAATAAATCTTCAGGGTACAGTAGTAGAAAGACTAACTTGTGATTAATGTAAGTGTGTGGGGATGAGGAGCAGAGATGTAAAAGAAGGAGCATTACAGCTGAGCCCAAACCCAAAGTTTACGTTGACCACGGTTAATAAATTCATTAAATTCAAGCTAACCACTGTAATTAAAAAAAAGAATTTCCCCTTGTGGGATTAAAAATAGTACAATAAAAAATTAATAAATCAGGTTTCAGTTTGGTTGAAAGTTGGTCATTTTCAATTGTGAACATACATTTTTTCTCTTCTTCCGTGAGTGTTCTCCAAATGAAGAGAGGGAAGTCTGCTGCACATGTAATACCCAGAATTGGCAGTGGGAGGAGATGCAGGACTGATGCTATGGACTCCAATGGCAGGAGTTAACAGAGGCTGCTTTCTGTCCTCTATCCTGAATAGCAGCACCTGACGAATCTGAACATTTATAATTTGAAGAACAATCTGAAAATATGCAAATACATTGGCGTCAGTTTCCCATGCCAAGGTATGAAATATGAAGTTTTTTTATATAGAGTAACTTTATTTAGTTCTCATAGAATAAGACAAACTGTTTAAGGTTTTGTACTTAGGACTGGCCCCACTGTATCGAGTGTTAACCAGCACGACACCAGACTTTTCATTAAAGCCCAGTAAATCATACTACATACAGTTCTACTGAGCCACATTAACTGCTACAAAACACAGTCTGCATTATGTTATCTTTTAGAGCAATAGCCTAAAGGCCTTCATAGTTTCTGGAGGGGAAGAGTGCACCTGGAGGGACAGAACCCAGCCGTTTTGATCTCTGTGGCTTTCCTTAGTCACAGATTAATTACATGAAAACTTCAATGTTGACTCAGTTAGTCGGTCCACAGATTGTGGGGAATGCTACCAGCCGGGAGCTTCATGCGCCTCCTTTTAAAAACACACATTCATGACAGTTTAAAAGAATTTCAATCATACAAATTAAGTTTTGAAAATATATTTCAAAAATGTTTGTATCTTTTCTTTTGTTTAGATTTACAGCCTTGCTAAAAAGCCTGGGATGGCAATGGTCCACCACTTTGATCCAGACAAAAGTATCTTTAAATCTATTCAACAGATTGCCATGAAATTTTGTACAGACATTCTTTGCTCCCAGGAGATGAATCCCAATGACTTTGGGGACCTACTGACTTTTCCTCTAGCACCACCATGAGGCGGACATGTGTGGTTTTGAAGGAAATGTCTCCAGAACTATTGGATGTATTTTAAGGAAATCTATGGCCTCCTCTTTTGTCCTATCTCCTGCATAATCAGGTAAAATAATGTCATTTGTTCAATGATTTAAAACCAAATACTTGCAAAACAACTGACAGTCCCATCAGCCTCAGTTGTAGTTTGAGTTCAGTGCTAGGAAGCACATGTCGGCGTGCTAACACGTGAGATGGTGAACTTGGTATACATAACACCTGCTAAACGTCAGCATGTTAGCACTATCATTGTGGTCATGTTAGCAATAGGAATTCAAAATATTTTTCCTGGAATATCAATGGAATATTTGGCCTGAAAAATAGGTTTAGTAAAAATTGGGCCCGGTAGGCGGCTCTTCTGTTTCTCCTCACAGGCCTCTGTCACATAACTTACTTTACACTGAAACGTCACATCTATATGAGAACATATAAATTGTGTCTCTTGTAGTCTCAGTTTGTGAGTGATTTTCTCCATTACAAAAATCTCTTCTACAGTGCACATCCACTGCTCCTCCGTCGGGGGGTCTACTTTGTACCACATTCTGGTAATTGTTTTTTTACTGGCTGACAGCAATACTTTAACAAGATACTCATCCTCTTTTTGTATTGTATCTTGTGTTAGATTCCCCAAGTAGAGTATCTTACATGTTTTTGGTATCTCATATCTTATTATTTTTTGTAAACCCCTCCATATTTTGTCCCAGTATCCTTTTAACTTTTGGCAGGACCAGAATATATGTGTATGGTCAGCATCCATGTGGCCACATGCTCTCCAGCATGGCTGCTGAATAGACATCGCCCCTTTTTTAATCTTGGGGGTTATAAGAAATCTGACCGTATTCTTCCAGTGGAATTCTCTCCAGATCCTGGAGCTAGTGGACGTGCACTGTGTTTTACAAATATTAAACCACTCTTCCTCTGTTATTTGTTCTTTTAATTCCTTTTCCCATTTTTCTTTGATATAAAGAGAGGAAGACTTTCTACGTGACATCAAACCTTTATAAAGGACTGAGATTACTCTGCATTTTTTACCTTCATAAGCTCTCCGAAATACCTCAACAACCTCATTATCAGTATCAGTTTTTATCTCTTTCTCATAATAATCCTTTATTTGCAGGTAGCGATATTGTTCATGTTCATCTAATCCAAATCTATCCCTCAACTTCTCAAAACTCTGCAGCTTACCCCGTTCAACCATTGTACATATTGCTGTGATCCCTTTTTTTGCCCATTGTTTAAACCCTTTGTCATTTATCCCAGGTATAAACCTATCGTCAAATGCAAACCAGCTCAAATTCTTTACCTCTTTCTCTAGTTTATACCTTTCAACAACGGTATTCCATATTTCAATTGTATTTTTGGTTATTACATTCAATTGGTTACCTATTTTTCCCAGTAGGCCTTTATATGCTATCAAGTTTCGTACTTCAACGCCTGCCTGCTCTATTTCTATACTTTTCCATCTTGAAAAATACTCATTGTTACACCAACATATCAAGGGTCTGATTTGTGCGGCATAGAAATACTCCTCGAGATTTGTTTCGGTAAGACATTTATCTTAATTATTTCTATCCTTGAGCTTAAGTCAAAAAAAATAGCAGACCATCTCTCCAAGTCTCTCCGAATTTCTTGATTTATTTTAGTGTAATTTGCATCATATAGCTTGTCTATTCCTTTTGTAACATTTACTCCCAAGTACTTTATTGATTTGGCGATTTTAACTTTTAAAGAGTCATTTTAAACAGTACTAACTATCAAGTTCCACAATGGTGTTCAAGGCGGTTACAGATCCGCACTTCAGAGACAACAACTGTTGTGTTCAGCTTCAGTTGTCTTTCAGTGGTCATTAACACAGCACTTGTCTTGTCATATATGTTTATGTCCTGCTTTTGCATACCATCTCTACTTCCTTTCCTGACTTTTGGCCTCCTATTCGGATTAATTACAGGTTTGTTTTTAGGACCCCTTATTCACTGAAATCAGGTTGAGGTGTTTGTGTGCCAAATAGAAAAATGATGAACTCATATTTACAACATATTTTGTCTGAATAAGGAGATGATGTGTAACAGTAGTTTAACATTGAGATGCTTTCAACTGCATCTTAAAGTCTTCATCAGCGGATGGAGTTTGCTCAGTTATCATGGTGATAGCTTAGCTGAGTGGTTAAAAGTTCTGGAAAAATATAGAAAGTGTTGAATTTTGTGTCTTTTTTGTCAAAGGTCATTGTAGATGTAGAGAAATCTTATCAAAGATGTATCTCCAATAATTGTCGTTGTTTACTGGGAGACAGTGCACATCAATCAACAGTGACATTTAAAACAACAGTGGGAGAATTCAGAACTGTGTATTAATATCCGTCCTGAGTGATTCGATCACAAGTGGACAGGTCTAAGTCCGTCAGTTCACACTTGGTATTAGAGTGCGTTTCAACGGATTTCACTTCCCTGCCCTATATGCAAATTAACACTGGGACAAATGGACACAATGTCTTATACACCAAGAAAGAAATGTCTTGCAAACAAAAAGAAATATTATGTATAACATTTGCCGGATTTACAAAACAGCCCAAAAAGTCAAGAATGTATTGTCGACAGTGTTTCACAAAGTTTATAATGTTTCTCCAAACTCAACAACTCACAAAACTGAGCAATTTTTTTAAGGGAGTCTGGGGATTCTCTACATGGGCAACAAAGTTCCCTATACTGGTGTCTGCTCAGTGTATTTGTAAAATCTAACATGTTTACAAAAACCCCCCCAAAAAACAAAAACGTTGTCCTCTGCCCTAAATTTCGTGTAAATGGTGATTGGATCACTCAGTACAGATGTTTCTACCAAGTGTGAACAACGCCAGTGTTGATGCACTGGATGAAGCTCAACAGCTTCTATGCAACTAAAAACAGATCTCACACGATTTTGCCCAGTTTTTAATGTCATGGTGTGGCTTGAAGAATTTCAGAGAAAAGGCGAGGTGGAGCTATGTTTGCTGGAACAATTTTACATCAAAGGCATGAGCTGGCACAAAATAAAACAGAGTGGAAAGACAACGGGGATCAAAACGGCAGCATCTTTTGTGACATTGAACATATTTTGAGCTACAGAGGGCCGGTGCAAATGCCTCTCAAATCCTCTTCTCAAGTCTCGCTCAACTCTGCTGCCTTTTTTTCCACGAGCAAATCTTGTAGTACAGGGGGGAGAGCATGGAAATGCTGACATGCTTTGGGTTGTAAATGTGTAAAACAGCAGCTGTTTTGCATTATACTCTCATGTATGAGGGACAATCCCTGCCCACACTAACTTGGCTTAGATATGTCGCACTGATGTTAGCCTTAAAAATATTTTGTGTTATGGATAAAAACATAAAACATTGTTTTGAGAACAAGTTTCCACTTGTGGAAAAATCAAATGGTGAAGGTAAAAGCGCAAGACAGCAATGTATTACTTTTGGCAATTGCATGTTCAGGTAAAAGTGTTGTTTATCCTGAAGAAAGCATTCAAGCCAAGACTAAATCATGAAATGAAATCATTCGCTAAAATGTTTTATCTTGGATATGACAGCCTCAATTACTTCAACTGCCTTATTATTTCTGGTGTTTTTTTGTTATTAACTTCATTATTTGGCTCATATGACGCGTCAGGAAGGTGTGATTTGAGAAAAAAAGAAAACTTGCCTCATGTATGACTCATTAATCATTTAATTTATGTCAAACATATGTAGATGACGAGCCTAAATGGCTTATGGGACACAAAAAAATACAGAAGCAGCCAAAAAATTTAATTAAAAAAACTATATAGTTACATTAAATCATGAATACAGTACATGATGTAATGCATATAAAATAAATCATACTAATCTTTGATTTATGTGCGAAATTCTGCTCAACATAGCCAAATGTTTGCAATGTATTTATTATATACAATCTTTATATCTTAATAAATAAAGAAGAATTTAACTCACAATGTATTTATGAAGATTTTGAAACATAAATATTTTTAAAACATAAATATAAAACAAGATAAATTGTTGATAGGAAATATCACATCAGACTCGTGGTGCAGACAGACGATGACTCTCAGACAACAAAGTCACATGACAGCAGGAGTCCCTCTCCTGGCCATGTTTTGGCAACAGTCCCTAACTTTCCAAAAAATATCAGGTATCACAGCTTGTTTTACTGTAGATGACACACAGAACATCCAACATCTGAAGCACAAAAACAATAAGTCATCTTGATTTTCTCACAAGACGAATCTTACACTCGGCCATCAGTGCACGTGTGTTCTTTCAAATTAGTAAAACGCTCTTCTTCATCCAGAATGACAAGTTAAACATGTACAAACCTGAACTGGATGATATATGTGACACGTTAAGATCTGGAAGAGTATGTAACATGTTAATACATGTTAATTTAATTATATCATGATGGCTTTGTCCTTTTAGAAACCATTCAACATTTCTTTTGAGCCTCACTAATCACTATTTTAACATCAGCGAGATCAAATGATGATGTAGAGATGTTTATAATGACACAACCAAAAAGAGTTATCGCCCTTCTGTAGCTCTATGGTCTCTTTCAGCTCATTGTTTTGATTTAACGCCTCATTTACTGCATGTTCAATCTTGCCGGTATCAGCAGACAGCTGTTTTCAGAAAACAACATTCACTTGAGTTCATCGGGTTTATCAGAACCAAAGTTGGTGAGAGAGCTAAAGTAATATCTTTGGTGGAGAACAAACCAGAAGGAGGCCTAAGTGAATTTTGGTTTTACATTTTGATGGCAGAAGCACATCCCCAGTGCTCTTTGCACTCTGCACTCTTGCACTGTTGTATTCTTGTTCACAATGTACAGTAACAGTTTGACTTCTATATAGACATTGTATGTTGTTCATTGTTGCATTTACCTCATAATAGCCTATACATAGTAGTTATATTTTGACCTGTCTCTGCTCAGCTTTGTGGTCCTTGTCAAATTCCCTGTACTGTATGTGTACACACATTCTTGGCCAATAAAGCTGATTCTGATGCGATGATGATGTTGCTCTCTGTCAACTGTTTGCTAACATGTTAGCCATCAAGGCTGCATGTCCATCAGCTAGAGTCCTTCTGTCTGCAACAGTGGCTGCAACAATGATGCTGCTTAAAGATGCAGACTTTGTTTTTGTATTCTTTCAGAAGAGGCGTACTGGCAGCTTGACGAGGGAGATGACAGACTGACACTTATTATTGAAGTGAAGCGTTGGAAATGTTCAACTATTGTACCAGAGGCTTAAAATGACCATATTTTGGGGGAAATTATCATATGCGAGTCATAACCAGGAAAGTAAGCATTTGACTTAGAGGCAGATTCACCCTGAAGTTGGTCATACTGGTAAATCTTGACAACCATTAGCCTAATCTTCGTCTTTATTATTTTGCTGTGACTTATCCCTGACATGTAAGCTTGTTGAAAACATGGATTTTCCTGTTTTGCTGCAACCTCACTTGAAAGGCCTGAGGTAATGAGTGGGTCGAGCTGAAAGGGACACAGTGGAGCTAAAAACGTGTCTAGTTTTCATAGATCCTGAAAGACTGCAACTGTAGAAGGAGGTTAGTATCCAAAAATGTGGGAGGGATAGAAATTGTAATGACACAAGGCAAAGGTCGAAGGGTGCATTTAATTCATTCAAAAGTTTAATGGGATTATAAAATGTCAGATAATATAGCTTTATGAGGGAGTTGTACTTTTGCCATGTTGAAAGCCATATACAGCATGATACACAGGTTGATATAAGTCATGACGTGAAAAGAAGTGCTCAGTAATTCATGAATCTCGACACAGTGTTGAATAATCATCCAAATAACTATTATGCTCAGCTGATTGCTGTTTCACCTGTTAAATTAAGGCTGCTATAACAATCCATGATTGGCTGTTTAATTAATTTATAGTATGAAGGCAATGACAGCTGATCTTGCCATGATGCATGCCTCCAACAGGTGGCGCTGCAGATTTAAGAGCCATAATTCACAGCTGAACTATACTGTACAATCCCATCAAGCGTCTCCTAAGAGAACCCTGCAGTAATCCTGCAATACAGTGGAGAGAGATGCTGGACAGATATCCCAGAGGGAATAGTTTAGGAAAATGACAGTAATGTTTTATATGTAAACAAAACAAAACAAAAAACACAAAAAATACAATAACAATACCTTTATGGCCAAAATATATGAAACAGTTATTATTTATTTGTATTTGATACAACAAAAACACCTAACCTAGAATTTATTCAACTGTGGCTCCACAAATCAGTGACATTTAAACATTTTTAAAGTGTTTTTCCAGAATGTAAAACGCTTTTGTCTGGACTCTTTATCTTATTTGGATATATATGTGTGTATATATTATCTGTACGTGCTCCCTATTTCATCATTATTTAACCAACTTGTTATTTTTAGGATTGGTTTTAACTTTACAAAGCTATAAATATCTTCTTATGGTCTAATGTTTTCAATTACGCACACATATTCATGTTGAACTGTGCGCTTTCACACCTGTACAATGACTTGATTCAATTAAAGGGATTGCGGTGGGTGGGGTGGTTGGATGGGGGTGATGAAGATGAAGAGTGATGATGGTGCCAGCAGCAGTGGAGCAGTTTGACCTCCCACCGGAGGAGTGGCGTTGACAGAAGGACGGTCCAGCAGATAGAGGCGGCAGCATGCTGAGCGCCGCACAATGCCACATACAAACTCAGGCGAGCAGTGGGAGTAGACTTCTTTACCTTCATGCCACCGCAGGGGTGACACCGAGAGCCAAACACACACGGAGCCAAAGATCAAGTATACAGCGGTGAGTTCTTTCCTCTTGTTCCGCCTTGTTGACTTGTTGACTGAAACTAATGTCTCCAGGCCTTGTGTGCATGTGTGAGGAGGCGCCCTGAACATAAATCACCATAATGTTCCTGTGCGTTTTCTCACAGCCTGTCACTGGTGCCTTCAGGGCTTTCGAGGTTTATGCCACTTTTTCGAGTCGCGCAATCCGCGTGCCTCTAAAGCTGTATTTAAACACTTAATTTATCACACGATTAAAGGCTGGCTTGTGCGTAAATGCGCAGCTGGAGTGTGGTTTGTTTTGGTCAGGCGGCTCGTATAGGGCCAGTTAGCGTGATTTATAGTGTTATTTCAAACTCATGTGCTGTTTACTGTTAGATTTCTGCAGCCAAAGCAGCTGCATCAGGTTATAAAGTATGCTGTTGTTGTATAAAGTGTCATGAATTGTTTAACGTGATTACCACAGTTCAGGAAGAGAGTGTCAGCATTGTGTTTTTCCTTTTTTAAAAGTGCCTGTGGTACTCCTGTTATCATATTTTACAGTATTGTGTATTTAAATGACCATCCCATAATAAGTCTCCCTGTGCTGTTTGATGTCCTTGAGGGACTTTTGCTTTCAGTCAAGCACCTTGGTTGTGAGCGACTGTTAGAGTCCAACTAGAGCAGAGAAATGACCTCCCCGTGTGTTACTCCTGTCAGGTCAAACATCAGCAGCCGCTCTGGTGATCAGCTCTGCTCAGCACATTCAGTAAGGAGATTTATCACACGCAACCTGAAGAGATGAGCGGCAGCAAGAAGTAAGTGACATCAATAAGCTTTACCGGAGCGCTTTTCACTCTACGCAGAGCTGCTTAACTTTAAATAAATAGAATGAGGCATAGAAGAGCCTATAAACACCTACCTGTGCTTGAATCTAAGGAGAAGTGAATGCTGACGGATCATTGAAATCATATTAAGGTTAGGAGTTAACAAACAGCATCAAGATATGATCAGTCATGTAATTCCTCTGCAGGGATCCTAGCCTTAACATACAGTTTTGAAGCACGACACTAAAATACATGGAAAACCATCTACGTTTGATTTATTTGCTCGTTTTTTAAAGTGGACTACTACCAAGCTGTTGGATCGATTTAACTCAAGGGTAATCCGTGGCCACAAGAGTTTGAATTCATTCCATCATCTGGATCCAGTGTTGTCTCTGCTAATTTTTCTGATTTTAAAAAAGGTCAAGTGCTGCACAGACATCCAAAACAAAGAAAAGGGGAAAAAGCGGACATTATATATTCAGGAAAAAAGGATTAAAAATGCAGCCAGATTGCATCTATTGAGCAATTCTGACAAATATCCGATAATTTGTCATGATGATATTGAAACCACAATTCAAGGACGTTAAATCCCAGCTGAATCCTGCTTTTTGTGTCCCATGTGATCCCCCTTCATTTCAAGTAAGCAGTGGAAACTTTAGGCAACAATTGATCTTGAATTTCAACCTTGTGCACAGTGAAAACTACTGCCAGACTAAACCCCCAGTGTGGCTATCATCTAACAAAAACTATCTATCTTTTTTATTGTGTGCAGAAGCCCTTTTGAGGTTCAGGGAAATCTGATATCTGATGACATTTTGCCTCCATTGCTTGCAGGATTTAACTTTTCAAACTTGATTGGAGAACGGGATACTAGATACATGTATTCATATCTCATGCGTGACGAGTATGGCACATACTGAATACCGTAACACAGTCCTGATGCCTTCAGGCCGTGTGATGTCTCCGGGGTTTGGGTACAGAGAACACACTCTCCTCTCCAAACAGATAGTGAATGTAGGCTACATGCAGATTACTGTGGGCCCTACAAGGACAGGCAGACTGATAAGTTATCTGTGAAGTGAAAGACAGATAGCAGCTAATATACAATCAGGAGTGCAAAGTAACAGCTTGTAAAGTTTTAATTGCTTGCGCAGCTTGTAATGAGGTGATTTGAGGGTTTAGCTATTGATCATCCACACATACTGTACATAGCCAAAATATTGATTAAAGAATGAATCCACATTGAAATACTTTTACACTCTTCAAAGCATAGCTGACAGTGATATAATCTGCATTCCTTGGTGCCGTTTCCTCTTATTCCTGGTAAATAGACAAGTGTCATGATGTGAAATCGAGATGTATCCTGTGCAGCTATAAGGGATTTTGACGGTAGAAATTATTGCAGTGATCCAAAACTTAAAAGGCAGAGGTGAGGGTGAAAAAAAGCTTTTTTCCACATCTCAAGAAACCCCAGATAAACAAAGTGAATTCCACACTTGGACCAAGTCGGTGTCAAGTCACAAGTCATTGGCATCAAATCCTGAACAAGTATTATTGTATAGTGGATAGTGTCTCTTAAAACAAAATCAATTTTTCCTGATACTGTAGTAGTAGAAGGAATGGAAGTAGACGTGTATATGAGCATAAAAATAAAAGTTACTCTGCATTGTGGCCTTTTTACCTGCAAAGGACACAAGCATTCAAAGATAGGATTTTGCACCATATAGTCCTGCACTTGCTGCTTGTGTGTTACAGCCATTGCATGCACAGATAATTAAAACATCAATCATTCGCTAATGGTAGCCTACTTCTCATTATGCAGTTATAAAGTCTGTAAAGTCTTTTTTTATATGCTTAGCTGATATTCTCTTTTGTCGAGTATAATCTTTAAAGCCAAAGACTATCATTAGGTAGAATGACAATACAATAAAAACCAACGCCAAATAATTTGTATCAGTCTTTTCCTTTCTGCTACTGAAACGGCCCCTCAGACATGATTGTCGGCTGATTGTTTTGCCTCAAAATAAAATAAATTCTAGGAAAAGGGACACGTGATCTTCACAGAGATATATCAAGCTGCAGGTTAAGGTTAATATTGGCCTATCACAGTTATCTGTGCATATGTTGTCTGATATGTGCCAATATGAAACCTTTTTCTTATAGAACTTAATGCAGGAAACAGTGTTGATGATAATAACCACATTTGAGGGATCATTATAAAAAATGTGTGTTTATGTATAAATTCTGTGTGTGTGTGTATGTATGTATATATATATATATATATATATATATATATATATATATATATATATATATATATATATATAGTAGACATTGAATACCATCCGATAAAGTGATTTTTTTACTCCCTTATATCAGTATCAGCATCAGCCCCCAAAATCCAGTATCGGTCAGGCTCTAACGTGTCTGGAAAATCACTTTCTCAAATAGAAACAGACAAAGCAGGGCAAAGGGGACAAGGCAAAAAAAAAAAAAAAGTACAACATAACATCATACATTGCTCATATGCAACAATGAGACTGAGTGGAGTTGTAGTCTCACATCATGTGTGGGTGGTCAGCTCAGGCTGAGGGTAGTTCAGCCTGTTATGTCCAGGATTGTTCCATAGGTGGCAATGGAGGAAGTAGGAAGGCCAGTGCTAGAAGGAAAGCTGGTACCAGCTTTTAACTGTGGCTGAATCATCATGATGTTTTTGCAAGTTCACCCAGAGCGGACACAATAGAAAATTAAGCTTGATGAGTAGTTGATTTGGTGTAATCAATCAGCCGAGTGCATCTAAAGTTTAGGTAATGGTATTACATTGACCAAGCTACTGAAAAATGCTTCAGTTAGAAGGAGCAAAAACTTTCTCCAGGCATTTTGTTTGCATTTTGCACCTCTTATGATAGACTAGAAAGCAGGTGTGTAAGTTTAGTTTTGGACACACATACTTCCAGGAACAGTAATAAAGCAGTACATCATACATTTGGTGTTAAGTGTGCTGTGAAAATAGCAAAACAAACAAAAATACCTTGAAAAGCTTTATTTCTAGAATGATAAAGCTTCTATTGTTAGCTCATATGACTGAATTGGAGAGTGTTTGTCCACATACAGAGTTGTTATGTTCAAAGGGTGATTGCATGGAAATACTTTGTCTCAGAGTTAAAATAACACTGATAATACGGCGACAGTAGGATTGTTGCAGACGTAATTTCCTTCCTGTTATGTCTTTATAATATTTCAAACCAAGACACAGATGAACTGAATCTATTCGTATATGTGACATTTGGATTACGCAGCGTGTGAGCAGAGAATGCAGAGAATGTCTTCTCACACTGAGCAGGACGCTGAATCCAGACCAGCTGGAAGAGTATTGTTCTGTCGCTGACCTTTGACCTCTGAGACTGTTGTGTCCAGGGTATCTGCCGACCGTGCTGTCCTGTCCACTTCGACCTAGAATAGACTAAGTGGCTGGAGAACATAACTCATAGTATTAATGGCATCGTCATATCAAATGTACGTGTATCTCCTCAGTAGCGGACACAGTTCCAACATTAAATCACTGCCATCATCTTAGATTTTGGATTAGTCTTATATCATGAACTGTTGTCTCTTCCTGGTTCTGCATTAGAGTAAAGTGATGTAATTTTCCGAACTTGCCAAACTGCTCTACTTGTTCTAACACTTACCCACTTAGTCATTGTGTCCACATTACTGATGATTTATCAAATAGTCTAGTTACATTAATATTTGGTGAAGGTACCGATGGTCACAATATCAATATCCAGGTATTTGTTCCAAAATATCGTAATGGTTGATTTTGTCACCCAGTCCTAGCAGTGTGCTTTTGAGGAGATTTAAATATGTCGAGATACATATCATGTAACTTGATACATAATATGGTTATATTGCCCAACATGTCACAATATTCACCCGAGTGCTCCCACCACTCCTCCTTCCCCTCCTACAATCACTACTTATGTTAATGATAATTTTCAGTAATATTATTATTGAACGAGCTCAAAGCTGACTCAAACTCAAAATCCCTCACTATTGATTTTATTTTTTAAATTTTTAATTTAAGCGCAATTATGAACCCTTAAATTGGTTATGAAACCAAAAAAAAAAGGATTGTTTCACAAAACAAACCAATTTGTCTGTGATCCCATCAGGATAAACCCAAGGCTCAATTATTCTGGTTTTTGTGTGTTAGTTGATGAGTGTGTGTGTGTGTGTGTGTCTTTGATTGAGCGCCAATTGCTCTGCTAACAGTAAGTTTTTAATGAGGATGAGTTTATTGTAAACATTTTCATTAGCAGTTCATGTTTAAGACTGCATTGATTTATTTTTTTCAAATTTCATGGCAGCCACTCACTCAGCGTGCAAGTAGCAGAGAGAGTACACACTGTGTAGCCCTGGCCACAAAAACAAACAAACTTCTCTTTAGCCATCTGAATGCAACATTTCTTATGATCCTTTTCCGTGTCTGACGATGTTTGTCGGGAAACAGTTAAAGGTGAGATTTAAGGCGTGTGGAGTCGTCTTGGAGAGCAGCGGAAGCTGCGACACGCTGGCCTGTCATGGGCTTGTGTGTGTGTGTGTGTGTGTGTGTGTGTGTGTCTTGTCACTTAAGTAAAGCCGGCGTAATCCTGTAAGGGCGGATGAGTAGACAGACATGTGTTGCCCCACTTGTTTCTAAGGTGGAAGGCGGTGGAGAGGGGGGCTGGCAGGCATTACCAACCAGATGGAGAGGCTTTGTTGTGTGTGTGTGTGTGTGTGTGTGGATATGTGACTGATTAGATGCAACACTACCTGATACTTTTTCAGAATTTTTTTCTCCAAGTAATAAAACTCAACACCTTGATTCAGTGTCTAGCAGGTGAAGTGCAGACCAGATTTCGAGGGGTTCCAGTCTCAGGCAACTGGGCGTTTTCTACGCATGAGCAGCACCACTCTGGCCATCACACTCAATTAGCAGAGACTTCCTGTCCTCTCCCTCACCCCCCTCCGCGAGATTAAATCCATTACATCGTACCTATCGACTGCGCACTTTGCCCTCCTCAAGGACAACACACATTCTCACACTTGAGGGGAGTTTACTCACACACTCAAGAGCAGATCTTTTAAGGTGCTATCTCAGGGCTCCGAGGTGTGTCAATGAGTCTTTAATGGGCGGAGATGAGCGCCACCAGCAGCACCAGACTGAGCCCCAGTCCCAACTTACTGCAGGTGAACGAGCCGAAGCGCTATGGCTCCACGTTGTCACTGGAAGAGAAGTGTGAGCAGTCTTTCTTCCTCTTTTACTACTACAGGATGGAGGACGAGGCGGTGCTGGACCGGGGGGCGTCCTTAGTCAAGCACATCTGTGACGAGGAGGAGGTAGAGGGTAAGTTTACCTGTTTCTCTACATGCCATCAAAAATGTCTGAACTCCTTTCAGAAATATTTGTTTACTTTCTTTAAAAACTATGCCACCTAAAACCAAACAGTCATTTGCTTTGTAGCCTCTTAGAGATTTTTCTTCTTGTTTTTCCTAAGCAACTCCGTTCTTCTGACTAGTATTTTTCAAAGTGGGGGGCGCTCATTGAGAGAGGCAGGAAGAGCGTCATTTAGCCTTTTGGAGACTGCCAAATGCACTTCCTGCACGTACACCGTGACCTCACCTGTTTAGCGAGCTGGCACGAGAAAGATGTAGAACACGGAGCATGTGATCCTGTGTTTACCTCACCTCTAATCCTCAAAGACCTACAGAACAACAAAGAGAAAGGAAAGAAAATCTTCCAGTACTCTAAAATGACGCTAGTTAAAGGGAATTTCTCATCACAGTAGATTTTGCTTTTATTTAACAAATTAATTATGGATCTTGTTCAGCAGTTGTAAGATCTCAAAATTGAGTGAACCTCAATTCAGTCAGACAATTAAATATGCATAAGTTCTTATTGATAAAACAGTTAGATGAGCACCTGGAGTGGTCTTTTGTTGTTGATTTAATATTTCTAAATGTTCGATCCCATAGTTAAAGAGAACCCATTGTTTCAGAACAATGTGTTGTAGGTTTTCCTTGCAAACTGTCCAATAAATACCACCTTTCTCTCATTTCTGACCCACTTGGCATAGAGCCAGCTAATTGAGCCTTGATTCAGTGGTCCATTTAGATTTTTTCAAGTTCTCCTCGCTGCTCATGATGCTTCTTGTTGCCTGGGTGCAAGGTCAGGTTTATATGGGGATGACATTGGCACCCAGCGTCACAGTTTTTTTGGGTCTAGTCCAGCAGATTAAAGGGCCGGGCATGGAGCCAATTTAACCATCTAAGAACCTCATGTTTCGTTTTGTTTTGTTTCTTTGGCGGAAGTGGCTCCAGCACCGGCCCTTTGTTGTTGGAGATTTCAACAAAAAAACAGATAGATGATGAAAGTAAGAAAAGTGAACTTGAACTGGGAAACTAGTGCTACACAAATTAATTGTTTTCAATAATTCAATAATGGTGCTTGATTAAAGGGCAGCACCAGTACTTTTGCTAATTTTAGCTCCTTTGCTACCAGAACATGTATTTTCCATTTATTCCAAACGCACAGTGTTGAGTTTCATTTATTGTTATACTTAATTACTATACCATTGCAGGCCACCACTGACTTCCATTGACTTATGTACAGTATTAATCTATTGGACTGTATCCATCCCACTGAACACCAAGCATTATTGATGCACATTTTCAAATCAAACTGTGTAACACCATCACTAATACATTTATAGTCAAACTTTAGTTAACAATAGTTTCACTGTTAACAAATAATGAAATGCTTTATAAATCACTTAGCAAGCAGTTGTAAAGGTTTTTAAACATCAGTTGCAACTTTACAATAAGCAATTCCTTGATAACTGCATTTCATTGTTTGTTAACAGTGAAATAACTATTAACCAAAGTTAAATTACCTATACATTTACCATTTATTAATGATGGTTCTTATCAAGTGTTACCAAATCTGCTTATTTCTTTTCATTTTGTACAGAAATTAAAGTAAAACAATGGTTGTAAATTATTCATTTGTCGTAAAAAGGCTAAAATATGCAATATGCAAGCACAAAATGATCTCTTAAAAGTAAGTCAGTACCACACATGATTAAAATAACAGAATCGACACTGAAATTTGCACAGCACTTCCCCCCATGACGTCATCATTTTGTCGGGTGTCACCTCAGCTTGAACCCTCCTTCAATCTCTCTAACTTCCTGTGCGTAACCAGCGCCTGAGCTGTGTCTGCGTGTGTCCTCGTCTGCTGCCTAAATCTCTTTTTGGAGTCTCCCCTGAGCTCCTCCCGCTGCTCGCTCAGAGCCGACTCAAAGACTGGCTGATAAACTGAACGGAGAGAGACGGGGTTATCTTGACATTTTGCACATTCTACAAGATAAAAGTCTTAGAGAGGAGCCTTGGTCCAATGGCCAAATTATCTTTATCTGACACTGATTAGTCTGCGGTGTCACTCAAGCAAAACATTTGGTATCTCAACTTTCAATGCTCAAGATAGACGACTGGGTAACGTAGTCCAAGCTCCTGTGCACCGAAAGTCTCACATCTGGCATGACTTTATGGAAAAGTGATGTATGTTTGCAAGTTTCAAGATATCGCCTGTTACAGCTGAGTCAGAATGCAAGAAGCCTAACAATCAGCATCTCTCCTCCATAACACGAGTATATTTTTAAATGTGTTTTGTATTAGCATGCTGTGGGTGCCGTGTGGCGTGCTGCCATCCTCCCCACTGGTCTGGGCAGGTCCCAGCATTGCGGTTACTGGGGAGACTGGCGGTGGCGTTGCCTCTCCTCAGAAATCTAGCAAGCTAAACAAACCTCCCAGCACACACAAGGATTTTATTTCATTCAGTGTGTGCTTATGGGCAGCTCCAAAAGAAGTTCCTCTTCCACACACAAAAAAAGAAGAGGAAGTCGTAACACAAAGCTGCTCTGGCAGTGTGCAAATCTTCCTTTCCAGCTCCTTGACTTGACTAGTTTTTATTCCCTCTCCTCCATCACTCTCCTCTCATTCTCTCGCCTCCTTTCTAGTTGTCGTCCAGCCTGTGCAGACGTCTTCACGCTCTGCTTTATTGCTCATCTGTCAGCCCTAATAGCACGGTCGTCTTTATTTCTCTCTTGTCTTTTTGTTACCAGCCATCTGCTTCTGGGTCTTGCTGTAATGCCCACTTGCTGCATGGCAAATTTGACTTTGGTCAGCTCTAATGTTAATTGATAAACAAGTGTGAAGGTAAAAGGTTGGATACTTTAAGAATCTAGTTTCCTCTTGTTGTTTTCTCCGATCTTACCAACCCGAACTTTAAGCTTTAAAGGTTAAATTAAATTGTACCGACCCTTTAACGGCAGACATTTTAAGCACAGGTAGACTTTATAACTTTCTGGATGGCTGCATTCCATTTAGGCGAGTCCAGTTCCAGGGCTCTGTTTTTGTGCATGCTCACTCACTGACATGGCTTTCTGGGACACTTAATAGAAAGAAGCCATCGTTTACATGGTTAATGACTGATTGATCAGTGGTTAAACTACTCTCTGAAATGTGTTAGTGTGCTTCTCCATGCATCTGCCATTGACTTCAATTCAGCCGTCACCATGGCCCGGCCCCAAAGCAAGATTCAGCAACGTAATAACCCTTCCTCCTTTTTTAAGTTCCTTGCGAAAAACCAGGAAGTTAACCATGAAGCTAGGAAACTTTTTCGCTGTGTGCACTCGCCGTTTGAATGGGCTCCACCTTTGCATTTTGTATCTAGTTCTTCTATATAAATCTATAAAGGGAACTAGGGATGCTCCGATCAGGGTTTTTTGCCCCCGATACGAGTCCGAGTCCTTTGATTTTTGAGTATCTGCCGATACCGAGTCCCGATCCGATACTCTTATAATACATTTAAAAAATTAAAAAGATCGAAGAAAACTATCCAAGGTGTCCCTTATTTTTTATTATATTTTACCACCCCTCGATATCCCAAATTTACATATCTGACAGTTTGCAACTGCATCGTTCTCGTCACTCACTTTAAAATACTTCCACACAGCAGACATGGTGCGCCACAACTCGCCACTCCGCTTCAAAACAAACTGGCGTGCTGGTCTTCTGCGCATGCGCATGTCGTAAACGGTGGTAGTAAATACTCATTTTATTTTTTTTATTTTGAATCACCAATAGCCCATATATCAACAATCTAATACAAATAATGACTAAATAAATATATATAAAACCGATCTCTGATCGGGTCGTAATGTCCGAGTCCCGATCGAGTCTTCAGTGGCGTGATCGGCCCCGATTTCCGAGTCACGTGATCGGATCGGTACAACCCTAAAGGGAACATGCTTGTCTGGTACAAACCCCAGCAAAAATCACATCATCGTAATTATTTATTTTTTTTCCCAGCAAACACAGACTACATGGAAAGGTACAATATGCCATTCAAGTGATCCAGTCTTCAGTGTAATCTGCTGGGGTCTTCTGATTGAACTTTAAGCAACTTTTTCGAACTTTTTTTCCCCTGTTTCCTCGAGCAGATGATTTCAGTTTGACTTCTTTTTTTCCTTCTCTTTTGTAGACGATGCCGGCAGGGTTTTAGCCTGATTGATCTCGTGTTTTCATGTTATCACATAAACACAGAGCAAGTACCGTGTTTGTTGAACCAAAAGCCTGGTGGGTAGGAGCTCTGGTGTGGGTGATGTGGGTCTGTCTCTAGCTGTCTGTGTTCTTCTGGAGAGTTCCTCCTCATATGACAAAGTTTCTGTTTCATATGAGCAAAGATGTATCTATTATATCTTTTAAATAAACTGACTAAACTGAGTTTTTGTTTAGCATGTTATTTACGTTTTTAATCTGATTTTCTTTCACATGAGTAATAATGATGCACACAGACTACAGGCTGATGTCTGATAACCGGTATTTAACAACAGGCTGATATCTGCTCAGTGTATTATTACTAAAAACCTCATCTGAAAAACAGAACATAGACAAAGGAGCAGGCAGCTTGACCAAATAAAATACTGATTGACAGTATTTCTTCACACTTCAGGTAAAACAGCTCAAATCCTCTCAGATCCTCCTCGTCTCTGATGCTTAGCATTAGCTTGGTATGCTGAACGGTCGGTGTCAGTGAATTTAGATGAACCCTTTAAAAAACGAGGCATTGTGGCACGAGTGAATAAAGAATGCTCTTGTGCTCCGAGAGAGATCATTGTTTGTTGTGTTGAGGGGTTCAGCCACTTCCTGGTCGGGTCATGTGCAGTGCTTGGCTCAGCGCTGCTCCAAGAGTCAACGTTTGACACTGATTGCACAGAGCCCTTTGTTTCGGGAGGACTTTTGATGTTTACTCTAAAAGGTTGCTTTCTATAGTCTTCCTCTGCGTAGGAAGGATAAACACGTGGTGCCAAAGATGTTGTCAAGGTTGTAGGTTTGAATCATGCTTCTGTAGGGACACTGACTGTTTTAGGGTATTAGAGAGAAGGTGAACATACGCTTTACTATATGCTTGGTTACCAGTTTATTATGTACACAAGAACTGAAGAACCATTTCTGGAACCAGAGTCTAAAAATGAGTATCTAGCAAAGATTCCTGATTGCTCTGGAGTTAGTACTTTTTGACAACTTATGGGACAGAATTTGTATTGCTGAACATCACGACAAATCATGTAAAACTGTGTTGCATTAAAGTGAAACTTTTTTCTAATAGTATGTCCAACCCATTTATGTCAATGAAGGTAGAGCAGATAATAGAAACACGTCTCAATAAAACACAAAATGACTGTACAAGTTGAACTGACGTCACTCAAAACAAGATGAGCATTACAAATTCATACATTTCAGATTTATTGCACGAGTTTTGTATTATACTGATTTGGTTTTAGCTAGGTGTACCAGCTAAAACTAATGCAACTTGCCACTGAGTGCATCTGAGTTTAAAAAATGTCCTGAAATTAGTGAGTTATGATGTTATACATTGGCTGGCTTCATAATCCGCATTCTCTCTATCATTTTCTGCACTATGAGCTTAAAATCTTTGATATTGTTATCAAAGAAGGTGTGTTAGTGATATGTGGTTAACCCTACTACCCTTCACTGCTTAATGTACACAAACTAACAAAGTGTATCAACCAGATATGTTTAGGTGTGGAATTTAATCTGAAGTAGTAATAAAATTATGTTAAGAGCAAATGCCCTGAGCCAGATGCCATATCTTAGTATCAGCCAACTGACCAGCATTTGAATGGCATGTTATTAGCAAACAGTCTGGTCCGCTTGCCATTATTGACCCTATACTGCCCAACTACAGGTTAAACGGCAGGTCCTGTTGGTATTGTGCCAACATGCATAACAGGGATGTAGTCGTGCAAGCAGTCTTGGCGTCTTCACTGCTACGTCCTACTTCTTTTTCTGTCCAAATATTTGTTTTGACAGTGAACTGCAACCCTTATAACCCTGCTCTGCTACGCTATCTTGAAGACGTGAGAATGTTCCCTGTTTAACTGAATGGACAAATGGTCAAGATTGTGCTTTGTAGCACTTTAAATCCTGCCATAATTTCCAAAATGTTGATACTTCTAATTTAGCACCTCCTGATAGGGATTTTGAATGTCTTGTCATTTTCAGAATGTCAGCTGTGAAGTTCAGGTGCATCACTTGCATCGCAGCGATCTGAATTCCTCAGGATGTCAGAGAGTTAATCTGCTGTTTTTGCTTTTTGCAGGTCACCACACCATTTACATTGGTGTGCACGTGCCCAAGAGTTATCGGCGGCGGCGGCGCCACCGTCGGAGAACCAGCCACAAGGACAGAAAGGAGAGGTTGACGGAGAACGTCTCTGACAAGTCGGACACAGAAAACAACGATGAGGCCAGCAACAGCATCCTCAAACCTCTCAGTAAGTTCTGATGGACTCTGTGTCAAAGCTGGTTAGGACTCATGTCCGTCTTTGCTGAAGCCTGCTCCCTTTTACAGAAAAAAGCCCATGTAACTCCCAGTGACCCCAAAGAAGTTGCTGAGTCCAGTTAGTGGCCAGAAATAGCTGCGCATGTCCTGCTGAGTGACAAGTCTGTTTCGACAGAGCAGAGAGAATTTTCATCGGAAGTAATGGCCGCTGAGATCTAACTGTACCAGTGCTGATGTGAGTCTCTTGAGTGCAGTGTGTAAGTGCATGCCTGGCTGTGCTTTTGTCCTTGGTTCGAGACATAAGTGTATCTGTCTTTGTGTGCGTGCGGGTGTGTTAGCATCTATATATGTTAGGGCAGGCAGGTCTTGGTTGGCTGGAGTGTAAAGCACGATGTGCCCTCAGGCACAGCTGCTGCGATCTGCAAATGCTTGGACAAAGAGCTCGAGCCACTTAAGGGGAAACCTAAGAAAGAAGGGGAGGAGGGAAAGGTTACACTGGCTGACAGTGACGAGAGGTGTGAGTTTAAATGTAAGCCCAACACCTACTGATGTCAGCATTTTTTCTCTGCCATGTTTAAGTTAATGTTTGAATCGACATGAGACTGAAATCCTGTTTGCATTAATAACAGAGATTGTGGTGATTTTTAATGGTGTGAATTTGTAGCTTTAATACAATTTATGACTGGAATCTGAATAATAGTGAATAAAAATTTGTTTTTTCTGATGTTTCTCAAATCTGAATTTCTCGAGAGTTTTATCAAAGCCACAAAAATATCCATTTGATAAATAGGGCTTCAGCTAACGATTACTGTCCTTGTCAATAAATCTGTTGATAATTCTTGATCGATTTTATAAGTTGTTTGAGCTAGATGACGTCCTCAAATGTCTTGTTTTGTCCACAACCCAAAGATTAATGTCAAGTAGGAATAAAGAAAACAGAAAATATTCACATTTAAGAAACCGGAACCAGAGAATTAAGAGATTACTGGGTCCAGCTCTATCACAGTTCATAAACACATGCTGGTAGACATGAAGGGCCACAAGCCAAAAAGTTTAGGAGCGACACATTTATGTCTCAACTTTGGTGGCAGGGGTCCTCTGATGGCAATAACATGCAGTAATTTGGGGGAAAAAAATAAGAGGATAAATGGTAAGTCTCTGTAACAGTAGTCCTCTGTGAATAAAGCTTAAAGCGTCCAGGCCTTCTATCAAATCCACTAATGAGGCAGGCTACTCTCATTTCTAGTGGATGATGTAATTTTACACTTGCCTGCTTCCACATGAAGTGACAAGAGGACCAGTATATGCCAGAACTGGATTTTACAATGTGTACACATCACTTGATGTGGGGGATTTTCTTCAGGACATAAATCCAATCAGAGAATAGATTACAGCCGGCCCATCTGGTGGTTGCTTCCGACTGTGATGATGCATATTTTGCAAAAACGGTGAGTTTTATCAATTTTTGGGCATGTTCCTTGATCGCTGTCAGAAGTATCGAGCTAACTGCGGACGCACCGCTCTGTAATAAGCTTCCAAGGTGGCTGAAGCCGTGGTTATTGATGTTATGTTTCAGATATCATGTTGCTAGCTGTTTGGAATGGAAAGCACAAGTGTAATCTGAGCATTTCTGTTACTGATTCATATGATGATAAACCTTTGACATTCAGGTTTAGTTTTACCCTGACTTACAAATTGATACTGTGCTTTTGACCCTTATAAACCAAGCAATGCCCACTCACTTATGACCCACAGATTGATCATGTCCATGCGGTGCGAGCAATACAGTGAGAGTGTTGTTTACTTCTCACATTGTTTCAGTTTAGCAGTTTTTAGAGGCCTGACGGTAAAGCTGAATAGGTGTAGCAGAGATGTATTTTTTTTCAGCTTTATCCTCCAACCCCCTTGGTGGGTCTCGACTCCCAGTCTGGGAGAAGAAGTACTACTGCAATACAGAAAAAAAATTAAAGAATACAGGTGACAGAAACGTTTTCAGTACAACCTCTTTGTTCATAGAAATTTGTGTTCTTGAGAGGCCGATTCTACTTAACGACCCTGAAGATGGTTCTTTGCTGCTGGTAGTCGTAGAGTTGTTGTCTGTATTTTCTTATTCAAACAAAATATCAGACTAATTTATCCTTGTTTTTCCTCTTGTAAAGCCTAACCCTATCCCTAAGCCTCAACCAAAGTGTGTGGACACTGAGCATTTACACTGACCTAGCAGGGATGCAGTTGTACCCGCCAGTGCTAATGGATCGTGTCCGTGGGGCCATGAAGACTGCGTTTTTGGTGGTGTAAATACTCCAGAGTAAACAGCGTTGCAGTTACTCTTTGGCCTTGCTGGTTCATTTGCTCACACTTGGTTTAACAAGATTGAAACTGCTGCCTGTATTTGGAGGTGAGGTGGATCACTGCCTGGACAACGTCGTCGAGGAGTGTTTGGATGTTGTCGGTTGCCTTTTTTTTAATCGTGGTGGTGGTTTCGTAATTGCCAAGTGACGAAATGCATGTAATATGCATGATTATGTTTGAATGATTAACTTGTAAATTCCAGCTTGATTGTCTGTTCTGATCCATATTAAGATGTACACTCCAAATCATCCAACTTCAAACTTCATTGCATGATATCAAATAGGTATGTATGTCAAAGGGTAAAATCTCATCTGTGATTCCTAAAAAATCTCATGCGGAGATAAACATGTGCGAAACCCTACACACCTCGGTTTGTTTACAGCAACATTGGTAATTCTCCATTCATGGAAAATGCGACTATGTTGGCAGCAGGGCGTGCGCATTGACGTGTTGTTAGCAGTCAACACTGTGGCACTCTGCTGGTTCATAGGGGTGAAATAGCATGTAGCTGTGGATATTTGGTAAAAATCAGTCGTGATATTGAGGTGTTTATGAAAATCGCAGTGAATTGGCGTCACACAAATAGAGAGCAGAAAGTACAATTGGTTTTGTTGTGCAGTGGCCGGTTCATTAACTTTATTGTGTGTAAACAGACTTTTGTACAATTATATTCTATTTGATGTGAACCATTAAGTACACTGTTGCCACTAGTTCATTTTAAGGTTATTTGCTGGAAATATGTGTTGTCTTGATCATAATACACTGTGTCTGTGTTTATGCAATGAATAAGAGTCAGGCACGTTGTTTTGGTAGAGAAAAAATGGAGAGGAACTGCTGTGATGCACACACACACACTGCATAAAAAAATAACACATCTGTGACTGTGAGCAGCATATCCTCACTAACAGGGGTAATTTCTGTCTTTGGCAGTTCCATAAAAATATAAACAAGTCCCCTCAAAGAAAAATAGCACTCATAAGGAAGGCAAGTATGTGTCTGAGACCACCTGCAGTCTGCTGGGGCAGACTGGAGTTTAAGCTGAGACAAACATTTCTCAGAGGAAGAGACGGAAATGATCTTATCGGCTGAATTAAACCAAAGAGGGCAGAGATATAGAAAAGATACAGTTAGATGCATCTGCTTTATGAATGATGGCAAAGATTCCAATGCTTTATTTAAGACTTACAAGTGTAGTCGTGCACGCCATCAGACAACATAAGATGATTTTTGCAATGTTACCAATAGCAAGTGCAATTTATACACTTTATTATGATAACGTTCGGGTGGGCAAAGTTGGTCATGGATTTAACAACTTTGTACTGAAGCTCAGATACAAAAGGCTAAGGGTTAAAAGCTCATTAAATCTAATATAAATGGAAAAAAACAATACAAAGTGTTTTTGTAAAGTGTTGGGCCACCGTGAGCCACCAGAACAGTTCCAGTAATCACTTTCATAGATTATCTAAATCTTTGAACTCTACTGGAGAGATTATCAAGATATTCCTTCAGATGATATTTAATAATCGTGGCCACTACACTCCATCAGCTCCCATTGGTGTTCAGTTGGCTTGACATGTAGTTACTGTGAAGGCCAGAGCATACTCTTTGACTGACACAATTTTCATACCTGTCAGTATCTTGTTTAGCTTGCTGACCTCTCAGGGTCAAACTCGCCATATTAGCATGTAGCTGGCTATCTGGGAAAGCTAGTGAGCTAGCCTGCTGACCGTCCAACATCATGAATATTATCGTCAATAGAAATAAAGTTGCATTCATAGCCATTTAGATTTTAATATTATTCCGTTCAGTTTTTCACCGATTGTCCAATCATTGCTATTGTTAACTAAAACTCAAATCTGCAGGCATCTGTCAGCCATGCAAAAACTGCCAGGCATGCAGTATACCTAATGTCCTACTGTTATTTACTGCCCTGCTCTGTCTTACTCCCTCTGGGAAACATGGCTGCCCCCAGGGGAAGGCCCTTGTATGTTGTCTGGGCTGAAATCCTCTTGTTTGGTCAGATGGACGCTGCAGGGACTGCAAGTCACTCCTCGTGGTTATATGTGTGTCCACCGCGGGGCCATTTGACCCCTGCTCATTTTGATGAGCGTGTTTTTTTTCCAAAGCTTTCCCTCCTCTTCTTTAGTAGGATCAAACGCTCTCTCAAAGTGGATTACACAGATTACTTAGAAACTTCGTTCTCATACAAATAGGTTTAATTTCCCGAAGTCAGGGAGAGCAAGAGCTGCGATGTATTTAGTTTTTTATTGTTTTTTAAAAAAAAGATTTAAATCTGTAAATGCCAACTGAATGTTCTTGCCTCCCTGCAACCATTCCTGCTTCTCTCAGAATTGAAAGTGAAAGCCTGAGATTTACGAGGACTTTCAGAATTGATTAGATAAATACAAAGGTCGAGGTAGAATGCTGGCTGTTTTTTTTCTGGTTCCTGAAAAGCTGACATTTTGGAGCTACACACATCACATGGCAACAATATTATGGGTTGCAGCCCTTAACATTTACAGCTATCACTCAAGTAAACTATAATTGCCTTTGAAAGATTTTACACAATGCTAGATATGCTCTATTTGGATCCAAATATTTTCCCTGAGACTAAGGATCTAAATTGAAGAGACATTACATTTGTCACTACAAAATTAAAGTATACATTGACTGTCCATGACTCTGTTGATTACATGTCTGGTCAGGACACAGTGTCCTTCCAGCGGCCTTCCCTTGATGATTCTGGTTGGTGTAAGACATTCATACGATCATAAACATCGTTTTCACAAGCGATAGCAGTTTCTGTAAAACCTTCTCTTGAACTCACACAGTGCAAACATTGTGGAAATGGTCTGGAGTTGTGAGACTAGACCTTCTACAGAGCAACAGATTGTTGGAGAAATTCATCAGCGTCATACGGAAGAGTGAATTATATCAGTAGAAAAGGTCTTTGGCTATTGATTGGATAAACTACTTAAACCCTTGAAAAGACATCATTTTTCTTGACTTTGTGTCTTTCTGGACATGAGTTATTGTTATGATGAGTTAATTTTTATTGATTGACACTTAGATCAACAAAGTCCCCTCATCCACAGCCTGCAAGTGCATATTTAATGTCTTCTAGGTGTATTTTCTGCTGGAAACAACCGATATAGAATATTTTCTGATGCATTTAGACTTGTGTCAGTGAGGAAATTGGAATACATGGTGTTCTGTGTTGGATTGTTGTCATGGGTGTACAGTTGTGAGTCTGGAAATAAGGTCTTGCTGCTTGAATCTATGGTACTGTTTCTGAACTGTCTTTGTAAATCTTGACTTTGTCAAGAAGTTGATTGAATCTTTTGGTCCTTGAACAGTTTTCTGGCAGCTCTTCTGTTAAATATTCTTGTTCTCTTGTCATTTACTCATTTACTCACTTTCTTCAGTTAGCAAATGCTTTGATTTTGCGTCATTAAACACTTTCTCTGATTAGACTCTGGAGATCTTACACTTAATCTTAAGATTGCACTAACATAAACATTTATTTGATCCGATATACAGATCACTACACAAGGCAATAGAACAACTTTAAACCAATCATGAATGAAAATCAATCCTCTGTAAGACAAAGTGGCTCTAAAGCCAACCAGCCAACCTGCCTGCCAGCCAGCCAGCCAGCCAGCCAGCCAGCCAATCCTGATGTCAATTATATGTAAGCTACTGTTTTTATTTTTATTTTTTACGTATCCAGTAGTACTTTCGAAGACCTGTCAGCACAGGGCATTGTGCTGTTCATGGAGAGGATGTGGTTGAACCTTCAGTTTACCTGAAGTAGTCATGTCTTTTCAGGTTCTGTCCCCCCAGCTGGTATTTGTTACATTCTCATCAGAACTTGCCCACCTCAGCTTTCACAACAAAATACCAGAGCTTGGTGTTCTGGGTATAAATACTGTGTTTTCAATGAATCGCCCTCTGGGTGTTACTCTGCATTCAGCCCAATCCCTGTTCTGCTGCCTCTGTGCTAGCTGCCCTGCATACTGAATGTTAGACTTTGTGGCATGGAAAGCATTTCCTGTGTACTCTCCAGTGATCCTCTCTTTGCTTTGAACGAGGTGACGCAGAGATGCATTATCATTGCACGTACAGTCACAAACAATGAACGTGCTATTAGATCCCATGTAGCCATTTACTGTACTGAATTTTTCAAAAAGGTCAGAGAGATGGAAGGTATTTGTGTAGGATGCATGTCAAGAGTGGGACTAAACAGGCCTTTAGTGGCAGCCACACTAAGCTTTCTGCCGGGCAGCGGGCATTCTTCCTCCATCCCCTATCCCATGAGCCTCTGCTGCTGGGACAAAGTCCTCTTTGTATGCCCATGGCTCTTGGCTAGAGCACACAGAGCTTTGAAATTGTGCTTGAACGATGGGATTTTCATTTCTATCCCTCCTTTTCGTGCTCGCTCTCACCCCTCTTTGCTTTCACTCTGCACCGAGCCTCACCCCTAACCCTTCTCACCCACCCCTCCCACCTTTCTCCTCTCTCTTAGCAACTACTCAAGTGGGACAGTATTGCATTGACACCAGCACTGTGCTTGTTACCAGCTTGATTTTCTGCTGGATAGCAAGGATAGACAGCATCAGTTTTTCATGAAGAATTAGTAAATCCCTTTGGAAACCTACTGTGTACTAGATGAAGCTTCAGAGAACTCATTTTTGACTTAACATTGTTGATGTCCCTTGACAGGAGTTTTGCATAGTTTCTTTCCCTTCCTTCATCTTTCCCATACAATATTGTGAATGCTAACTTTCAATTTGTAATTAGTAGTAGCTGTAAATTTAAAATGTAGGAGCTGCTCTTTGAGCTTGCAGTAGGTGAGTGTTTACAGGTGCCAGCTGTGAACACTGGGTGTCAAGTAGCATTTCCTAATCTTGTGCCAAACTCTATTTCTACTAAGATAATGTGTCTCCTTCAGAGGGATGTCTTCACCTTGATTTAGGGAAGAAAATAACAATTTAATTGTTGTGGATTGTTATTAAAATTATAATTGCATGATAAATTATTCCCTGCTAATACAGGGGCAAAAACATCTTTCCCTCCCTGCTCTTACTGTATTTCTTAATTGCTTTTTTATGCAATGTGAGTCTACACCCCTGAGGCTTTGACCCTCAGCCTGCACTGCTTGCTATTGTTTGCATGTAATTTTGGCCAGATAGGTATTTAAAGATTGTTTTAAATGTTTACTGTAATCAGCGTAAATCACTATGGAAGTGAGTGTCAGCTAAATGTGTGAAACGCATGTGTAAATTATTCCACCTAAGGTGTTATTAAACAGGTTGCGGTGACTTAAGCTAGTTGCAGCTTGTTGAAGTGTGTGTATGTGTGTGTGCCAGCAGACAGTTTATCCCCCACCTAGTAATCTTACAGCTGCTTGTCTGGCTCGTACCTGCTGTTGTTGTTACTGTGCTGCAGAAAACACAAAAGATGCCTTCACCTCATTTACTGCTTGGCCGCTTATTGCTGACTGACTGACTGAATGAATGAATGAATGAATTTATGACTCAGTTTGGCGGGAGATAAAAGGTTAAGTGTTGTATGTGTGCTAATGTCTAAATTTCAAATGCAAGAAAGTCCAGTTAAAGACTCAACACTTAGGTTAGCCTGAATTATTGTCCTTCCTCTGTGATCTGGAGATTTTAAGGAATTTGTCTTATAAGGGCCGGATAAGTTCTATTCTAAGTTTTTGGGTCCATTACAGTTTTTACATACTACATACTATTTTATTATTATATTTATTATTATATTTTTTAGACTAACAATATTAAAAGTCCACACAAACATTAAATAACTGCATTTTTTTTAGCAAAAATATTTAAAATATTAATATTCAATAGCTTCAGTCAACACTCTGGTGCCACAGTATTAGGAAAGTGTTATGCAATCAGATCAGACAGCTTTGTTGTTATAACACACACAGACACAGACACACACAGATACACACACACACAGACACACACACATGCACACATGCGTTTGTGCTTCACCTTCAGTGCAATCCTTAACCCTGAGCCATCGCGACTATATGCCCAGAAGTGGTTCTCAAAGCTGGGTCCAGTGACCCCCCTTAGGTCGTTGAGGGGGTTCTGGGTCTCCAGTAAAATAAAGGGAATAATTTATTTTCACTGTAATTCCATCCATAGGTAAAACAATGCCAGAATGTTTGACTATTTTGATCATGGGATTAGTTTCATTTTTTGTGATAACATATTGAGAAGCAAAACTCTTATCAGTTCAGCGGTCCTGACATGAAAAAGTTTAAATACTTGTCTAAAGTCATCAACAATGAATATTTACAGCCACAGCATTTCTATCTGGGATTCGGCTCTGCTTGCTCAGACAAGATGAAAATGAATTGATTTCCACCTGCTGACAATCCACTTGGTCATTCTCCAGCATCATCACAGCAGGAGTCCCAGTGACAGTGATATTAACAGCCTTTTGACTTGTCATAACAAGAAACAAAATGGTAAACCCACACAGGTGATTATTATTATTCGGCCTGATTGGAACTCTTTGCAAGGCTGTTTGTTTGTTAGCTTTGTTTGCACGTATTGGGTCAATTACAACCTTGTAAGTCCTGTTGGTTTATAAAGGTCAGTGACTTCCCCTAATTCCCAGCATGCTGTAGCTTCGCAAAAAAAGGTCTAATCATCCAGACGACGCCTGTGTAGCTTTCCAGGAGCTGGTTGCACCAGCGGCTCGCAAGTTCAAACTGCGCCTAAAGTTCTAACAAATGTGCTTACTGAGTGGAGTTTTATGCATGACTAAATCTTACAAAAATTCCCATGTAGAGATTAGTTGTTAACATTCACGCTGATTAACTGACAGGTGTAATGGTTGTGTACCTCACTCAACCAACTGACAAAGCTGACATAAGCTTGCTAATATGAGCCATGAAGAGTAAATAAAGAGTGTAGAGGAAAGACATAACATGGAATATGGTCAAATTATCTGGCCTAAAAGTTAATGAATGCTGTTTAATAATGAAGATTTTTTTAATTACTTTACAAATTGAATGTTTTTTTCTTCTGAAGTCATGCTAGCTACTACTAGCTAAGATATTCTTGAATTTTAATGCTGCAACCACATTAAGCCTAATAACTCGCTAGCTTGAAACTAGTTAGTAGTTGCTTAGAACTTAGGAAAGACTTTGCGTTCAAGTTTAATGGATTTATGAATAGCTAGTGCAACCAGTCTTTAAATGGAGATCAGCCTTCATCAGTGTTAGTAGTTACATCTATGCTATTTTTGCTATGATAAGTGGACATATGTTAAAATATCTGTTGGCTAAAGGTTTGGCTGAGCAGTATATGAGCATCTTGTAGCTGTTTCACAGTAGCTGTCTGATGTCATTGTTTCATTTATGTGAGCTTTTCCAGGACGAAGCAGAGGCTCTAATGATGTGCTGGTCTTGTGTAGTTGTTTGCTGATGACAATAATCTCTGTGTACAGTTTTCTACATGCATGGGCCTGCTTTCATGAAAGAGGGCAGTGACTGTTTGCGGGCTCTCATTCAAAGTTCAAATATTGTTTTCACTTGTTGGAACAAGCCCTGATGGTGTCGACCATTTACAGCATGTTTGAATAGCACTGAAAAGTCTAATTTATGTATCAGTCCTGTTGAAATTCTGTTTGTGTTGCTCTCTAAATATTCAAATGAGAAGACAAGGGGAGGAAAGCCAAGCCTCTGTTAGAGAATAGGCCAGTTTGTGAAACCATTTCCTAATTGTTAATGAGGGGCTCCAGGGCAGCTTGCCAAGGCTGGAGGGCCAATAGCGTGGGCCTGTTTGAACAGAGGGGGCAGAGAGGGGAAGGGGCTAGCTGTGGGGACACTGTCACTGAGGGGACCCCTAAACCCCATCGGCCCCCTCCTACCTGGTTCACAAAGTGCTCGAGCAGGCAGCTGAGTGCGACCGTCACTTCCACCCAAGACTTTAATGAGGGTCTAGTTCGGCTTTGGGACTCGGTGAGCTTGTGTCGCTTGCCGACTGCTATCTGAGGAGCATACCCTGGGCCATCTGATTTGGAGAGTAAAGGGGGGGTCAGTGAGTTTTTAAAGATGTCCAACAACAACAATAACCAAGAGGAGAAAGAGGAAAAGGAAGAGGACACTGAGGAGAAAGAAGAGGAGGTCATGGTGAAAATCCCACCACCTCCACCTCCTCCCGAGGTCAACTGGAAGGGTCCAGCTGAGGAGGGGAAATCTGAGCCCAAACCTTTGCCCAACGGGCACCACTGCCAGCCTATGAACCGCAGTATTTTTCCTCTCTCCACAGTCTCGCCTGCAGCCGAGAGGATCCGCTTCATCCTCGGGGAGGAGGATGACGGCCCTGCGCCCCCACAACTCTTCACTGAGTTGGATGAGCTCCTGTCGGTGGATGGTCAGGAGATGGAGTGGAAGGAGACGGCCAGGTAAAGACCTCAGTCTCAGACCCTCAAAGTTCCTGTATTTGCCCCTTTTGATTTTACAGTTATGATTATTAGAAACTTTCTCGATCGCCTTAAACTCAGTCATTCAAAAACATTTTATACAGTTGACAGTGAAGTCATCTACACAATAAAATCCTGTCATCTTTTATTTTGACGATGCACAAATCTGTTTCTTCAAGTTCACCTAAAAACCTTTGTGCATAGATTGTTTTAAACCTTCATCCCAGAGGCAAATAACTGAACAAACATTTGTAAACTTCAGCTAGTTGTCAGTCTCGAAATCCGTTCTTTAAACACGAGGGAACTTGCTGCGTGCATTGAATTTGGAGCGGCATATAAAGTGAGCCCACAGGTTTCTCTTGTGTGGCCCACCAGTGGGATGGGATGGGTTAGAGATGGGATGATTGTTTATACATCATTAGCATGTGAAGAGTGAAGCTCTCTCAGGGGGAAACTGGATCCCTGGGCTGCTGTTTGAGACTCCAAGTGAGTCAATTTGTTATCCAAACCTCTGACCAATTATACCACAGATAGAAGTTACATTTTGCTTCACTGTTGGTTGAATGATTTTCAGAGGAGCTCTACTGAAGAACTCTGCTGTCAAAGCCATTCAGTATACTTTAAACAAGCTTTTTCTTTAACTCAGGAAGGCTTTATAAGGCGATGTGGTAGTTGAAAAGTATTTAGAAAGTCTTTTCCCACCATGATATTGACAAAATATCTCACTTCTACACAGGACATTAATACTATATTGGTGAGGGATTGTCATTATTTGCAAATTCAGAAGCATTCAGAAGAATTAAACCTTAGTTTAACCTGGATTGAACCAGGTTGGTTGGTTGATCATGTCATGTCAGCCAACAAGGAAAAAAACACCTGATGATCTCAAACAGTCCAAAACTGTATCTACCAGGGATTGTTCTCAAGGTATGAGGTAGGATTTATTATAATTCTTAATTAACTGTACTTTATCCAGTATAGAGGGGAAATAAATCAGTAAAACAGTTTGGACAACAACACACAGTGATTTTGAAAGATAACTACAAGAAAATATTTTTCTTCCCATGATGGAAGATTTCCCTGCAGTCAAAAGTAAAGTTGAATAAGAAATCAATACAAGAGGATCAGCAGGGCTAAAAAGGTTAAAAGAGGGCAGCAAGTCCAGACCCTTCAAAAGTGTTTATTCTTATATATTGCTCACAAAAGGTGAAAAAAAAAATCAATCCTGTGTCTTTAATGTCAAATGTTTTATTCTGCAAATCACTGCAGAGATTAAGACCCGTTCCAGTGTCTCACCAAGTGCACTCGGGGGACTCAAAATGAATAAAAGATCTCACAAGTGCTGGGTAGTGCTGGCTGTCCGCCAAGTGCAATTTTGGCAGCCAAACTGGCCAAATAAAACCCTGGTATAGAAACAACTGCTCACAGCCTGTTCAGTTTCTCATCTCCCTGACTCTGAGGGAGGAGAGAGGGGAGTGATTAAATATACACATTAAGAAACAACAGACATGTTAACACTGCTTCTGAATTTCAGAGCAGATCATGTTACCTCAACCATTCACAAAAGAGAGGATTGAATTCTCACACACTGTCCGCCCAGTCAGGTATTTTTCTGTTCACCTACCGTTGTGCATTAAACTTAGACTTGATGTGGCTTTAAAGATAAACCACATAAAATGACTGACAAAGAGACAGTTTAAGTGCTTGTATTAAAGGATAATTCAGTTTTACCATTTACATGACCATTTCAGTGTGAAAGATGTGAGTCGCCTGCTAAAATTTGGCATCAACTTCATCAATCCTGCTTGTGTGACACAATATAAGCACCCAAGAGACTTACTTTTTTGGTTTAGAAAATAACCTCAGTTTATTTCAATATCTGTATTTGTATATTGTAGTTTAGTCCATCATTCTTTGATGTGCTGCATAGCACTGCCACATGCTGTAAGAACTTACCCAAGTTAATATAGAAAAAGATAAATTAATATCAAACCCTGTTTAGATGTATATCGTCCGAATTCCTGGTTTAATCCAATCATTTCTCTCCCTTTTTAATCCCTCAAGGTGGATCAAGTTTGAGGAGAAGGTAGAGAAAGGAGGTGAACGCTGGAGTAAACCCCACGTGGCCACGCTGTCCTTACATAGCCTTTTTGAACTGCGGACGTGCATAGAGAAGGGCACCATCATGCTGGACTTGGAAGCTTCCACTCTGCCTCAGGTTGTCGGTAAGTTGACTGCAGGTCACTCGTCAATCTTTTTCTGTAATGAGATAAGCTGCATTTAACTGCAAATTGTTAATTTGCATTGTCTAGTGCGTTTTGGAAGGAATCGTAGTGCCACGCAGATTATGTTCATGTTGTGGTACAATTCTGATTCTGATAAATTTTAAACCACCCTTAACCGTTTAACCATAATTTAAGCCCATCAGATCGAGGATCCACATCAAAATGTACTGCCTGTGTTTATATGTTCCCAGCCGCAATTAACAGCGAGTAGTATGTCAGCCAGTTACAAAACAACAGTTGGATAATTTTATTTTTGACATTAAATGTTGGGGTTTTGAGGCTGGAAACACAACCACTTTTGTCCACAGGGGCCTCCAAAATCGACAAAATAGCCTATCAAAGTTCCTCGCAGTAGCTTTCAAAAAAGTGAGAAAAAATTCCTGGATCAGTCCCTTCGTCTGGATCTGCACCAAAAGTTAATAGGGTCTATTCTGGGCCGAGACCCATCCGCCATCCAAGTTTCATGGAAATCCGTCCAGCAGTTTTTGTGTAATCCTGCTGACAAACCAACAAACAAGCAAGCAAATGGATACGGCTGAAAACATAGCCTCCGTGGCAGAGGTAAAAATTAGGTGTTTTATGTAAATATAAAAAATACATTTAATATGACATCTCTTGTCATTGTTATAAGACAGTCCCGCCAGCATCACGTTTTCCCAAAGTGATGGGGCCAACGTAAATATGTTGCGAGTAAATGTAATTTGCAGGATACAGGGTTGGTGCTGTGCAGAAAATCAAGCTAAAGGTTAAAGTAATCAAAAGATTTTTATATAATGCCATTATATTGCTCAATTTCCAGTGAAATTATACATTTTAGTTATCTTAATGTGTACTAGTCTTTTTTTTTTTTACTCTTACAATAGAGTGACATTGATAAAGGTCGGCACCTTCCTGCCTGTGATACAAGAGCCGTGTGCCAGTTTGATTTGATCTGCTCTGTGATGTACAGGACATTCAGAGCCGGTCTGTAGTGTTGCGTGCAGGTTTATGGATTGATGCATCGCACACATAACTCAGAGGTTTTCTTCTTTTCCCTTCTTTGCTTTAAGAGTAGCAAAAGGCCACAGCTCTCTGAAGTCCAGCCAATCCTGTACCCCACTGTATCTTAGAACAGTGAGGAACTCAAACAGTAGTTTGTAAATGGTCACATAAAAACTTCCTAATTCGAGGACAGTCAACCCTCTTCGTTTTTGTCTGCATGAGGGAGCAGGAGGAAGAGTTACCACTTGGAGTGATTAATGTGAAGTAATTGACTGTGCTGCACGGAGCGGACAGGCGGAGCGGAGCGGGGCCTCTTGCTTTGAGGCCAGCTGACTGTACTGATGGGCCATTAACAGCACTACCCCTCCACAAGAAGAGAAACTCCCCGAGGCTGCTATCCGTCAGCATTCAGGCCTCCGACCTTCTTTTTAAAAATAGGCTAGACCTTTTGATTGAGCTGTTTCATGATGCCACGAAGACTTTCATACAGGAGCATTGCAGTCTGGGAGGCACTAATTGAGTCCTTACAAGTATGAAGAGACTTTTTATGTTGCTTTATGAGTAGATGCCTTGAGACATGATACTACAGTGAGGCTGTTGGGTAAAATGTTGCATGGAGGGAAAAGATTGAGCCAAAATGAAAACCTTATAAATAATTATTCTTTTTTTTCTCATTTATGTCACTGTAAGTGATAAGAATACATTTGTGTTTTTAACTATTGCTCTGACAAAATAAGCACGTATAAGTTGTTGTGTTTAATGCAGTGTGGTTGAACTCCAAGTTGCAAAACTGTCTTCTCTCTTGAAGAACTCTAAAAATCTCTTCTCATCCTCTTCCGTCTCTCCCCTCTCTCTGCACCTTCAGAGCTGATCACGGACAACCAGATAGAGATCGGTCAGCTGAAGGCAGAGCTGAAGGACAAAGTCATGTACACGTTGCTACGGAAACATCGTCACCAGACCAAGAAGTCCAACCTGCGCTCTCTGGCTGACATCGGCAAGACGGTCTCCAGTGCAAGTAGGCTGTTTTCCAACCAGGAAAACGGTAATACTGATGCCAGTTTGGTGCAGTCTTCTGATTTTTTTATGTAAATGGTAGTGAAAAAAAATCACTGAGTTTGGTTTAGATTTTTTTGTTGAAGTTAAAATCCCAGCTTCTTCTTACTACAGTAGATGCCGAGACCTCATCAGATATTTCGTCCCTTATACTTTATTTTGAAGGTGTTGGCTCAAATTACTTTAATTTTACTGCTACTGCAGTTCTACTAATTGCACACTAAACCCATCATTCAACCAAAACTAAAGTTTGTAGATGCCTTTTTCTAATTCATCACAAACATTTGGTGTTATCACTCTAACAACACTCTTCGAAGTACTCACTGTAGGATACTGTACTAACTACATTCACAGATGCAGAACTGGTCAGAGACACATCTTGTCTGCACCGGTGAGAGCACACGGAGCTCATTTCAAATTGACTTCCGCTGAAATTTCACCACTAAAGATCAGAGTTGGCACATGAATTTATGACACTGGTGAGAAAAGTCCAGGGCCATGACAAATCATAAAACTTGACACAGTGTTTGGATAGGATATGACTAATAATGAACTTGAGAGATTATGATTAACAGCGGTTAAAATCTCTGAAGTTGCTGATGTGTATATGTGCATATGATTCTCACATCATTTACTTTTAATTTTGGTGTAAATTTAAAAACAAAAAGAATGTAACACCCTTTTTCCTCACACAGGACGGGCTGTCACTTTGCTTCACTGAAAGTTATCTTGTCTTTTTACAGAGACTGAATCCAGATTTATGCAAAAAGCACACAGAAGTAATGGAAATTGGATAAATCGGCCAGTTGGATAGGATTGTAGTTGTTTTATGAAATGGATTAAACATCAATCTGGTGTATTCTGCATGCAAAGCTCATTGAAATGAATTCCGTCACAAAATCCTTTGTTAATGAAATAGAAAAGACTGGCTGCAGCACCAAGCAGAATATTCAATCAGTCTCCAAAGCGGTGAGATTTAAAGTTTCAAACGTGAGCAAAGTGACGGCCTTAACTCACACTGATGTCTCACTGACGTTAACGCCACGTGTACGAGTGCTTTGATTTTAACACATTGAGTAACTAGATGTTTCACAGTGTTGACAATGTAATTAATGTGTTACCAGCCATGGGTCTTTGGAAAGTGAAGTTATTTATTACCTGCTATTAAATTTATGCAACTGGTTTATGACTGTATCTAAAGAAAGCCTCCCTCTGTTCATGATCTACTTTGTTTCTGTGTTCAAATGGAAACTCATCGCAGAAAAGCCTGAGCCTCTTATCATGATCGCGATGCTGAGATCAAGAGTTTCATTAATAATCATTAATTCATCAGAACTTTGTGAGGATAAAGTACATCACCCAGTTTATTAAAACAGCATTTGAGTGCTGTAAGAGTTTTACTGTCCAGTGACCCATGGTGACCTGATTTAATGACACGACTCATCTCACCACAATGTTTCTCTTCACAGCTTGTAATAGATTTTTAAAGAGAAAGTTCACCCCAAAATCAAAAATACATATTTTTCTGGAGATATCAGCCATAGAGATGTCTGCCTTCTCTCGAATATAATGTAAGTAGATGGAACTCTGCAGCAACAGCAACGCCTCCTTTCCAGAAATCATGACGCTGTTGCTAAAGATAACCCACAGACCTTGTTGTGAGCAGTTTCATGTAGGAACTATTTTCTTTTGACCAAACTACACCCACCAATCATATCATAGCACAGAAGGAAGCAAGCATCTGCTTGTGGATGTAAACATTAATGGCCTCCACCTGAGCTGAGATGCTCAGGTTGGGAGAGAAATTTTTTTGTTTTTTTGTTTTTAAGCTCTGCAAGCTGAATGCCATTTCATTCCATTGTATTCAAGAGAAGACATTTCTAAAGTTGCTCACACCGAAATGATCTAGATGGATAAATACCAGGAAAGAAGAAAAACTTTTTTTTATTTGGGGGTGAACTGTCCCTTTAGTAGCCACTTGATTTTATTCTCCTAACAAATCTCATGCTTTGGCTCAGTGGGCTTATCTATCAACTCTCCTGCTGTCTCTTCCTTCCATCTCTCTGTTCTCTCTTTTTTGCTTCCCTGGATCGGGCTTGATAACCTGCTGCTGCTACTAAAAGCTCGCAGTCCTCTTGAGAACTCTGTGACTTGCCTGTCGGGTCGCATATCAATGGAGGACTTGCAGTCCCAAAGGAGTACCAGCATGGACTGGCTTAGTAAGTTCACTGGACCCAGTCTACGTTCACACTGCAGACCACCGACCAGTTCTGAATCACTGCTCGTATTGGAGTTCACATTTGTTCCCTTTAAGGTCGAGCCAATCCGCCAAAGATGCCAAAATCATTTTTTTGTCATTAGCTGAAGTTCAGCTTCTTCAGTATCTGGCTTCTTGGTACAAAACCAATACATGAGACTCGGGACACGGAAATTTGAAAATGTGACTGCAGATTTGTGTCACGTGTGAGTTAAAACAGTCAGAAGTGGAAAACTTTCAGCTGCAGTGTGAACGTGACCAAACTCTAGTATAACGTATAACCACATCTATTATTCAGACTCAATGTAACAAGGACAGTAGAAGTCATTTTTATGTACTTAATATAGTAGTGTCATTAAATAGTTTGTCATCCCTGCCAGTTTAGGCTTTTTTTAAAACATTTTTTATTAAGTTTAAGCGATTTTCTTTCCCAAACTTTACACCTATATTTGATCCCATTTTGTATTTCCCTTGAATTTAGTTGTTTTTCCCCCTTACCTGTGTATCTACTCTATATACAGTGAGCACTACAGTTTCATCATTTACACTGGCTGCATCATACTGACAAGCATGTTATTACCCACAATACTCAGGGGGCAGATGCATGAAAGGCTACAGTGGCATCAGATTTTGCGTTCGCTGAGATTCGTACCTCTCTGGACAACCGTCCCTTATCTCTGACCTCAGCTCCAGGACTGGAGTAAAGTCACGTTCTGCTGTCAGATCTCTGATGCTGGAGTTGACAAGCTGAAACCAAAAGTCAGCAGAGCATCAATCAGAGTCTGCTGTCCACCTGCTTCACATGAGGAAAGCACTCAGTGGAAGACATTGATGCGAAAGATGGACACTTAAGATGATCAGATATTCTCAGTGAAGCTCTTCATTCATTTTTACAGAGTAAGGATGGAAACACAAAATTATTATTATTATTATTATTATTATTATTTTTAAAAGTTAGCACTACGTTTGTCATCTTAATTGCCCACAAATGGAACAAGCTCAGACAAAGAAGAATCATCTCATTATCGACATCTAATACCGGACTAAAGATAGGTGAACATGCACGTTTTGTTTTTGAATGTTGTACTATAGTCTTCAAGATTTTTTAGTGGATTTTATGTATCCAGATCCAGTTACTGTCCCCTCTGTCAGTGAACATCTGAGTTGTTCTTAGCTGGACTTAAAGGTTTTCTTGAATAGGCTATTGATCGTTAAGTAGAAAGGAATTTGTCCTCTGGTGCGCTCCAGCCTTTATTAGATAGATGAGAGTTTAATGGTGAGCTAAATCTCTTCTGTCTGCGGTTTGCATGAAGATCGCTGTTGCCTTTTTTCTTTTCGGCGCTGCATGTGGAGCAAACTGTCTGGGCCACTGTCTTTTCTTGGATCTCTGCCATCTGTTTTTTCCACTCAGTACTCAGTTCCTGGCGAAGGTGAAGCTGGTCTAACTGTTCAGGGTTGATGTGTTTTAACAGATAGTCCCACCACAACTCACCGGAACCTGACCTCCAGCAGCCTGAACGACATTTCTGACAAACCAGAAAAAGAGCAGGTGAGTCAACCTGACGATTTAACAGTGGAGAAACCCTCTTGTTTTCCTGCTTTTGCTGCAGTGTTTCAGCACTGCGGACACCAGAGATTACCTGTCAATTAAACTCTGGTGGCATTTTTATAAAAAAATAATTTTATAAAATGATGTTGATGGGTTTCTGAAGGCGATTCTACATCTATTCTGCAGGATAATGAGTTTTATTCTTATTCATTATTCCATTCAGTCTCGTTTGCCGACTTCCTTCCCCACTCTCTGACATTATTGAAGTTATAGCGACAGGCGACCAAATGAAACGCACACGTAATTTGCAAAAGATTACAGAGGCCTATTTTTCTGGGTTTGAACATTGATGGAAACTTGTAGGATTATGAAAGTACACAACTCAGAAAATATTTTGAAGGTTTAGTCATTTTTACATTTTGATGCAGACATGTACATATTTTGTCGTCCATGAGAATGTTATCTGAAAAATCTCTTCAAGAATCATTGTAAAAGTCTTAAAAGTCTCCGAACATCTCAAAGTTTTAGCTAAATGAAGTTGCCTTCACCAGTGCCAATCAAGTAGAGCCATTGGCTCATTAATATCTATTTAAACCAGGTGTTATACTGAACAATTAGTCTTGAAACTGTCACTGCATGGCCTATTATTGAGAAATAGATATTTAGGGATAATTAAGACTTTTGGATTGAAAAGTAAAATCAGTCAGTCATTTTTTCAACATACTGTAAATTACATTTGTATCAAGCAAAGTCCAGGGCAGAATTGCAGGCATGTATTGCAAAGCCAGCTGTTAGCCTGATGTACCCTCAGCCCCAGCAGAGCTGGAGGAACGAGTCAGCGCTGACTGTGGCCGCTGGTTCAGAGCAGAGATAACATTGTCTAAAGTACATTTCATTGTTCCAACCGCTGTCGTCATCACTCAGCCCTCTGCAGCTGCTCTGAACCTGCCACAGCCAAGTCTGTAAAACTATTTCCAAGTCCCTTGTGTAATATCTCTACTCAGTGTATTGAGATTCTGCGGAAAAATCTGAATAAACTTTTCCTTTAATGGTAAGTGTGGCGATTTTGCTGCAGTAAGGATGACGCTAAGACGGAGAGTCTCTGCTGCACCAAATAACAGAGAGAGAACAAAATAATTAATGATGAAGTCAAAATTAAAAGTACACAAGCAAACACGCTTGTACCCTTCCAGTCTACTTCTGCTACAACTTTCCGATACACTGCATCTTTTATCTGTCACACCCAGAGGAGATATCAATGTTTATTTTCTTTTTCCTCTCCATGTTTATAAATGAATTTCTGTCAATTGCAATATGTTTACTTCCCCGTGACCCGCTTGTATTGTTTATCTTATCTTTCCTGCTCATGGGCGAGTATGTTTCTGGAAGAATATCACAACATCAACTCCCCGTCTCGTTAAATGACATGTATAGCAGAATAAAATACTGTAGCACCTAAAATATTTCCCCATTCCAGTGTGTGTGAGTGGGTCAGAAAGAAATTGTATGATTTATAAACTGAACAAGATTTAAAGCACCGGTCAGAGGAAGTGCTGAATTAATAATCATTGCATTTAACCTAATCCTCTACTCCATGATGTTTCAGTATGCACTTCTGCAGGGATCAATGCACAAACTTTTTTGTTGTGCTTCTGAATAGACTTTTCAATTCCTTAATTCCCATTTCATTTTCAGATCTGAGTATTAATGTGTCTTTTAAAAATTGGATAAGCAGCAAAACAAATGAATTTACGGATCAGTTTCTTTTGCAGAAAACTGTCGTATCTGCTGCCGTTGTAGTTGTTGCAGCAGATGAAAACAAACAAGTCCATTTTCCCTTGGTGTTTTCCATACTGGTTACATCACACTGTAAGCTCCATTGATTCTGATGGTGGAATAGCTGGATTACCACAGTTTACAGCAGATATTTGTTCATATGGTCGCATCCCAGACCAGGCCTCTGGGAGACGAGAATTAGGTCAGACCGATCCAGTAAGTCCTCCTGTGGGACACATAGAGTACAGAAGAGACAACGAGACAGGAAGCACATCTCCTTAACTGAAGCTCTTCCACACCCACTCAGCCTATAAATACCATTCAGAAGTTTCCTCTGTGGGCAAATGATCATTTCCACACTGTCTGATAACGTGGTGCTTGACGACAGAGATATGATGGAGATAGAGATAGAGACATCTGCCGGGCAGATTCACATTGAAAGACCGGAGTAAGATTAAGTGCAAAGCTGAATTCTAAATTAAAATGTATTAAAACCTCATTGATGCATTGTAGGACTGTCCAGAACGCCATCATTGTGTTACATAGTCGAAAAACATGTGTCATACTGCAGTGGTTTTGACACTGAAGGCTCAGTTTATCCAGACGACAAACTCACATAGCTCTATTGGTATTTAACCATAGAGATTGTTTTAGTTTTATTTGCCAGGGTTTTAAGATGCCCATGTTTGAGATATCTGACACCACTAACTAACTGAAGTAAATGGAATTTAGTTTGTGTTGCTCAAAGCATTGAAAACGTTTAAAACATTTAACAGCAACATCTGTTTAACTTGACACAAACCATCTGGAAAGGTGCCGAAAGGAACTGGCATTTAAAAAAATACTTGGCAGGTGCCTGGACGAACCATCCATACATCACCGTCTAATGTCCACCAATCAGATTACCAATAGGAGAGCGCTACCACCAGCAGAACCAGCTGATAAATCAAACGGTCTGGAGAAGAGTGAAAATATCTGTTCCATTGAGAAAAAGTGCCATTCTTAGCTCTTCTTTCAATGAAATTTACTCTCCAGTTCTGATATAACTGATTCTATAGAGGCTACGCTAACCGCCTGAGCAGCCGCCATTGTTGTTTCAAAAATAGCAGTCACAATAACAGCTTGAAACCTGGCTAGATGGATTTGCTATATCACATGATCCTGTCGCTAGTCTCACTTGTTAAATATCTGTCTGGAAATAATGTCCACTAATCCAGAAAGAAACGTACAGCCAGTTTTTATCAAAGAAATGGTCCCTTTGAAAACATATTGAGATGGAAGCAGAAATCTCAGACATATGCTCAAACCTGGGTAATTTAAACTATCTGCATGACTACATGCCGCTAGAGGTAAGTAAGAATGTTTTTGTGGAATGTGGGTGAACTGACTTTTAAGGAGGCAGCAGGCAGAAGTTTTTACACTTCAGGCTTCATATCTGAGTTAACTGAATCTGTTCCTGGTGCCAGTTGAGAATCACAGGGGACAGGAACAGATTCAGGTAGTTTATGAGGACAGTGCGGTGTGGATTAGCAGAGATCGAACACAGGACAGGGTGTGCGGTTACACAGGTTTAACCTCTCGACTCAATCATTTACAGACAAACCTACTGCCAAGACAGCTCAACAGCCTCTGATTGGATCTGTTTGGATCTCACCAGTGGAAGGTCACAACTTTATGGGATTTCAGTCCTCAGAGGTTGATGGCAGCGATCCTGCCAGTACGTGATCGGAGTATGGCAGGCAGGCATGATGACAAGTGACTTATGGACAGCCAGTCCCCCCCCCCCCCCTTTTTTTATATATTTGTTGTTTTTATTTTTCCTTCTCAAAGAGGATACAAATTAGGCCAAATCTTCTTTATCCAAATTAAATTTTTCCTTTATCTTATTGTGGACACTGAATTTATTTCAGAATGACGAAACTGCTCCCTGACTATATTTTTAAATCGGTTTTACGGTGTTTGTTGTTTACTAGCAGCCAGTCAGTGTTGCTTGTAAGCTAATCCAATTCAAATCCTGGCACAGGTTTAAAGCCACGTTTAACATCATCCTGCACTCTTATTCAGTTTGATAGCTTATCAGACTGTTCTCTGGACAGGTGATTCATTTTACTGTTATCAATATTAAGTGTACATGATTAAAAAAAACCAAAAATGTCCCAACAATATATAAGAAACCTAACAACAGAAACAAAACTGGTGAAAACTACACGTTACATTTCTTTACCACCTAACTTCATTGTGTCATTGGTGCTGCTTTCTTCACATGGAAAACATATATTATAGCCTGAAGTTATAATAGTCGGCAACCTTCCCGAAATCCGTTCATATCAACGTGTTTATCTCGATTGGGTAGAGGTTATGAAGATCTTTGTAGTTTCTTCTTGAAAAGATTGTCCTCAGTAATGTTGAGATTGAAGGATGAAATCTGGATTGTACATGTCTGTTGGATTCTTATATCTGCCATTTAATATGAGAGAAATCCATTCATGTAGATGGTCGTGTGATTGTATAAGCATGGATGATGTACCAGTGGTGAGTGAATGGAGCAGTTCTATTAGAAATTATTAACATCAACAACGACTAATTACCTGCCTGGCCAATTATTGGATCTGATGTTGTTTTTTTGTTGTTGTTTTTTTTAGCTTTTTTCTGATTATTAGAATCAGTGTGTTTATTTTTATCTGATTGTCAGTAAAATAAATTAATGTAGAAAATGTGCCTCTTTGGCTCTGATGCTGCATGCAATCTGCAAAGTAACGTTGTCAAATAAATATAGTGGCGTAAAAGTAGACAATTTGACGCTGAAATGTTGAGACAAGTGAGTTTGAGTGTGAAGTAGCAGAAAATAGAATATCGGTTGACTGATGTGGTAAAATAAAGTAAAATAAGAACTTTAACGAAAGAAACACCAGCTTGTGCAGACAGGACATCTAGTATGTACTTTGAATCCTCTTGTGATGATTATAAATTCAGAACAGCAAACAGCTGATGTTTGTTGGTCTTTTTTTAATGCTAATGTTTTTTGCTGTAGTTGTTGCAAATGGACTGTGCCTAGAGGGATTAAGTGGTTGACTATAATTAACCTTTATGATACTCAAACACACTCGTATTATAGAGGGGAAGAACACTGTCAGTGGGCCTGATTTCTGATTTCTGAAACTTAAACTGTTCGATGAGTAGAGATGTTAGAGAAGCTAAACCAACACTGATGTAAAGCGTGTTTATGTGACATCCAGAGCACAAGAGGTCAAATGAACTGTCGCTGGCTACGACTCAGTCAGTGTTTCCCGCCTGCTCGCTGGTGTTTTCAAGTTAATATACAACACAGAAGTTTTCCATGACAATCTTATCTCAATGTTTATGATTAATTGTCTTTGAAGTTGTATTTATTAATGATCCCAGTTGGCTCACAAGCATGCCACGCTATCATAAGAAACATTATATGAAGCAGATTGTGGAATGAAATGTAAAGTGATGTAAACCGCTCCCAGATTTAAAGTATAGAGAAGTGAAATACTTTTATTGCAAAATGTAACGATATAACAAATCTGAATCTCGAATCCTGTAACATGAGTAAGCAATCATGCTGGGGACCACTGCAGGATCTGATTTTTCAAGTTGATTTTCACAAGAAGAAGAACTGATTACAGCCAGAACACTCAAAAATCTAAAAAAGAATGAAAAAAGAAAACAACACAATAGCTTTATTCTTTGGATTCATATTTACACTGTTAGGTCATGTTCACTCACTGCACAGCTGAATTTGCAGTTAAAGAGAGTCGGTGTTGACAGAGAAGCTGTTAAAACGCATTTGATGAAAAAGAGTTTAAAAGAGCAGAGACTGGTAAACAGCTCCCCAGAGACAATCTCATGACTTTGGAGGTAAAATGTTGAACCTGTGGAGCTCAGCAGGTGTCTGACCTCCGTTTTCATGCATCTTGTCACCGCCAAGACAGAAAGAAATACAGCCTTATTTAGGTTCCATGGGAGCCTCATGATTTGGTATTTAACTTGAATGGGGATTGTCCTGTTTGAAATAGGTGGCTTAATTCGGTGTGCGCTGTATTGGGTAGCTTGCTGGTGAGAACATAACATTTAGTGTCTCATCCTGTTCTTCTCTTTTGTGCCTTTCAGCTGAGGAACAAGTTCATGAAGAAGTTGCCGAGAGACGCCGAGGCCTCCAACGTCCTGGTGGGGGAGGTGGACTTCCTGGACACGCCGTTTGTGGCGTTTGTTCGTCTGCAGCAAGCTGTGATGCTGGGAGCCTTAACAGAGGTTCCTGTTCCCACAAGGTGGCTGAGATTCATGACGAGCTCCTATTTATGAATTCCTCAAGTGCAAAAGTTCAATGAAGGAAAATGCACCAGTCCAGACTTTTATTGGAGACAGTAATTGTCTCGGTGCAAGTCAGGCTGCCTTACACATATAATTTAAGGTTTTAACACTGACAGAACACTTATACCATATTAAAAAACACACGGGGAAAACATCATTTGGCTTATATTATAAGGAAATCCAGTATAACAGTGTAATTCAATGACACAAACGTCTGTAAAGTGTCCAGCTGCTGTTAATTCTGTGACTGTGTTGTTGTAACCAAAGAGCCATAAAGCAGCTTTATATCCTGTGGTTGGCAGAGGCTACCTCAGTTCTGATGAACTAGGAAATGTTGCAGATAACTATGCCCTAAACAACTAAAGTGCCACCATTATGGCAATACTCATTTTTAACACCCTTTTAAAAGTTTTATTATCATAAAAAATCACTTGGAAAGTACCTGTGAGGCATTTGAATAAGGTTTTGAACGTGAATAACATTAGGATGCCATTTTCCAATAGCAGAGGCAAAAAACATATTCTTTTCCTGGTTCAAAAGGGGGAATAAATAACAAAAACAAAATAAGCAACAACAACAAAAAAATCAGCTGCAGCTATCAGCCAAGTTGTGAAATTCTGTGCCATAAAAGTACAAGGAAACAATCTCATTAATCCAAATGATTTTGTTCCATTTGCAGATTTTTATTCATCTTGCTTGGACCCAAAGGCAAAGCCAAGTCGTACCATGAGATTGGCAGAGCGATCGCCACGCTGATGTCAGATGAGGTCAGACTGCTATTAACCCACATTGTCTGTGTTGTATTTTAATACTGATAGTGACAAATCAAAATGAAATCTTTCATGTAATTCAACATGTCATTTTCACTCACAAAATTTATTTTTCAAAAAAGGACACCTAACAACATGACGCAACCCAGCATAACATCCATTATTGTTTTTTTTTTTTTTTTCATTTTTTGGTAATTATTCAGGCTGAATTTTATGGTGCTGTCATATTCAATTTGATTTGTTGTCAGCTGTAATGCTTAAAATCATTCTACAATTCTGTGTTCAGGTCTTTCATGACATTGCGTACAAGGCCAAGGACAGACAAGACCTGCTGGCCGGTATCGACGAGTTCCTGGATGAGGTGATCGTGCTTCCTCCTGGAGAGTGGGACCCAGCCATCAGGATAGAGCCTCCGAAATCCCTCCCCTCCTCTGACAAAAGGTTAAAGAAGTCCACGAGACAAAGTTCTCACTGTCGATAGTCCTCTTATAACTAGGATAGCTAATCATTTTTAAAACCGACTCAGAGGATTATAAAAAAAGTAACAGTAGCCCTAAGGTGTTACCCCTTGAGAGATTTCCTTGTTGTGATCTTATCTGAAACCACAAGTGATTCTACAAGGACCTCAGGCTTTAGATTAGTCTGCAGATTATTTATTTACACACACACACACTTGAGCTGGAGCTGACACAAATATTGTTTCAATTCTGGCACCTCATATATGTATAACAAGAGTCGTATTATACCCAGCAGTAGGAAGTGACTTATAAAACTGTAATAAAAGACGACCAGTCCTCTCAACAATGGACACACACAAATAATCAGTTCAAGAGGTCATTTAAAAACAACTTAATTGTAAAAGAAAATTCTGAAAACTGAGAATATGATGACTACGTCACTGGCCTGCATTAAACATTTAAGAAGGAACAGATCAGCGACCGTTCTGAATGCTGTGTGTGCAGTAGATACATTATGTTAAAGAAGAGCAGCGGTTGCAGAATCACTGAGGTGTGTCCAGGTGTCCAGCACACTGTTCAATTATGAAAGAGCAGCAGTGGGTTTATTTAAAGCTGCAGTTTTCTCAGTAAAGCAGGAATGTTCTTGATCAGTCAGGCTATTTAATCACACATCAACATCATCTGATGGACAGCTCAAGAAGGCCACAACATGCTGACACTTGAAGCTTTATTTTCAGGGACTGCTAGCTGTGTCAACATCAGTAGACATTTGAGACATTTAAATATATGACCTGCATCAGATTTTCATGTGATGAACTGTAAACCAAGTGTAAATAGCCTACAGACTGAAAAACACTGTGTGTTTTAGGAAAAACATGTATGCGGGAGGAGACTCTCAGATGAACGGAGATATGCCCCACGATGGAGGTCACGGAGGAGGGGGACACGCTGTAGGGGACGAGCTGAAGAAGACTGGAAGGTATGGAATCATGACGATTCAAACTTCAATTCTTTATTAGCACTGTGTAAAAAAACATAACAGTGAAGCACCTCCCAGTGCAGAATGTAAGACAAAAGCAGTAATAAGATAGAATAGAATTAAATAGTTACCTAAGAATAAAATAATTATTAAGGGATGGGAAAATGTCCTACCTTACATATATCAAAATGTAAAAAAAATAAAAGAAATAAATTGATTAACAGGATGTTGTGTTTAAACATTTCCCTCACAGTGCTGCTGGTGGTTCACTGGATATGTTTTTCTAACTAAAATGTATCACATATTGTGGTTTTCTGGGGTTGCATACAAATACTGTAAATATGTATTCATGTTGTTGGTTTTGTTTTGCTTCATGGTCATTTTGTGGGAAAACAACACACCTTTTGTGTCTCTGTTTTCAGGTTTTGTGGGGGTCTCCTACTTGACATAAAAAGAAAAGCGCCTTTCTTTGTCAGTGACTTCACCGATGCATTTCACATTCAGGCCTTGTCGGCCATTTTGTTTATTTACTTGGGAACTGTGACAAACGCCATCACCTTCGGTGGTCTGCTGGGGGATGCTACAGACAACATGCAGGTCAGAAAGAGACTTGAACCCTTAAAAGTTTGCAGTGTTTTTGATTCATGTTCTGATTTATTCCCTCACTGCTCACCTCCATGTGTGCAGGGTGTGTTGGAGAGTTTTCTAGGCACAGCGATCTCCGGTGGGGTTTTCTGTATGCTGGCTGGCCAGCCTCTCACCATCCTCAGCAGCACCGGTCCTGTTCTGGTGTTTGAACGGTTGCTCTTCAACTTCAGCAGGTATGTTCTTCATTTCCTCAGTTTTCCAGAGGCCCAGCTACTAATCACATATGATTTTGGGCTTGAAAAATACTTCTTCATATGCTACACTTTCGTTGATGAGACTTAAAAAGCGCCAACCATGCTCATTATAAATCTACCCAAAATCTCTACCATATGAACTGACTGTGTTTACACAGAATTCATTCTGATGGCAGTCATGCCAGCACCTGGACCAAAAACTAAATCAAAGATTTTGAGAGTAAAGTCGACATATTTTAAGTATTTTAACAAAAAATATTTTGAACAAACAAAGTTGTATTTCAAGACTTTAATACTCAGATGAAGTTATCAGGTGAAGCTAGTCCGTCAGCTTTTATCTCTCAAATGAGGAATTCAATGTTTTGACTTTAGTCTTGAAATACTATCCTTTTTTTCTTCAAAACATTGTCTTTTTTCTCAAAAAAAACCAAACAAAAATCACAGCTTTATTCTCCATAATGTATAATAATAATAATAATAATAATAATCTCAAAACTTTTTCTTTATTTCCTCCCAGTCGCCCTAAAGTTCTGTCATATAAAACTTAAAATACATTTGAGACTATTCTTGAATATTTGTTGTGATTTGCTGTTTTTCCATACAGAGATAATGCCTTTGACTACCTGGAGTTCCGGCTTTGGATCGGCCTGTGGTCGGCTTTCTTCTGCCTGGTGCTTGTGGCCACTGACGCCAGCTTCTTGGTTCAGTACTTCACCCGTTTCACTGAGGAGGGCTTCTCCTGTCTCATCAGCTTCATCTTCATCTATGATGCCTTCAAGAAGATGATCAAATTAGCTCACCACTACCCCATCAACGCTGAGTTCAGGATGGAGTACGTGACACAGTATGACTGCCTCTGTATGGCCCCTGCTGTTCTAGGTGAGATGTTCTTTAACTCTGGGTAGTTTAGCTGACATTGGTGTTTTACCCATGGATGGCGATAAGACACAGCGCTATTGATAAAACCATTGGCTGTTGACATCCTGTTCATGAGATGGTAGTAGTTTTATTTGTTCAATGTTTAGGCAGTGGTGGGAGGAGTACTAGGTATTACTATTTGTTTATTACTTAGTAAGTAGAGTACAGTTCCTAACCCTGATTAATAAAGTACTCAAAGTACATGTCAGTTTCCATTTTGTTTTTAAAAATGTGTAATTAATTGGATTTATAAAAGTAACATTAATTGCAAACATATTATGTTTGGTTAGGTGCTTTTTAAAGGGGCACTATGTAGTTTTAGAGAAGAAATTCAAACTCAGAATTTTAATATTTACAATACTAATGAGGTAAGAAATAGGTAGAAATACAAACTCAGAAATATTTATTTTTTCACAACTGAGTAAATAAGCTGTGGAAAATAAGTTTCCCAAAACACTGTTTGACACTAGAAAGGTGGCAGGGTCTGCCAAATATAAACAAAGTAAAACACTATGAAATTGTGTTGTCCTAAGGTCAGTTTGTTTATTCAGTTTTTTCAGTCATGGAAATGAAGAGTGAGTTTGTTTATTTGTTTTGTTTAGGCATAAAAAAAAATCTGTTTTAGTATGTTTAAAAAGTGGAGATCTCAGTGCCCCCCCACCCCTCCCAACACTCAGCCCTGCATTTAGTTGAGACTAGATGTAACAAAGGTATAAATGGCAATTGTAGTGAACTAAAAAGTAGATTACAGGTTCAAAAACATAGTTGAGTAAAGAGTACAAGAACGTAAAAAGTACTTGTTCCTTTTTCTACTGTTGTGCTTTACTTGTAACTCATTACCACTCTCCCCTGCGTGTTGGTTAAGTAAACATCACTTGAGATTGAGCATTAAAGTCAAGAGTGAAACATCATTTTTATTTTGTCTAATTTAACATAATATTGAAACCTGGTGTTAATGTGGGCACAATACAAGAAGGGAGCGTTTTGTAAACCAACAGGCTTACAGAGTCACCCTGAGTTTAATTGGATGAGAGGAGGGGTCAATAGGTTCGTAATGATGTCATTGTTCACATGAAAATGTTGCAAGATTTCCCCGTTTTTCATGCAACATGTATTTAGGAGGATGGCATGATAATTCACTTTAACTTAGGTTGTTGTCAGGAATAATTCAAGCTTTATGGGCTTTATGCTGAGTTTAAGTCATAATTTGGCATGAAGATATTTCCGTGTGATGTTGCAACAAGCAAAAAAGCATTTTCTTTTGTTGTGACTTAAAAAAGTGAACAAGTGCTGTTGATGAGACTTTAATACAACACAGCATGCCTCTTTATTTTCTTTTCGATGGAGGATGGGAGATGAAGAGGGGGCAGCGCTGAATTACTGGTAATCCCCTGCTGCTTTCAAAAATATCTCTCTGACACACACACTCGCACACACAGACATAAGCTATTCCTCATGCTGCTCCACATAGAGTACAGTGCATACCACAGAAGAGGAAATAACAGATGCTTACTTTTGTCGAGTGAGCAGCTGATGCATCATCCAAACAGGGTGGTGTTACATCGACTATAAATCGAGGAAACTCCGGGCTGCCGCTAAAGCCGAGCCTAGCTGCCCTTTTGTTGCTCAACACTTTGGCCCTGAGTGAAATATCTCTAAAATTGAGGACAGCAGGGGGGGCAAGAGATGCAACAAAGGTCATCAGTCAGACTTGAACAGGGATATTTTAGTTCACAGAGGGGTCACAGGGGCGTCCCTCGAGTCAAATCTCTTGACAATTGGATTGTCATGACATTTGCTACGGTCATTGGTTGCGCTGGGATTAGCCAACATGCTAAACGTAAGCATTCAACCATGGTAACTGTTGGGATAGCAACATGCTGGATATATGCTAAGAGAACATGCTACATTTAACATTAGCATTTAACTTTAATTTAAGTGCAACCAGGCCTGAGCTTTACAACAGTACAGCACAACTTAGATTAAAGGGTAACTCCACCAATTTTACACCTTTAAGTGTGTTCACAGGTCTTGGGGAGTACTACTGCAGATAAGAAAAACATAGTATAAAGTCTTTTGTCGCTCCAGAGAAAACTGCTTGCAATCTGATGAATTGTGCAATGTTATACAAGTGGACTACTTTTCTAAACCTGGTGCCTACATTACCCACAATGCCTCTTAGCCACTGAGTGACATAATTGGAGGCAATTTATGAGATTACATGCAGCTTCCTGCTTCTTACATATGCAGTACTACTCCCCAAGACCTGTAAACAGTTACCCTTTAATGACTGTTAAGCCCAGTGTGTCAACATGGAGCTGAGTTATAAAATGGTCTCTGCACAAAGAATAAACTTTTTAATATTTTCTACCTACTGAGTTTTGTTATTCTTGTGTAAACAGACCATCATCAAAGCCATATGGAGCTCTCTTGTGGCTTTGGAAACTTGTTCGTTGTTATGCGTGACATTTAAAAACTCACTAAGATGGGCTGACTGAGGATGAATCATGCAATGTGCATTTGTTAAACTTGTGCTGAGAGGAAGTTTTGTTGTGTTTTTGCAGAGAACAGCACAGACATCATTGGTGATCCTATAGAAGGTACTTCAGTCTGGTACTGGAACAACACTGATCTGGTAAACATTATTTCAATCATCTTCACTTCATTTTTCTATATGTATTTGCCTTGAAGACAAAGTCGTTCTTATTGATACAATCCTGAACTCTGATTTACTGTACTTTATATATTCCACTGATTTACTTTGAGCAGTGTTGAAGCTGCAGGACTTCGTACAATCTTGACAAAACAAATCGCATTCCAACCGCAAGTAGGGAGATAACAGAGAAAATTGAAACAGACAGTTTTGTTGTGTTTGTCAGTTCAATTATGTAAGAAGGAAAATGGAACAATCTGATAAGCACGTTGTTTCCAAATTGAGGCTACTGTGACACTGTAAGTCGGCTTTCTTTATCTCTCTTTACTTCAAAACACTGAAAGCCTGAGGTAGTTATTAGTCGTTACGTCACAGTACTTCACCTGAAAGCCCTCTATTGTATCTGTCACATCTCTACCGTGACACTCATGCATGAATAACTGTTTCTTTATAATCGTGTTTCCTCTCTGCAGCCAATGAACGCCACATGGTCGTCGCTCACAAAGACGGAGTGCTTAAAGTACAAAGGCGAGCTGGTGGGGAAGGCCTGTGAGTTTGTCCCAGACATCACCCTCATGTCCTTCATCCTGTTCTTTGGCACTTACACCTGCTCCATGTGTCTGAAGAAGTTCAAGACCAGTCAGTTCTTCCCCACCACCGTGAGTCAGACACACTAACGTAATTTAATCCAACAGGTCATCCGCCAAAGAAATGACTCGAGTGTCCAAATGTTTGAACAGCAGGTTACAGTGAAGTGTTTGTGTTGACTTTCGCCCAGGTGAGGAAACTCATCAGTGACTTTGCCATCATCCTGGCCATCCTCATCTTCTGTGGGGTTGATATGCTCGTAGGAGTCGATACTCCCAAACTCATCGTGCCAACTGAATTCAAGGTGAGTCCCTCCCTGCTCTGTAAGCGTTCATGCAGAAAGCTCAGTTCAGGTGCACTTTGTATAAGTGTATTGCCTCATAAAATGTAGACTGACATGTAAGACAAACATATGATTGTCTTGTAGAGTATGATGCATTGCAGTAGATCAAACTAGCCAGCAGTATATACAGTAGTTATAATGAGCTCAACCTTAAACATCTACAGCAGAAAAATGCAACATACACATAATGCAGCAGTGATATTAATCCAAAATGATCAGATATGATAATAAAACACTGACGGGAACCATTTGACTTCAGAATGGATTAATTTGCTCTTCATACTTTACCTGTAGGTACATTTTGCTAATAATACTTACAAGCTTTTACTCAAGTAAGGTTTAGTCTGGCATTAGTACTTTTACTTCAGTAAAGATCTGAATACTTCTTCCAATACAGATACCATGTGAAAATAATGCAGCTTAAAGGTAGCAAGTTTTAAATCACTTAGTCTAACATGATTTCTATATTATAGTTAAAAGAGCCAAAAGCATTGGCTGTTTCAAAGGCAGGTCATGGCAACACAAGCTTAGGTGGTAGAGGGTGAGGCAAATAAATGTACAGTAGGGCTGTTGGTTTGATCCTCAGTCTGGCTGTCAACATGTTGAAAATCACCTGGAGCAAGACACCAAACACCAAAGTCGTCAGTGTAGAAAGAAATTTTAAGTATTTGCAGGAATGTTGCACTGAGCTTACAGAAATTGTAAAAGACGGTGTTCGTCAAAAGCAACCAACATATGTTTGAAGTCCTTAAAAGTAACAGTTTCTGTCTGTGCATTAAGCCTGACATGTTGAAGCTTCTCTCTTCCTCCCTGATAGCCAACAAGTCCTAACCGGGGCTGGTTTGTGCCCCCCTTCGGAGGAAACCCCTGGTGGGTTTACCTGGCGTCAGCTCTTCCTGCCCTGCTGGTCACCATACTGGTCTTCATGGACCAGCAGATTACTGCTGTGATCGTCAACAGGAAGGAGCACATGCTGAAGGTAAATAAGAAACCTTCATTGCAAAATGTGTGTTTTCTAGGCCAGGTGGTAAATTGTGACCCAGGAGATGAAATTCTGTATGTGAGTGAGGCAGTGGAGGGTTGGGAGTCATTTCTGTTGTGTTCTGGTACTTCAGATGGCAGATTTGCATCTCAAAACATGGATAAGATGAAGTGAAAATGCTTGAATCTGCATTTTACACAATGTAGAAAACATTGTCTTTCTAAATGAAACAATTTAAAAAAAAGTACAATGTTTTCATTGCAGTAAAAGAGTCAGGCTTTCACCTTCTCTCTGTTTGTCTTACCTGATTTATGAGAAGCAGGGATTTTTATGCGTTTCCCACAACAAACTGCAGTGTGTACAGGACACTTTCTACCTTCACACTATAGTTAAATATTGTTGTCATTCTTCTCATGGGAGTGAGAGATATTTCACGGCAGTGACTGAACACAGTTCAGTTCAAAAAGCAAATACCTGAGATATTCAGAGTCACTGCTGAAGCCGAGCAAAGATTTTTGATATCAGTCAAGTGACTTTTTCCTTTAAAGACTACTGGTGAATCATGTCAGAGAACTTTGTATAAATAATATGTCTGCAACTAACAATTATTTAGTTTTTACTGGTGATTAATCTGTTGATTATTGTCCCGATTAATCAATACGTTGTTTTGTCTACATAAAGTCAGAAAATGATCAAACATGTTGATCCCTGTTCAGTCGATCAGCCCAAGATGACATCTGCAAATGTCTTGTTTTGTTCACAACCCAAAGATTTTTGATTTACTGTCATAGAGGAGAAATGAGAACAGAAATTATTCACAGATAAGAAGCTGCAATCAGAGAATTTTGCCTTTAAAAAAAACAAAACAATAAATGATTAACAAATTATCAAAATAGTTGTCAATTAATTTAATATTTAACAACTAATCAGTTAATCGATTAGTTGTTACAGCTCAAATAAAAAATAAGTAGCTGTTTCCTGGGTTTTAGGTCCGCAGCCATGCATACTGTCTATGCGTAGACGTGCACATACTCGGCCTTTGACCTTGTGTTTGTTGTCTATACCAGAAAGGGGCAGGTTACCATCTGGATCTGTTCTGGGTGGCTGTTCTCCTGGTGGTTTGCTCCTTCATGGGCCTGCCGTGGTACGTGGCTGCCACCGTTATCTCTATCGCTCACATCGACAGTCTTAAGATGGAAACTGAAACATCGGCTCCTGGAGAGCAGCCGAAGTTCCTGGGTGTGAGGTGAGACTGTAACAATATGTGTGTATACCATAAACTTAGCATTTCATTAATAGATCATGTTTATTTTTTCTTCTGCATCTGGATCCACATCAGATTGACAAACAATCACCCGGATGGCAGCTATGTTTTAGAGAATACCAAAATCCCATTTGGGAATATTGGAGTGTTATGAGGAAGTCTAATTCATGAAAACCAATTCATAGTAAATGAATTGAACCCCGTTGCTGTAGCACCATCTATAGGTGAGATGCCAACAAATGATACAGAATCCCTCTGAGAAGTTGTGCACCTGTCGTCAAAGTTTGGATGAAGCTACGATTTAATGTGGCAGCCACTGCTACTAGAAAGTAGCATATAGCATAGCAAAAAACAAATGGCTCCAGATACTTTAATATACTGTATTAAATTTAGATTGAAATACATTTAAAGAAAGGTTGCTGAAAAATATTATGTGATAAGATGTAAATGGTGGGCTGTTAATTTAGGCATGAAAAGAGGACATTTTCTTTTTACATCAACACAGTTCAGAAGTTACGAGCCAGTATGTGAAAATTAGTCTGCACAAAAATGAATCACATTGTTTTTGGAGAGGAATTCTCTCTGCTGTCCATCAGTGACTCCATGTACTCAAGTTAAGTTGGATAATTGTATTAATTAGTTATATAAATGAGCTCAACTCACTGCAACTTAGGAAAACACATGCAAACAGACAAAACACAAGCAAGTTAAGAAAACATCTTCAACAATTTGACAACATACACACACACGCTTTTAGAAAAAAACAAAAACAAAACCCTTTTCCTGTATTTGCTTGTTTTGTTCTTAAGTTGCAGAGCATTGAGCTCTTGAGGCCACCCTAATTGGGAGATGGTAAAGACACTTTGGGATGTCTTTCCTGTTTTTAGGGGTTGTTTTGGGGGAGTTGTTTTCATGTCTGCTTGGTGACGTCCTCCAGAGGCTCCTGATGTGTCAGCTGCAAGCTGAACTAACAAACTCTTGTCATGCAAGACCCTAAAACATTCACGCCAACTTTGAACTTCCTACAACTGTTGGGATTGTCTTTGCTTTGGCCAAACTGAGTGAGATCTGGGAAATGATTGACATCCTCAAGTAATCAGACAGTTTTTCTGGGACTTTTATTATTGTAGTTAAAGGGGGCAAAAAATGTTTAAATAATGACATTATACCAAACATGCATTTAAGTTTTGTTCTTGTTTTCTTCCCTCTCTTTGTTTTGTAGAGAGCAGAGGCTCACTGGTGTCATCGTGTTCATCCTGACAGGACTGTCTGTATTTATGTCTCCTATTTTAAAGGTAATCAGAGATTGTCCTCTGATATGTTTGTGTTTGTTAGTCACTTGGTCATCTTGAAAAGATTAAACTTGAGAGACTGAGCTCAATTTACAGATTAAATCAAAGACGGACTGCTTTACAGCTTGAGATAATATCATGCTAACTGCCACATGTTGTTTAAACAGTTTAATCTATGAAAGGCACTTCTCAGAATCAAAGCTACAAAATTAAAGAACTTAAAATAAGATTTACGATGAGGGACAAAAACACTGAGCATGAAGGTTTTTATTATGAAGAGGACGTAAAATGAAATGAACATAACAAAATAAGAAAATTAGTCTTGTCTTACTAGGTTCACTGTTTGGATTCTCATTGATTAACAAAAAAAAGGATAAGTAATTAAATCTGTATCCGTCGGTCCGCAAATCTCTAGAGTCTAGACTGACCTCTTCAGCTGTCCGCAGTCCATGCGTGACGAGGTCAGAGATCAGTGGAGCACAAAATCATAGTATAGATTAACTCGAAGACTTATTAACCTTCAGGACCAGCTACTGAGGGACCTGTTTCATTCTTAAATTTTATTTTGAAAAGAACTGAGTGGTGCCATTGAGGTGAAAATGAAAAAGAAATGGTTCAGAATAGTCTTCGACAAAACTATAGAGATGCTAACGTCATTGGTATCACTTTAGTTGAAGGGGTGTGCATAAGACTGAAGTGATAGTTAACCCATTGATACTTCATTACAACAGTCATAAGTATTCTTAAGGATTCCTTCATGTTCCTGACAGGTGTCGTGTCAAAGCTATATCAGTGTTATGTCACACTCCTTCAAATGAGGTGCTACCACATCATTTATCTTTTTATTAATCAACATTTTCAAGCCCTTTATCTAACTTAATCATATTATTGTAGTGTTTGCTTTTCCAGGTTATGTTATAAGTTTATATTAGAATGACAAATGTGTAAAAATGTGTAGCTTTCACTGAGCAATAGAAGCAGAATATTTGAGGAAAATGTGGAAAAATAATTAAAAGCAGCGTCTCACAATTATTAACTCCTGAATTATTTGTGTGAATTAAATGCACATTAATATAATCTTTAACATAATTTTCATTTGTTTTCTCTGTTTTACCTAGTTTATCCCAATGCCTGTGCTGTACGGAGTCTTCTTATACATGGGAGTCGCCTCTCTCAATGGAGTGCAGGTAAATGTTACAAAGCTTTTATTTCGTTCTGTAGAAAATAAAATTATAAATGCAGAGTGTTGAGTAGGGGTGTCACGATTTCAATTCTAAATTGAAAATTGATCAGAGTGAGTTTTCAATTTTGATAATCAACGCCAAAAGCAGGATCGTCGATTCCCTGATTGTTTATAAATCTTTAAAAAAAAGGTTTATCAAAGAGAATATACTCACGCATGCAGTGCATCCCATCATTTGTGTTTGTAACTTATCTGTCTGCAGTTTATGGATCGCCTGAAGCTGCTTCTGATGCCAGCGAAGCATCAGCCGGACCTGGTTTACCTGCGACACGTTCCCCTCAGGAAGGTCCACCTCTTCACCTTCATCCAGATCCTTTGTTTGGCTCTGCTCTGGATCCTTAAATCCACCGTGGCTGCTATTATATTCCCTGTCATGGTAAGAGACATTTGTATATTAATATATATTAGATTATTATTATTAGATTATTGTATTAGATTAATAAGACTTGCGATTTTTAAAGGAACTTTCAGCTGCTTCTAGTAGACTACATCAGCAGAAGGAGTTTGCACAGTTGTTGTAGATTCAATACAGTTTTTATGTTATGCATATCTGTTAACAGAGGCCATGAAGGCTAATGCTGAAAGCTCAAAAAAATTTCAGTAAGTGGTCCCTGTGTTAGGAAGCTTTAGTCAACCTGCTATTTCAAAGGTCAAACGTTAATATTCAGGAATAAAGGTTATATTTAAGATTTTAGATTTAGTGTGGTCAACAACCAAAACATAAAGTAATAATAATAATTTCATAATGAGATGAGGAACAGAGAAGAATGTGAATCTTGGCATGACTGTAACTAAACAAAAATCAATCATTTTAAAGGAGGATTGTTGAAATGAGTCAGTCCAGTCAGCATGACACTGAACCACTCTGTAAACAAAGAGGATTGTTTATGTGAGTGATAAACCAGTGATGATGGTCATGGTGTTGCACTCAGCACTCAGGACTTTATGTAATTTATATTAGTTGTAACTGTACTTTGTGTTGTAGTTTTTAGGCAGAAAGTGACTATTAAACTCACAAAGGATGACTGACATTGTTTCGTGGGTTTAAAAGGTCATCTGTGTATGAATATTGTTTATCATTTATCGAATGCCATGTGTTAAGATGTGCCTCATTTATCACTTGTGTTATCTAAGCTGCCTAAATATATGTAATTTTAAAAACATTATATTTTGTGGACATTTAAAATATCAATTATATTTGTCTTTGTTGAGATTTTGCAAAATCTTTGCATAATTTTAAACATCGTTGAGGGTTTGAAACTACCACCAGTCATTTAATGATATTGGCTTTTGCTGTAGATTTAAAATAATATATTTATAACCTGTCTTTACTGAAACGTCAGCTCATTAAAAAAAAAATCTGTTGAATGTGAAAATACACTGTAGCGTATTTAAACATACCAGGCTGACTAACAGCAATTCAACAAATGACAGTCAGAAATTGCCTCCCACTCTAATCCCCTTGTTCTTCTGCTTTTAGATCCTCGCTCTGGTAGCCGTCAGAAAAGCGATGGACTACATGTTCTCCCAGCATGACCTCGGCTTCCTGGACGACGTCATCCCAGAGAAGGACAAGAAGAAGAAAGAGGACGAGAAGAAGAAAAAGAAAAAACGGGGCAGCATAGACAGTGACGTTGAAGACGTAAGAGTTTTGATCCTACAGTTGAATGCAACAAGCTTGTATCTGTCAGGAAACAGATACAAGTACATGCCTTGTATTTTCTCCAGTTTCTTATCAATTGTTTTACATGACAGCCCAATTACAAGTCTTTGGACCTCACCCACAACCTCCAGCCCTGCTCCCTGCTCCTAATTTTCTTCTTTTGCAGCAGCATGTACCATTTGAGCAGTTGGTTACTGGCTGACCAATATCCAGGTCTGAAGATGTCAGAGATGATTCTTTCAGTTTCTTTTACATGTTCATGTGGCTGACATGGAATGCAATAATATTGTTGTATGTGTTATTATACTTCTACATTCATAGCTTCAAGTGTCTTTAGGGTGATTATAAACAACTTGGTTCCAAACCGAGCTAATGATCAAGATCAGAAGCTGGAAGCAGAGGTCTTCATGTGTCCACTCAGCCCCATTGTAACCGAGACTTGACCCGAGACGCAAGCTGGCCTGCGTTCAAATTGTATTTGGTCTAATGGGTTTGGAACAGTTCTGTTGTATTGTGGCAAAACTCCAGTCTGCGTTAATGCGTCTAATACTGGAGTGGGTCCAATCTGCCACTCTCTCAGCTCTGATGACATAGTGCATCTAAATCATTGCAGAAAACGACATGTTTTGCTGCACATTTAAAACCATGGTGGTGCTTTATGCTGCTGCCACTGTTGGTGTTATTTCTTTGAGTCCAATGCATTTTCAGATCTGGTATAATTATCTAGACATTGACTTAACATCATGTTCAGGGAACCTTTTTTTTAATGGATCCATTTCAGAATCAGGTCCACAGACTAGTCAACTCTAGTGAGTGGTTTAGGTGATGATAATGATGTGACTCGACAACTCTTGAAACAAGCAAATGATTGTTAATTGAATCATATCAGGTACATGGATCACTTTCAATGGATAACAAGCTGGCTTGTTTTTGTGATCATTGACATAGAATGATGCATTTGTCCAGTTGTAGTGGTCAATATCCAGTGCATTTAGTCAAATGGAAATGATTCTTCTCAAGTGGACAGCGCCTGACGGATTATGCCCTTTTTGTTTTGTTTACATGGCAGCACTTAGCGGCTATGTTTGGAGTTGTTTAGAGTATTAATTCAACTGGTTCTTACATGTTGCACCTTTTTAAAAGAAAGTGTTCGGGAATGAATGTACCCGAGGAAGGTCATGAAAGATTTAGTAATACATGCATGCGTGTGCTGATGCTAACTCACCGACACCCCCAGAGGTCCCGTCTCAGGATGTGCGTTTCCTCTCTCCCACAGTCTGACTATCCTTACAATGAGAATGTTCCCAGCATTAAAATCCCGATGGACATGATGGAGCAGGAGCCCTTCTTAGGTGATAAGGCCTCTGACAGTGAGTAGACCCAAACTACCGGCAGTGCCAAAGGAAAACTACTTCTTCCTCCTGCCTGACTCTCCTGCTCCGCTTGTGTCTCCAATGACTCCAATTCAGAGTGCTTGATGCTCTGTTGCCTGTTTATCCTTCTCTCACTGCATGATATTAACATTTTTTCCTTCTTTGCCTTACTCTTTCTTGTGTCTCAAAACATGCATAAGTTTAACTGTATCTTCTCCTTCTGTGCTTTGCTCTTGGATTATGATGCGTTCCAGTAACATTGATCTTATTTGTCTGTCCCCCTCTGAATTTATGCTTCCTTGGCCTAACCCTTTCTTTTCTTCACTTTACAATTTCAACTTACCTGTTTTAAAAAAGTTGTTGATTTCATGGATTTTCAAGGGTTTTTATTGAATGTCAACTGTTTGTTGAAAACACTGATTGTAAAGCTGTATAATTGTTTTTTCAGCTTTATGTAAAATTACATAACATGGAAGACTGTGTGCCTTTTGTTGTATAGAGATTAAGCTTTTCTCATACACAACAAACATCACAAGCTAACTGCAGAGATTAAACCTTTTGTTATGAAGCTTTTAACACTTCTTTATCATCATTTGCTTTTGTACTAAACTTCACTATTGTGAAATGCTGAACATAATGGCTTGGATAGATATTGTACATAAGTGTGCAGGTTGTCAATCCACCCAAATCAGATAACGGCTAATTTCCCCCTCCTGGTTGAAAGGGTTTGTTGGTGAAATCAGTGGCAATCCTAAATACATGTAAAACTTTAAAGCATGTATCAGAGAGGGCTGACCATAAAAGTATGGCTACATGCACATTAATGGCTGTTTTCTTTCTTTCACAGGAGAGAAGTCCCCATCATTCCTTGAACGACACACGTCGTGCTGAGCAGCTTCGCTACTACCAGGCCAACTGCTTGTCCAGGTGAGATGTGTGTGTGTGTGTGTGTGTGTGTGTGTGTGTGTGTGTGTGTGCATGAGGGTCAGCCACAGACTCTCGCAAATCTTCTCACCTAACAGGCCAAATGAAAGGGTAAAGAGGGAACAAAACTAAATATAACAGGCACTGATTTTCTTTTTGAATTCATTCATGACTGTGGCATCAAAGGTTGCAAAAGGTCAGAAGGCGAGCTAACTAGCTCACATTAAATGCTAATCTGAACTTTAAAGGTCAGCGAGGCTAATTAAGTAATCTATAGCTAAATTTTTTTTTTCAGTGGCTCACAGAGGTGACATGTTTCAGCTGTCTTGCTTCTCTCTGGACTTTAAACCTGCAATAAGCTAGTTGCTAGTTGTTGCAGAGGTAATGGGATGCTGTACAGTGAGAGTGAAGCAAAACAGTCAAGTTGTAGCCAGACAACTAAACAATGAGCTGATACTCCTTGAAGTCAAGGGTAGCTAAGAATTTCACAGTTAGTTGATACATTTATAGGTTAAAAATCAGTAATAGCTAAACTTTTAACTTAATCAATATGATTCGTTTTGGGTCTACAGAAGCTCTGCCTAAATTTCTGTGATGCATTTGCGTTTTGGACAGTTTATACATTTTTATTTCTACAGTATTTAAAGGGATTGTGAATGTATCCTACATACCTTCAGATAAGAAGAATATTAACTGCTGAATTATCAATTACTTAAAATTACAAATTTGTAATCTTTTAAAATGTGATTAAATGTTCCATAATGTTTCTTTGTCACCTGCAACATGTTTGTTATGTTTTGTTACTACAAACAACTCAAAATGATATTCACCTCTACTTGACTTTAACTTAATCTTGAACGTCTTTTGAAACCCATCGTCTGCTTCTGATTTATATCAGATTTAAAATCTCATGCAGACACACAGATCAAGGCTCATTTAGAGTAGTAATAATGGTCTAAAACTAACCCAGTCTGTGTGGCACCGTGACTAAATCAAGGCGTTTGTTGCGTGATAAATACACACTGTTTCGCTGATATGAGCTTTAGAGGAGACAATCAGACTCAAAGAGGCAGAACAAACCTTGTTTTTTGGGCAAATATTTAGAACGATGATTATGATGCTGAAGAAGAGATTATGTTTCTTCATCATGCCCACAACCTCTCTTGATGACCAGGATCCACGGGTCATATGCACAGGGTCACGTTTTTGTTCCTGTATTACCCCATCTGCTCTAAGATTGTCAGAGTAGTGCAGACAGAGGAGGATTAGCGGTTGGGACAATGTGTGAAGAGCAGCTGTGATCACAGCACATCTGTGATGCCAACAAACAACTTGCATGATTGATTTTTTCTAATTGGTCTCAAGCTGGAGAGATCAGACTGACAGGTTATCATTTGTTCACATGGGTGGTGACTAACTATAAGCAAAGTCTACTGCCGGAGGTGGAAGAAGTATTCAGATATTTTACTTGCGAGTGAAGTCATGAATTCAAATGTTACTTATGCCAATATGCCCATTTTATAATAATGCTACTGTATTATATTATCCCATTTGTATTACTATAACAATACTATTAATGTTGTAGCTGGTTGAGGTGAAACTTATTCTTATTAACTACCATACTTTATACATCAGTATTTGGTTTTACTTTATCCCCTTAACAATTTATCATTTTAGACACTCAGTATAGGTTTTCTAGTGAAGACTTTAATCTGAAAAATAACTTAAGTTATCAGATAAAGACGGTGGACTAAATAATACAATAGTGGAGTAAAAGTGTAAAGTAAAACTGTACTTAAGTACAATACAGTGTTCCCAGTTGAAGAGGTAGTTTATATGGACTGCAGTTGTGTTGGTTGGTCAAGTAACTATTTAATTTCTTCCTTACTATTGATAAGTAGCTTTAATTGGCCCGATGCTGTAGACGAAACTGTTTTAGCCTCCTGTCCTGACTGGAAATGCAGATAAAAAGAAATCTCACATCACTTTAAAGACCTCTGGCCTGGTCTGTGCACGTGTCCATTAGAGTCACTGACATCATATAGGGCATGAACTGCAGTGATGCTCTGGTAGTGATGACATTACGCTGCTCCCGCCCCGTTCCAAAACTAATCCTGTCCCCGCTAAGATTGAAGCCAAATTGCTTTGAGCTCAGATGACCTCAGGAACCATCAAACACGATCACTGGTTCTATTTCTGCAGCGAGAGACCAAAACACAATGCTGTTGTCATGCATACAGTAATGATTTTTCTCAATAATGCATCATAACCACGTCATTTTATACACGTCACAGCAGAAAATGGAATTATGACAAACACAGCAAATCGCAACAGCCTACAACCCCTTAGATTAAACTCGATCAGTGGGACCAAATGACTGAATACCAGCAGCACTGTCAAAAAAGATGTTTATGGATCGTTTATGGAGAAAACGTACACCTTTTTGATATTAAAGAATTACCTGTAAACAACACTTTATCAATCACACATGCAGACGATTTAACTAACTGACTGACTTACTAACTAACTCAGGTATTTCACTCATCTACAAGTAAAGAGACGGATGGCTATTCAATCTCATTTAACCCTCATGCCTGTACAGTGAATAGCTTGTAACTACAGCCAGCAGCTAGTAAGTGTAGCTTAGCACAAAGACTGGAAAGCAGGTGGAAACAGCTAGCCTGGCTCCGTCCAGGAGTAACCAACTCGTCTAAAAGATTACCAAGAGTTGTTGTCTGTTTAATCTGTTTTTGTAGCCTGTGGTTTTACGGGGAGTTACCAGACTATTTCTCAGCTGGGAGCAGTGACTTCCTTGAGTCTCCACTCACCAGCCAAGACGTTACCGCTGGATAGGCTGATGTGCCCATGTTTTACTGCCATGTCTACAGTAGCCCAGAATGGACAAACCAAACACTGGCTCTAGAGAGGGTCTTTGGCATTTTTGTCTTTTAAGAGGCTGCTGTAGGGAAACTGTTTACAATCTCCTCACCAACCTCACCACTGAATCCCAATAAATCCTACACACTGAACCTTTAACATACATAAGAGATGAGAGTATCAATCTTCTAGAGTGAATAAATGTATTTCCCAAAATGTCAAACTATTCCTTTAATTAAAGATTATATTACATTATATCCAGGCATACACTATGTCCTAACAATAGATGTACATATGTGTGTTTCAGCCCTGAGATGAGTCCACTGAAGTCTGTGCCTCAGATTAGAATAGACATGGACCCAGACGATGATAATTCATTCTACTGGAGGAGCAGAGGATCTGAAACGTCTTTGTAGAGCACCGGACCACCACCAGGCGAATCCTGCAGCACCCGCAAGACAACTCTCTCTTTTCCCTTTCCTTTATTTCTTTATTCTTTTTAACTCTTTCCCACAGTTTTTAGGACTTTGCTCTGAATAGGTGGTACTTAAAAAAACGGAGAGGGGAAAAAAAAATCAGGCTAACATGACGATACATTTCTCATAATGAAGCTATTTTAAAACCATTTCTGTCCTCACTAGCTTGTCTTGGTATTTTTCTCACTGCTCCACAGTAAACAGAGTCTTTGTTTTTTGACACAAACACTGTCAAATGTAACTCCTTACTACTCTTCTATGCAACTCATCCCACATATCGCTGAACTACAGTAAACGCTGTGGCTCTCTCTGACCACGCATGGAACGCCCTCCCTGCTCTATATATATATCTATATCTATATATATATCTATATATATATCTATATATATATAGATATATATATATATATATATATATATATAGATATATATATATATATATATATCTATATATATATATATAATCATCTGTCTGAACTTTTTTTATATAAATTGAATTATTCTAATAACATTTTCCTGTAGCAGGAAAATTATGTTTTTATAGCTCTACCTCTTGTTCTAGATCAATGGCTTATTATGAACAAATGCAACATGTTGATTTTTGACGCAGCATGGGGTTTTGATATTTTCTCTCTGTCCTCTTGTAGAGTTGAAATGATTCAAGAGATTCACTGTATTATAGCGTGTGAAGGAAATGTGTGCAAATAGATCTTTTAAGTTAATTAACAGTTAATTAATGCATATTTGTATGTGCATATGAGGTAAATATTTTTATCATCACTTTTTGATGCAGTTTTGATTGCTTCACCTTTCTAATTTTCTGAATCTTTCTCACGTGTTCACTTCAAAGCTTTTGTTACTTGTTTAAATTAAATCATACATTTCTTTATGTCTTTTTTTTTCCTTTTTTAAAAAAATCATTATGTTGTGTGTATGTTGTTAACCTTTTCTCGTGTCCTTCATTTTTGTTTCTTTGTGGGTAGAGAACAGTTCAGCGAAACATAATCATCTGATTTTCCTCAGCCAAACTTTAACTCTAACTCGGAGTGCATATCATATAGTTGCTTGTTCTGCACAAACTACTTTACCTAAGTGGCTTATAAGAGATCGATCCTGACTGAAATTCTCATGGCAACGATGTGACAAATAAGAAGGGAATCAAATCCATGTAAGCTATATGCAGTGGGACAGCTTCAGTCCACAGCCAGTTTATTTTGTTTTTGTCTCAGCGGTTGTTTGAATTGTCTGATGTGAGAATGGGTTCACAGATTGTTTTAATTTTTTTTTATACAGTAAATGATTTTGATTATTTCAGGTCTATCTTAATATAATGCTCACATGCAACACTATATGTACATTGAGGGAGATATTGGTCGCTGTTACTAACTTTACCTTCCAAGTCTGAGTCGAGTCTCAAGTTGCAATGACAATGAGCCCACATCTCTGGTAGGGCTGGGCAAAATATGTGATATACATTGATATCGTGAAATGAGACTATATATCTTCTTAGATTTAGATTATAATTATATCCTGATATGACATAAGTGTTGTCTTTTTCAAATTTTAATGGCAACATTACAGTAAAGGGATTACAAGACATTACCTATTGATTATTTAATTTAATTAATATCGTTGGGTTATTATTGTGTGAAAGTACCAGTGGTCAAGTATTATTAAATAAATATATTTGATTTGGCAGCCCAGTCCTAGCATTTCTGAAGTGCGTTTGAGGACATTTCAAAATATTGAGAAATGTATATTGTGTGTCGCGATATAGCCTGAAAACTTTGTGATATTATTCGAAGGCCATTTTGCCCAGCCCTAATCTCTGTTTAAAAACAACTGCATATGTTTGTCCGGGTAGGCTTGTGTACCTTCATCGCCAGTGTTATGTCCTGGTAACAACACACATAGACGGCTCCCAGCCGCAGCTCAGCATAGAAACTTAATTAAAAGACCATCATTTTGGAGGATACCAATTTTATTTGTCAGCAAACCCACATTTCGAATACAGTTTTGCACTGTATTGTAAATCTTGTCTGCCATCCTTCTACAGTGTAGTCGCATTTGGAAGGTATTGCGACAGCGACTAATAACTGTGCGATCGTGTGAGTATTATATTAAGATGGACTTTCATTGGATCCAAACTGATCCTTAAATCAGGCTGAAGATGTACAAGCATCTTATTCACTTCAGTCCACTGCCACATACAGAAAGTATTGAGCCCCTCAGATATGCCTACTTGACTTTTATTGGCCAGTATTTCTTCCAGTACAACAAGCCAGACTGGCTTCTTAAGCACTGTTTGTCATTACAGTATCCCCACTTTATCTCTAAAGGGCACACTGAAGCACTTTCTCACTCGGATTTTTACGTCTAAGTGGGTCACGTTTAATTTTAAGCTGGAAGTTGTCTCTGTCTTCATCACCACTATAGATTTCAATTGAAACTTTGTGATAAATGAGCCGCCTTGCTCTTCTGAAAATCATGTAAATACAGCAAAGGCACGTCGGTTCAAACCAAAATGCGAAAGGTTACTTTGTGACATCAGTCAGTTTGTTTCAGTTCATCAGCCGAAGTAACGATGTCGTTTATTCTCCACATCAGTGTTCTTAGGCGTCAGCAGCAGAGAGTGGAAAGAAGTGTGACTTCATGTCTGAGACATATTTTGTGTGGAGTTGAAGTGTGTCGTACTGTGTAAGCATGTCGGACAACAAATCTACAACATGAAATGAAAACCTGTTAATTTTAGCATACAGAATACTGATGTTTTGTTTTTGTTTTGTTTTTTTTGATTAACTTTTTGTGACTTTTTAGAACAGGTGAAATGGTTTATTTTAGAATTTATATTTTTCAAATGAAATGTATATTGAAAATAAACAGAATGATCAAACAGTGATGGTGTGCTGCTTTTCATTGAGAGTGGAAAAACCCCACAAAAATTATAAAGTGAAATGAGATGAGAGCTGAGAGTAAATGACCATAAAGGTGCAATATGTAAGAACTGGCCACCTTGACTTCATACTTTCAACAAATAGGGGAGCAGATCGTCAGAGTAAGTGCAAACTGCTGCTACCCTTATTCCTTTTATACGTCCATGACTTTAGCTACTGTTAGCTTGTTAACTTGGTTAGCTGTGCAGCCATTCAGACTATGAGGGGAGTGTTGGGTTTTTATACCGCTAGCACAGGAGCTTTGGGCTTGTGGGAGACAGAGGTTTTCAGGCCCGGGGTGTGCTGGTTAGCATGCTACTTTTAGCAGATATCTCTTTAATACAATACATGGATGTCTTTGACATAATGTCATAAATGTTATTTCTGCACATTCTGTTGATAATTTTAATTAATTTCTGAAAAAAAGTCTTATATATTGTACCTTTAAACAACTTGTGTCAACCCTGGGACAAACTTCGTGAACCACACTTCAGATTACAGGAAATAAACTTTAAGTTTCATGGTTTCGGAAAAATAGTTTTAATGTCACTATGTCAATGATATAAACTGCATGTTATTTTGTTGCAGTGTAATAAATGTATAAGTCATATAGAGCTGAAACGATAAGTAGATTGAAATATTTTGATAATTCTCATCTTTCACATAAAAATATAAAATAATCACTATTTCCAACCTTTTAGTTTGGAGCGTTTGCTTTGTTCCTTTGACTTCTGTGACATTCAATCAATTTTGGGCTTTTTGGATGGTTGATTGGACTAACATGTTATTTGGAGACATCACCTTGGGTTTTAGGAAATCCTAACAGGTGTTCTTCAACAATTCTGACAAAAATATTAATCGATAATACAACTTACCATTTTGCCTGCCTAATGTCGTACAGTTAACAGTAATGCTACAATATGCAATACAGTGTACAACTATTCTACACAGGTCAACATGGCTATCAGGTGTCTGTTTTGCAATGTATGAATATTTTAGACTTTTCTTCAGAACATATGATCATTATGAATCAGTTCAGTACGGTTACTACTCTTAGGATGAGAAGGAATATGAGCTGTAGTGGTACAGCGATTAGTTCATTAATGGATCAAAGAACTATTAATTAACCATTTCAAATCTTGATCAAAGCAAAAATGCAAAACATCTGTTGGTTCCAGCATCTCAAGGGCGATGATTTTGCTGTTCACTGTGCACACTAAAGTTTTTTTTACTATTGCATGGACAGAAGAAGCAATTTAAAGATGTCACTTTGGGGCCTCCTATTGAACGTACTAAATATGTGCACAGTTAGGTTGCAGCTTCAGTCAGTCAACATATATCGGCACATCTCATTCTCCACATTAAAGAAAAACACATTAGCTGTAAATTAAACACACAATATTACACAACCTAAACCCCTAACCCTTCCCTGTCTCCTTATCAACAGATCAGGTACCACACATGATTACTGATTAAGTGGCTCCCTCTAGTGTCCAACCAGCTACATTACAACCTACAGAAACGAGCCATCACACAAATGTCAGCAGGTTTTCATTGGGATTCAAATAACCTTGAATTGGCTACTGGAGGACTGACTGCAGTGAGACTCACTTCACTATTCCTGCTCCATGTAGGCTACAGGTGCCTGACGTTTGCACGTTTACAGAAAAAAAGAGGGTGTTCTACCTTTATGATTTCATTCACCCTGTAGTGCTTGATATAAATGTTTCTAAAATTTAGTAAAGCTTGAGTACTCTTTAAACCCACACCCACTGAGGTGTTTTCAATTATGTGGCTGATTAGACATCTGCTTGCTATCATCAGCAGAGGTTAAATCAGCCAGATTTTTAACTAGGAGCTGTCCAGCTTCATGTCAAAATGAATAACCTGAATACAGAACCACAGCACTTTGTTTCCACTAGAGGACTAACAAGCGCCGTAGAAGCTCTGTGTGTGTGTGTGTGTGTGTGTATGTGTGTTAGAAAAAGGTTTTACAATGGTTACAAGTAGGGTTGTATAGGAAACGCCTCCGATACTGCCTAAAATGCTGAAATCTGTATTGGTAAGTACAGTCTATGAGTCTATAAACCGATTCGATACCACTTCATATATTTATTAGATCTTCATTGACTGATTTTTTTTATGCCTTAAACCAAATAAACAAACTCTCTTAATTTTCACGACTGAATAAACAAACTGACAACACAACTATATACTGTGTTACTTTGTTTATATTAGGCAGACCCTGCCACCTTTCTAGCTTCAAACAGTGTTCTGTGGACCTTATTTTCCTCTGAGAGCAGCTTGTTTATTCAGTCATGGAAAAGATAAATATCTCTGAGTTTGTGTTATTAACTTATTATTTTGTAAACATTAAAATCCTAAGTTTGAATTTATTCTCCAAAACTACATAGTGCCCCTTTAAAAACAGGACCCTGCTACTTCCCAGCAACGTCAACTACACCTGTATACAACTTAACACGTTTTTTTTTACTGTACAAGTAGCCGGTATCCATGAACAGCAAGCAACTTTTGTAACTTCACATCCATAACATCCACACAGGGTTAGTAGTGGACAGCTGTTTTATAATAATAATGTGTATGTATATTTTTTACACTGGTATCAGATCAGTATTCTGTATCAGCTGATGGGGGAAGCACAACTCAGCATCTGTACCTAGGAGAGAGCGTTTGTGAAGCAGTTATCTATTGTTATAGTCAAAGAGGAGGGAGGACATTAGCTATCGGTGAATGAAAATGCAATGAAATATATATTGAATTGAACTGAATAGCAAAAGGAAAGAATACAACAGAGGAGCACTCCCACTGACAGGATAAATATAAACTCTATAGATGAACCGTATCATTAAGCTGTTCTGTCTCGACTCAGGAGGAAACACAGTGTGATTAATGACTGTGCTGCAGCATGTGTTCGCTCACTGAGGTCATGTGACATCACCGCTGTGAGGGCACGGTTGAAAGATATTTTACAATAAGCGGTGGACGTAACACATTACTTTTACTCTTGTTATAGTAACAGTCATTTTTTTGTGTTTTCTTTTACTTTTTTTAATTTACTTTGCTACATTTCAAGTTGCATCAGTTATACTGCACAAACTGAAGTCAGATTAAAAAGTCTTGATAAAAACTATAAGATTAATTTTTAAAAGAACCAGGGAAAGTTTACCATTACTGCTTTGCTTGATAAACTTAAACAATCAATCAATGATCAAAATTGTTGTCAACTGGTTTTCTGATGATAAATAGGTTAATCAACTAATAGTTTCAGCTCTAAAAGAAACTTAAAACCCCTATTGGTGGGTTGCTGAGACAGGCCTACTTCACTCCAAAAAGTTAATTTTGCCCATCTACATAATGCTTAACACACACACACACACACACACACACACACACACACACACACACACACACAGACTCACATTTTGCAAAATAACTATATAAAAAAAAACATCATTTAGCAGAACACAAGAACAAACTTAGTTCCAGCTTTAGCACCAGATACAAATACTGGAGATAACGTATGCTAGAAAACATTTCCTGGATATTTCAGTCATAATGATTTAGCTGCTGTCTTGAGAGCAGCTTTTCTTCCTTTATCTTTCTCCCTCAGCTCTCTGCCTCTGTTGGCTCTGCTGCTGTAAACAATCGGCAACACACAATATGGAGAATTATTCTCAAACTACATTAACCTCGGCTCAACAATGAGCTTATTACGGAGTTAGATTCAGAGCACAAGGAGTAAGAGCACAAGACATCGAATGAACAATAATACATCTAGTTTCCACCTTATAGCAACTCATAATGGGATCTTCTTTCCTTCCTTTTGCCAAAAGCTATTGGCTGCGTGCAAAACAAATGTCAATGAATTTGTGCTTGAAAAAAAACCAAAACACTTACTTTATTATAAAAATGGTCACAGATTAACTGTCTGTTGATTGATTGATCAATTATTCAACTAAGAGCTACATATTACTGGTAAAAAAATATTCTATTTTTAAACAATTGCTGCTATACATCAGTTTGATGAAGACTGAGCACCAAAACTAAAAATGGTTCAGAGAATTGTGCTTTTGATTAAAAAGCTGCAGTGAAAGAAGCAAAGGAAAACAAAAACAACAAAGCCGACTGTTGGTGAGAAATGGGATTTGAAGATCGATTTCCGGTGCAAAAGCCAGACTTTTTGTTCACCCGAATCCAAACCTCCTCTGTAATAGGTTTTGTGGCACTCTAACGACCTGATTCTACTTCTGCCTTTTCTCCTGAGAGACAACAGTCATAATTCACACAGCCACTGTTGTTTTACTGAGGAGGAGAGCGTCGTGCTGGCTCTGTCTGTGATGGTCAGTAAAGACAAGAGGAACGGGCTTTGTTGAAGTTACTCCTCAGTACTACAAGCATTACACAAATACACAACTGTTCCAGGCTAAAGAGTAATAAGTCAGAACACACTGACGACAAACACACTCCAATTACTTCAATCCGATTAACCTTTAAATTGCATGCAGTACATAGGCCTGCGCCAAACTTAAATTTTGCATGGAGGAACTGCATCATTCCTTTCCCTTAAGTTCTGTGGAAAACACATGCGACCAAAAGTGTCAGATTTGCAGTAAAGAACAAGCAAATCCAATTATGGAGGAGGTTGGAAACAAACATCAGACTTTCACCCAGGAGACCATGTTTGTGTTCTGTGTGAAACCAAAAGTCAACATCGACTTGTTTTTACTTCCATCCTCGAGTTAACATACATAAAATATTAAACGTGTCAAGTGTGTAGCAAGTGACAAAGTGCAAGTGTTTCACAGTCAAAATGTTAACCAAGTGTTTATATTTGTTACCGTGATGACAAAGGTCACCTGAATTTGGATGATGATGGTCACTTAACTATGGATCTGCTTTCCACGGAAGTTAATCAAAACAACTGGCGTGTCACTGAGTTGTCTTCCCCTGCATAGCTCACCGTCTGATCCGACTAAAATCAGCCTTCTCTATGAGGCTGTTCACATTTAGTTTTACCATCCCTCCTGAGTTATTCAATCACAAGTGGACAGCTTTAAGCCCATCAATTCCCACCAGGCATTAAATGCATCTCAACATGCATCTTGAGTGACCCCCTATAGAGCAGATCTCACTTCCCTGCTATATATGCAAATATGCACATACATCACTAGAACAAACCAATTCGATTTTTACTCAAAGAAAGAAATAATTTCATGTATAACGTTTGCCGGATTAACAAGAATGCCCAAATAGTTAGATGTGCTGTTGTCTAATGCAACAAGTCTCAAAATGTAGCATTTTTTAAGGGAGTCAAGGGACTTTCTCTTAGGGCATCAAAGAAGTAGCTTAAAGAATTTGGTCACATGCATCCCAAGCCAACTTCAAAAGAGGTCTTGGTGATCGGATCTCAAATGCATCCTCAATGCATCTTAGGGGTGTTCACATCTGTACTTGTGCTGTGCACTTGTGATCGGATGACTCAGGACGGATGGTAAAATCAAATGTGAACAGCCTTCCTGTTGCTTACATCCAATTTATCCCATCACACAAAGGTGGCATATCTGCCAGCCGAGGAGTGTAACTAAAATTGACCTAATTAATATGAACGAACAAGCAAAAAAGAAAAAGAAAATCTCTGTGTGAATCCATTTATTTTCATTGTGATTTAGAAAATGCTCGGCGGTCCACCTGGAACGCTACCGCAGGCCAGATTTGGTGGTTGAATATTACTGCAATTAAGGCCCCATATGCTGTACATTTTATACCAGTTTATAAAGAAACAAACAGTCATATAAACTCGTCTTCAGGCAAAATATGCAACCAGAAATCAGTGTCACTACAACATATAATTTATAGTGACACTCAGAGAAAGAACGAAGGTGTCGTAGAGGGACAAAAACTCTGTCACTGAAAGAAATAAAGAGTTGATGTGGAGATGACAGCATCTTTTGTCTTTGAATAAGAACTTGGCAGACTCATACAGGACTGTGTCAATAGCATATTTCTGGCCCACTTGCATAAATGTGAGTGTTCTGAAAGAGACAGAGCCTGCAGACAGTCAGAGGAGAAGTGGATTATGGTGCCGCCGGGTTGATGTAGGAACTGCTCCATATTGAATTATAACCATTTAAAGGATAAGTCTGGTAATGTTTGCCATTTACCTTAAAGTCAACAAATCTCATGTGGTAGCCAAACCAACATGGGATTGATCCTAACAAATACTGTACATGCAAAAAACTGAACTATACATTTTACAAGAAGTACATCCTCAGTAGGATTGAATGTGATTGGAGCTGAGTGCCAAAGTCAGGCTGGAGATGCAGCCACATATACACATATTACATATGTGAATGCTCTAATTCATTCAGCATATATCTGATTACAACCCGTCTTTGTATTTTCCTTGTAGCCCGGAAGGTGATGATGCACCTGAAGCTCTAACTAACAAAAAAATCGCTCAGGTCAACAAACGCGTTAGATTTGTCTGATACGGTATGTTTGTGTGATCTGGAACAGATGGAAGGCGGAGGTAGTATCAGTTTGTCTGCTCTGTAAAGAAACCTTTTTCCACTGAACCTGTGAAACAACAACTTTGTGTCACAGCTCTTGAGAAAGCCTTATTTCTGTTTGTACCATTCATAGCTGTGACCACAAAATGCAAGCCCTGCTGGATGCAGTTATTCAGCTTATCCAGTAAAGACAGGAAAAGAGGACCAACACAATGCTCTCTTGACACTTCCTGCACTCTGATATGCGGAAAGGCTGCTTGTTATTACTTCAGTGCCTGTTAAAACAGCAAAAATGAACTAAAGAACTGCTTCATCCTTGTACTTCATCCTCCTTCTCCTCCTCAGCTAACCGTTAATTCATTCTAGATGTTATTCAATGATCAGACAATAAAAAGGTTTTAAGTGCTCCACATTTGAATAAGATGAAAATCTGAGATAAACTGAGAGGTCAAAGGTCAGTATAAAAATATGCTTACTGCTCAAGCGTACGCATCTCCAAGGACACAAGGTCAAAAGCCAGATTTGAAATGAATTAAGTTCTGATGATGTTTTTTGCATTCAGGCACAGTGTTGAGTGTAGGGCACCTGTGTTTTGTCAGTGCTTAGAGCCCAACACAATCACAGCTGTTAGGAGCGTAAAATAGAGAAAAATAGACTTTAAATGTATAAATTTTCTGTGGGTTGTGTGTCGGCAGTTGGAATGAATGACACATAACCGTATCTGTTCCATTAGACAGATGACTGACTGATAAACGCAACTGAAAACTGTCCTGTGTAGCTGTTAGAGTCTGCAGTCATTCTAGCAGCTCTGTGAGGCTGTACTTAGCGATGCTTTGTGCTAAATGCTAATGCTAATATGCTTACATGCTCACATACTGACTAGCCGACCAGCCGACAGACGTTGCCATCCTTAGAGCCATGCTGCTAGCGCAGCTAAAAACTGCCACTGCACATCTCTTGATAGCGATGCTGGCTCAGACGTGTGTGAGCTAACCAGTCAGAGGAGACTGGGTCTTTGGGAGGTGGGGCCTTAAAGAGACAGGAGCTAAACCAGAGCATTTCAGACATTATGAAAAAATTTTATGTTTTTTGAGCATTAAAGCATGTAAACCTATTCTAGTAGCAGCCCAAAAATAAAATGATGTACCTGAAAATGAGCATAATATGTCTCCTTTAAACAAAGTTGACAACATGAAAAGAGGACAGCGTGTAGTAATCTTAACCTGAGGTGTGACTTGTTTATATAGTACATATGAATGGCTGAAAGTGTTTGTTAGAAAGTAATGTTAGATTTGATGCAAATGTACAAGATCTATAAGAAATAGCATATGGATTTATTACCTTCACGTGACCTTGTGTGTAGATTTTTGTGTAATTTTAACAATGGTCCCAGCGAGAACAGAGGAGATTATGAGGAATTTGTCTCATTAATCCTCAAAGTTGCAGTGAAGAAATGACATTCCCCTCGATTCCTTGGTTTATGGTGAGCGTTTTCAATTCGGCACAAAACATTTGACTTTTTTTTACTTTATTTTCCTGCAGTACTTTTTTATCTGGTACATATTTAGATGATCCTAAAAACAGTCAGTGCTGTGAATCTTAAACTTAAAATAAACTTAAATTAACTTAAATAAATCTTAAGGAGCACCCATCTAGCCTGAGTGCAACATTTGCTGGCATTTAACTCAGCAACTTATGCAGCATGATGAATTTAAAAAGCCACAACTCAGTAGTCTGGCTCACCTGAAATTTTGAACATTTCATCAAAATATCACAGACTGGATGTAGGTGCTCTCTGAAAATTAGCATAATTGTGTATTGCTTTGAGTGTTTTGATGTGGATGAAACTTTGAGGATTACATGGGTGCAGTGGAGGAACGCTCTCTGACTGCCCTCTAGTCCTTTATACTGATGGACTAAATTTACTAACTAAATACACACATTTTGGGCTAAATATGCCAAATATGTGTGAATGAGTCTGAGAGTTTGTGATGTGATTTATATCTATCCTCAACTGTAACATATTTTACTGCCCCAGTTACATCAAAACAATTAAGTCATATCGTTCTGGGTTGTCCTCACATCACACTTCCTGAAAGCATGACGTTCAAAACCTAGAGTTACAAGAGTATTACTCTTATATTTCCAGTGGAAATAGTTTTATTATAGGCTCTACAGAGAGCTGCAGGTCTCTGTTCTTAGACCCTCGATTCAAGTGAGAAAAAACTTGCCATGATGAGAAAAAAAGCCTTTCAACAGGGGGAAAAAAAGATGGAAGAAACCACAGGCACCGATTTTGAGTTACCTTTTAAGCAGAAATAGCAAAAATTACAATAAACTGAATGTTTTTGTATTTTGGAATGAAATTGAATGTGTAAAAAAGGGCTGTGGGACACTGTGATTGGCATGTTCTACAATTTAAATAGAAAAAAAAAATTATTGAACAACTGGCAGATTAATCAATTTATAAAAATACTTGTTAGTTGCTCTTGCTTCTGCACAGACAGGGAACAACGTTATATAAATGTATACCTCTTGGGTACTGATTTTTATCTCAAAGGAAGGAAGCATTGGACAATCAATTCAAATATCATATCAATATGCTTTCGCGGAAAAAGATACAATTCAAATTTAAAGGTGTTTTAAAGACAAGCCTGCCTTTCCTACAGCACCAAGTCATCTGAGAGAAGGTAGGATTAGCATAATCTAAATTAAAATAGAGTAGAAAAAAATCCCCCCCTTAATTCCACTTATTTAATTCCGTGCAATGTATATAAAAGAGGTTTGACGTAATCCACCTGGTGACTGTCTCAGAGCATTAGTGCCACAGCGAAAACACTGACTTACAATTGACACCCACACAGCGCTGCCAGAAACCACATAGAAACCAGTGAATCTATCTGACGTGACTGAGGCAGAAACATTCACAGACGAGGTCATTTTTGTTAACGTTATGTTTGGTCACGTTTGGTGCCTTCCTCCCTCACTCTCTCACATGTCATCCGATGTCTAACTGGAAGTTATAGCGACAGGTGACCAATTGAAACGCACCTTTACCTTGAATAAAACTGTGGATCTCTCTGGTTTTGAACATTGTTAGAAACACCTGGGATAATGTAAGTGCAAAGCTCAACAAAGTACATAAGTTGAGACACATTTTGCCACAATGACACATACACACACACACGCACTGAAAATGTTACCAGCCAACGCTGTTGCAGCTGGTAACAAAGGTCTGTTTGTTTTTGGACATTTTAGCGTGAAAATGTTGCATATTGTATCTTTCACATACAGCAAGAATTTACAGGACCTCTCATCTGGAAAAAAAACTTGTGTACAGATAAGGAGTTAGCACTTTTTATAGTAGCACATCATGTATGTGCTCCTCGAGTCAGATAAAAGCCAATATTCCCCCCCAGATGTTTGCTCTAAAAGTTGTCTCAAGTGCTAGATGTGGCATTATAGGAAGCTCACCAGGCAATAATGTTCTGGCCTTTTGGCAAATCAATGTCCTTTCATATATGAAATGTTAGACCATGAACACTGGCTCTTTCAATTCTGCTCGGATTAAGCTTTCGTTTCTGTGAGCCATTTACTGGGGAAAAAAAATCCATTTCATTGTTATTTTACCTCGAAAAGCCTTTCTCCCTAATACATTCTTACGTGCATTGCTGGCATTACAAACAATTTCATGAAATTGAAGGTTAAGTCTTCATCATCTTTTTCAGAGCAGGGTTATTGAAATTGGTGCTTCTTGGACATGTCTTGCTGTTCTAAAGAAAGCAACTACATTCTTTGCCTGACCTCAGTCAAATATGAATATCTGGCGTCAACTCTCTTTGTTGAATGAATCAATACGAATTAGAACAGAATTAAGGTTGTGCAACGTGGAACAATTAGAGATTAGTCAGATCTGTCAGGCCAACTATTATAAAGGCAGGAAACTCTCGTATGTTGATGAGATATTATGACTGTTCTATAAAAAAAGCTAAATTAAATCAAACATTATACACCCTCGCACAGTTATGTGCTCTAATTCATTCAGCTATAATTTATTGGGTGACGTTGAATGTCTGAGCATATGTTTGTCCTGTGTGGAAAATTTAGTGCAATTTGATCTGCCTGCATCACAGCCTGTTCATTAGGGTCGCTGAGACATAGCCAATCCGTCAATTCACTGTTCTCCTGTATCCAGCAGGACGTCAACAGGTCTGATTTAATCAAATGGTGGACAGAAACTTGAATTAAATGACTGTGAATGAACTGAGTGGTGTTTTTCACTAAAGGTTACTGCACTGGTTGTGACATTTTTTCTTTCTTTTTTCCTTTATTTATTATTACTGACTAGACCGCACGAATGTGTACGATTCACGTGTAGGCAAAATGTGACACGGACATGACGGACCAGTGGGTCTATCGCACAATTTGACATGATACCAGGTTGAATGTAAATGTAAAGGATAATTATTAGACAAACATGACAAACAACCATCTGCATTTTTCTAAAAGCATGAACGTTAGCAGAATTAATCGTAATCTTCCTCAACAACATTGACTGTATATAAAGATGGACAATATGAGTCTGGCAGATGTATGGGCAATTGATGTCACCAGCTCAAGAGGGCAGCGTCTGCATCCATTGTCGCCGTTTTCACTAACTTCCTGTCCTCCCTCCTCTCTACGTCACCACACTTGCACGCCTACTTTCTTTCTTTTTTTGAGGCAGCTCTCTTTGCCTCTTTCTTTTCTTCAAGTGTTCTTCTTCGCTCGGCCTGTTTGGTAGTATACGCTGTCACAGGAAGTGCTGGAGTTGGTGGCTTTCCCTGTTCCGCCTTGAACAAGAGGAAGAGGATCCTGCTCTCTGTGTGTTCACGAGCAGGTAGGACTGCCCTTTTATGGAGTTCTCTGTCCTGATTGGATAAAGTGGGCAGGGAGACAAGAACATTTCTTCTCTCTTTTACTGCATGAGCAGGGAGAAACGTGGGTTACTGACAAAACACTCTATAACAGTGATTACTGTTGGAATATAGAGACACTTATTTAAATAAGAAAATAACACTTACAGCAGCTTTAAGGTATTTTCTGTTGCTCCATGAACCTCTACCAACCATTTTATTTAGAAAATAAGTTTTTTCATTACACTGGCATAATGGAATGCTACAATGAGTGCATAACATCACAGAAAAACCTGGCACTTAAAGTACAACACAAGTCCTCCGAACAATACTAGTGTTCTTTGCATTAAAATGACTGTTTATAAAAACACATCAGAGATGTGTTGTACTTTCTTCAGCTTTCATTTGTGGCATTTTAATAAAATGAATTATAGCTTTGCTGTCATTTTTTTCAACCCTGCAATTTACTCTAAAATTTACAACTAAAAACTCAGCAGATACTTTCACTTATTTATGTTGGAAAAACAGTTCCAGTACTACTGTGTTATCTCAAAGTGAAAATTGACAAAGCCTGTGCTTTAATTACTATAAAATAACTCATCAGCAGTCATTATTTCTGTGCTTTTCAGGAGCCGTGATACTAACCACCATTGAAGAATCAAAGGGCAGGAAGAAGGACTGTGTCTCTTCATTTATGATCCCTTTCAGCAGTGTGAATGTGCCTCTGTAATGTAGCTGAACACTAAGTGCACATACGGAAAGACCTGCTGAACAACAAGACGACAATGGAGTGAAAAGACAGAGATAAACCCTCTCAGACTGAGCATCAGATTGTGTTTGTGATAATGATTGTTCCAGGAAAACTTCGGCTGGTTCACAGTAACTGATGTTTTATACATTTCTTGTCTTTGTTTTGAAAAGAAAGACACAGACAGGTCTATCCGCAGCTTTATAGAATCTATAGAAAAGGATTCAGACGTACTGACATTTTCACACAATGCCACCAATGCCAACTAAGTACCATAAAAAACATTATGGCTGTGATGTGTAACTGTATAGAAGCCATTAGAAATGAAAGCAGACAGCACAATCTCTTTTTCTGTCTTTTTTAGAAACAAAAAATAATAATAGAGCTGATGCTTTTATTTTGAAGAAATCTGGCCAACAGTCATAAAAACAAAAAAAACACAACCCCAAAGAAATTTGTTGTTAATATAATATTGTTTTAAATTATTTTCTTCTACACCGCGTGTTTGTTTAGTTAAATACATAGCCTCCCACATACTGTTTTGTGTTGCTTTTGTTGACAGTCTGTAAAAATCATTTGCTTAAATTCTTCCAGAATCTGTCCCGTTGACTGCATATAAGTGATTATCGTTTCAGCAGCGCTTTCCACACTTCTATGTACAAATCCACACACTTTTTAGATAATTTGGGTCAGGCCTATCCTACAGATAGACCCCTCTGGAAACTGAACTTGGGTAGTGTGAAAATCCATGGCTGATGCCATTACTCCAGCCCGCACTGTTTTATTGACATGGGAAAAGTGCATACTTACAATCAAACAAAATACAAAATGTCCACCAATTCAACAAGACACAAAATGTCTTAACCATCAAAAATCCAGCTATAACAGGAACTCTTGTGTAACAAAAAGCTTTGATAATTTATGCTGAAACCTCCATGATGAAGGGTTAGGGTTAGGTTATGATAGATGAGGCAAACAGGGACTCTACAGAGAGAACTGGAGGTAAATGAACTTGATAAACCTGAGTGAACTTAAGGTCGATCACAGCTTTGCACTGAAACCTGATGAACCGATTATAAACAGCTACAGCTACTCACTCAAAAACACTCACTATTCAGAAAAACTGTGCCTTAATCAGGAACTGCAACTCCCCCAGCGCCACGCATGGTAGCAAAAAACACCAGCAGAGCTGACGTGGAAATACAGTGGGCGGTTTCTACTCAGGCCTGTGAGACCTGACCAATCAGAGAAGACTGGGCTTTTCACAAGGGGGGGGCTTAAAGAGATAGGCACTAAATCAGAGAATTCAGAAAGAGGGTGAATATAGGCGCTACAGCAAGGGGACAGTAGGACAAAAATAATGTGTTTTGACAAATAAAGTATGTAATCATTTTCTAGTAAACACCCAAAATAATGGTATGAACCTGAAAATGAGCACGATATGGGACTTTCACGGCGTATTCACTCTCACATCTGACTACTTCTTCCTTTGAGGTGAAAACCAGACTGCGTTTCCAGTGTCAAAGATGATGTCTGCAATTTTGCACAAATAATTGTATTATTTTTTTTTAATCCAAGAAGCTTCCTTTCAGCTAAAGTTTTAAGGTATTTGAAAACTTTGTTTGGAGGATGTTTCTGTGGACAGAATGATTTTGCTCGCAAGTGCTTGTATTTCAATGTGTACTGTCGAGTGGTGCTCAAACTTTACACAACAAACTCAGCTCAGCTACAACAACAAAGCAGAGGCAATTTTTGAACCTTGTCTTACTTCATAGACACTTGATCTGAGCAAAGGTTTCTTGGTGTCATTTTGTAGTGTTTTTTTTTCTAAAAGTGAACGCCTCTGCACTGCCTGTCACGGTCTGCCTATCTGCGACTGGATATACCAAAATATCTCTCGGCTAAACTTACGCAACCTGAGGCCACCATCACTGCCAAGAACATTCATTCAGACACAAACACATTCAGGGAAACTCAGCTGTCCCTTGGCTCCTAAATCCTCAAGCAAGAACATGTTGGTTGTCCCTAAAGTCTAGACTGAAAATCAAAAGGTGAACGTGACTTTGCCATCCGGACTTCTTGTTTATGGAACAATGTGCTGGCATAGACTTGCATCTCCTGAGCTGCCTCACTTCTGAATTTCTTATTTCAAATGACACATGAGAGCTTTATATATGTTTGTTTTTTTCCCCACTGGAATTTAATGAACTTTATTCAAGACTGACAGTTTAATTGTTTCAAAAATAACTTGAGTGTTGCAGCAAAAGCTCTGACAACTGACAAAACATCAGCGTTTTCTTATTATTATTTTGTGCACATGTGCTTGTCTAATCTGAGCTACACCTTTAAGAAGACACTGATGAATATCCCTCCTGCGGGGATTAGAGGTGAGAGATATCTGAGCGAAGGGGGGCTTTCTGGTAGGATTGAGGTGCCTCGTGTGAAACAGCTCTCACTTACTAATTGGCCTCCTGCTTTTTACACTGGCATTTCCATTTCAAAGGGTTCCCGGCAGCTCCTGATTCCTGCCAGATATGCTGTAAGATCACCTGGGTTGCTGCTGGGTGACCATTGCATCTAACCACCGCTGTCTCTACTTCACGCTTTGACTATTGTTCTCCAGATGAAAAATGAAACTATGCCATTGTTAATGTGATCTGAGGTGCAGAGATAGCAGCTGTTCTTCATACAACCTGAAGGCTTCTTACAAGTAGCACAAGTACTGCTTTTGAAGAGGCTCACAGTATAACTGTATGTAGTAACTGTAGTGAATATGGTTTGAACACAGTGCAATTCCCTTTTGGTATGTGGGTTTGTGTTTGCACAATAAAGCAAGCAGGAAATCTTATCTTTCTGGCAGATGGCAATGTTACAATGTTTGGAGAAATCGATTCTCAGGTGACTGTATGTTTAGTCTTTTTAAGCTTGAGAGCACACTCAAGCTTCTCACAGACAATTCCCAAAAGAAGCCTTGATTTGGCCACCGACAAAAAGTAGGCAGACTTGAGTTGTGTTTTGTTTTCAAAAGGTAAGTCTGGTGATCATTTTGTGTTTGTCATTGCCAACAAATCCCATGAAAAGACCAGAAAGAACTATGAAATTAAGCTAAGGGTGCTTTGATGGGCCCCATATGTTATTCAAACAGTCATAGATGAGAAATACTTGTATGAAGCTATGAGTTTCTATGTTTCCTGTATATGCAAACTGCAGTAAACACCCCAATTGAGAAGCATGTTCCGAATGTGCTGTGTACATGTCCAGAGACCGCTTCTTAGACCCAAATTACATGCCATGTAACATATCTTAATCAGAATATACTGTTTTCAGACTGAGGCCAAATTCTGAATATCAAAATGGAATATTCAATGTCCATATCAAATCTGGATATCTGGACAAACATTCAGTCCATTAATAAAAGAACACAAAGAAAATTATAACAGAAAATAAGCCAAGGTGACACATTTTTTTTAAACGTGTAATGTGTTTTTCAATGGATGAACAATGGAACTGATTTATCTCATATGGTACTCATACGTGGCTTTTGGCTCTGACCGAACAGGCTTTCAGGTGGTGAGAGATGGATGTGTCAGTTAGCATTGGCTGAAACTCGACCCTGATGTCTGTGCCAATCAGGATCCAGGCTTTATTCCTGCCATGCACCCCCACTGTGCATTTATCCCACAATCATTAACTCTTCTGCAGAGAATCCATCACCCAGAGTTTCTTCGCTTCACAGAGTTTCTTCGCTTGAAATTATTGGTTGATGGGTTCAGGGGCTGAGTTTTTCAGAAGTTGAAATTGCTGGTGAAAGTGGGTGAATTTGCAGAAAAACAAATAAAGCTGGGAACATCCTGACAGTTTTCTTCCTTTGTCATCAGTCTGAGACACAGAGTGGTGATGGGGTTTCTTTGGCAACCAAGAATATTTTTAACAAATACTTTATTCCTTGTGCCATCTGCCTTTGAAAGATTTTTAAAATGTAAAAATACAATTTCAAAGTTTAAAACTATTTATGACTCTGCATTAATTGGTTAGTTATGCCTTAACATATAACAAATACATGTTGAATATTTATTTGTTTGCTCTTTTGGTAACACTTAAGGGTAAGGGTACATGAAGGACTATGATGTCATGCATGGCTCTATTTATGAAAAGACATAAATTAATTAATTTAGTACTTCATGAACTATCAGTAATGTACATGTATTAAAAGTAGGTATCGTATAATACACATAAGTATGCCTCAGAGAGATGGTAACTTCCTTGACACTCTGATTCCAAAGGGAATGAATGAGGAGGTTTTATTTGCTTGTTTCTTGTGATACAAATATATCACCGTCTTGTTGCTGCTGATCACATACACCCCGACACTAATTCAAAAGAGGCACTACATGTTTATGTATATTTGTATATAAATAACTGTACATATGTTATGTAATCGCTGTAACATGAAGGACAACACCACTTTCATTCAGCAGATTACATGTGCATGTTCTGTGACTGGTTGGTTTGTTTTTTTGGCCTGTTCTGATTTTTCTGTATTGTTCCTGCATTAAGTCAGGCACGAGATACTATTAATACATTGCTGAGGTACTAAATAAATAAATTCAAGCTTCTTCATGCATGGAGTCCTACATGAATTCATGATAATTCATGTACCGTCACTATAAACTGGTGCTTTGTATCGAAATCAGCCTCTTTTTTCGTCCTGTAAAACATGAAAATATTTTTGATACCTCAGTGACACAAATCTATACACTGACGTGTGATAACTGGACTGTGTCCTCGCAGGTTGCAGGAGATAGCAGAGCAATATGATCATGGGTCAGGGAATGTCAGTCTGTAAGAAATGTGTGTGGCTTTGCTCTAATTTATTAATTCTTCCATCATCTTCCCCCTCCGGATCTAACAGTGTGGAGGAGGGGGTTCTGGATGGGAGCCTACCGTCTTTCACAACTCCATACGGTTGCGGTCACACATATGCAAATGCAGGCAAATTTGAACTACCTGCCGGTGTTGAATGTTGGCAGTGCAGGATGTGAGGCACACAGAGCTCGACCTCACAGGTCACTAAAATAAACTCCACGTAAAGCCAAGATGCAGATTTTCTTCACCATGGGATGTGAATGTTTTCTGTGGTCATGGCCTAATGCAGCATATTTGGAAAGCCACGTCCACATTTGAAAAGGCCAATAAACTCTGAAAGATTTGATTCAAATCCCTCTTGCAACTGTAGTCCACACACACATTTTGGAAGATAAAGATGCTCTATCTGCTGTTTAACTGCAACTTCCAAATCTTAAACTGATATTAAAACACCTGCTTTAGATTATTTTGTTTTTTGTCTTTAGTCTTGATGTTACTTCTTTGTGTTTGGATATACATGTTCATATCTTATTGTTTTTGTATATGTTTTTTTGTAGTCTGAAAACAAACCCTCACAGAAAGTAATGTTGTACTGTCTTCTATTAATGGGCGCATTTCACAAAAGCAATTTGTGTTCCCTGCTTACAAGCAAATGAAAAACGGCAGAAGAATGAAATTTCACGACTACAAGCTCGGATGCTTTTTGCTCGCAAATTGATACATCATCAGCCACACAAGGCTCTTGTGTGCTCATGTATAAGTTGCATGTATACCACTTGTTTTGATTCATGATAAATGGCAAAACAATTGAGAGCAAATTATTTCATGTAAATGATTTCAAGCTTGAATGTTACAAATCTGATGTAATGAGTCACACGCTCACACAAAGGTAAACTATCCAACACAATGTCTTCTGAACAAAAAGGGCTCGAAGGAATAAAATAAATTCAATCTATAATTAGGGAGATACTGAATAATGTAGTTTTGAACCCAAGAATGAGGATTTTTAGCTTTTGCACAAGCAAAGTCTTCCAAGGCTGGTGACTCATGCAACACTGAGTGATTTATAATGTTTAAACACCCCCTAAAAACACTGAATGTCAATAACAAAACATGATAATCTGAATAAACCCTCAGATCCACATTTTCTCTTTCCTGTGTCTTAATTCTTGCTTAAAACGTTTGGGACTTTACCAGCTCAGAGAGACAGACACCGAGGAATTTTCGAGTCAGTCCCCAGCCAGTTCCAAGGCTCAGAATTCATGTAGTGACCCTGGAGGTAAAGCTGTCACTGTGATTAGCATCCTGTCTGCACAGTCACTGGAGACAAACACCCTGCTGTGTGAACAATACATCAGAGGGAAAAATGTCTTACAGATGCTTGAAACACTCTACCAACCCGAGGGGACTTCCTTTCTGACTTCCTTTTTGTTATTGCAGATAGGACTCAATGTTTTTTTTATTTATTTTTTATTTTTTTACAAATTAACAAAAGACTGTGGTATAAAAATTTTCTAATTATTTTCCAAACCAATTAACAACATCATCTGCTAAGTCAAAAGGCAGAAAATTAATCTCCGAGGACTAAAATGCGGCAATCAGGGATGGATAGGACTAAATGAATGCTTCTTTTTCAGTTTAGTTTAATTAACTATTTTCTAATTTTTCTCTAATAGAAGTACAAATTAGACCGAAAGCAGTTTATTTTGTGCTGCTGGCAAGGTCAAAAGTAACATATATTCAGATTGAGAGGAGCAAAATTTAAAGAAGGTTATAACTAGCGGTGTACACATAAATCCTGGTTCAGTGTGAGTACAGTACAGCATAAAAGAAACAACAACAAATGCATTTCATGTTGCAATTCATTGCAAGTCATAAATCCATATTTCTGAGTTGATATTCCTGCTTTCCGATCTAAATGCATCCAGGTGCATTTGCATTTGTTTGTATGGCAAGTCTGTGGACTTCAAAAGCAACTACAGCAGCTGATTTTACAGATTAGGGCACTTAAAAAGAGACGAGAACGCTTGAACTGCATGCTAGCAAAGACTTCTATCAAGCACAAATCAACTGAATGGAAATGAAAATGGCAACTACAAAGCTGTTGTTACAGCACGTTTCACAACATATACAATAGAATCTATTTTCACCATGTGTGCTGCCATACTGCTGTGATGTCGTGTGTTTATGTTGTGAATACAGGCTTCGTGGATCTTGAGTTTCCAGCTTGTAATTCCAACTTAGATGACCACTGAACTGCTCTTTTCTGAGTCGGAGATTGTTTATTACCGAGTTGTACGAGTTGGACTTTCTGCGTTGCTGTTGTAGCTGACAAGTGGTGGTGGTGAATGGCGCCGCGTGAGTGGCAGCCTGTTACAGCAGCTCTCGCTCACCTTTGAGCTTTTTCTTCTTTTTATATAACTTTTAGTACTTTTTAACTTTTCTAATTTACTTCTTTTTGGAGCTCTTTCTCCGGGCAGTATGGAGACCAGAGTTGTTTTTATCGCTCTGGTCTTAATTCTGCTTTTTTCGCTGTTTTCGGCCGTGTCCGGGGAGCCTGTACGCGGCCCTATTGTTTACAGTAGGGATCAGCTGTTGGCCCTCAGTAGCGCCGCGGTGCCGCCGCTCGAGCGGCCCGATGTCCCCCGCCAGCTGAAGAGGAGGAGACGCGGGTGCCGGGCCGGAGCTGTTCGCCGTAGCAGGAGGAGACGCTACAGACCCGTCCTCCCGTCTGTCATCATGGGGAATGTGAGATCTCTCCCCAACAAGATGGACGAGCTGACGGCGCTGACCCGGCATCAGAGGGACTACCGTGAGAGCAGCATCATGGTGTTCACTGAGACGTGGCTAACGGCGCAGACCCCGGAAACGGACGCTAACCTGGACGGATTTCAAACGCGGCGGGCGGACAGGACGGCAGAGAGCGGTAAGAGGAAAGGAGGAGGGCTGGCTGTGTTTGTTAATGACAGATGGTGTAACTCTGGGCACATCACTGTTAAAGAACAGGTCTGCAGTAAGGACATCGAACTTTTAGCGGTTAGCATGAGGCCGTACTACCTCCCGAGGGAGTTCACACAGGTGATCGTGATCGCTGTGTATATCCCCCCCTCTGCTAACGCTGATGCAGCTTGTGACCTTCTCCACTCAGTCACAAGCTCACTGCAGACACAGCACCCACAGGCCCTCTTCCTCATCTCTGGGGACTTCAATCATGCCTCTCTGTCCTCCACGCTGCCCACATTCACACAGTATGTCACCTGCCACACCAGAGACAATAAAACACTGGACTTATTTTATGCCAACAGCAAGGAGGCATACAACTCAGCCCCCCTCCCTCCCCTGGGAAGATCTGACCACAACCTGGTTCATCTCCTGCCTGTGTACATGCCCCTCGTAAACAGGCAACCAGTGGAGACCCGCACAGTTAAGACATGGACTGAGGAGTCTGAAGAGGCTCTGAGGGACTGCTTCGACTCAACTGTGTGGGAAGAACTGTGTGTTTCTCATGGGGAGGACATCGACAGTTTAACAGGATGCATAACGGACTACATAAACTTCTGTGTTGAAAACACTGTACCCACCAGGACTGTGCGGTGCTTTTCTAACAGCAAACCCTGGATTAATCCTGAAATAAAGGCTCTCCTTAAGGAGAAAAAGAGGGCCTTTAGGTCAGGAAACAAGGAGGAGCTGAAGGCTGTGCAGAGGGAGCTGAGGAAGAAGATCAGAGAGGGGAAGAACAGCTACAGGAGGAAGATGGAGGACCAGCTGCAGCAGACTAACATCAGTGGAGTCTGGAAAAGCCTTAAAACAATCTCAGGGCTGAGGAAACCAGACTCTCAGGCTGCTGGGGATCAGACGTGGGTGAACGACCTGAACCTATTCTTCAATAGGTTTGACCAGACACCCACCCCTCCCCCGGCCCAGTCATCTCTGCTGCCCCCCACCACCTCTTCCATCCCCCCTGTTTCCTGCCCCATTCTCACCTCTACCTCCCTTTCCACTGCTTTCAGCCTGCAGACACCCCCCACTGCCCCCCCTGACATTCACCCACCTCCCCCACCCGACACTCAGCCCCCCTGCTCCAATCTGTCCCTCTCCACTATCCAGGTGAGGAACGAACTGAGGAAGATGAAGGTGAAGAAGGCCACGGGTCCAGACGGGATCAGCTCCAGGCTCCTCAAGTCCTGTGCAGACCAGCTGTGCAGGATTGTGGAGTATATCTTCAACATGAGCCTGAAGCTGGGAAAAGTGCCACTGCTGTGGAAAACCTCCTGCGTGGTACCAGTACCAAAGATCCCTCACCCTAAGGACTTCAACAGCTACAGACCAGTTGCTCTCACTTCACACCTGATGAAGACCCTGGAGCGGCTGGTCCTTGTCCATCTCCGCCCTCTGGTGGGTCCTTTTATGGACCCACTCCAGTTTGCCTACCAGCCTGGCATCGGAGTGGACGACGCCATCATCTTCCTCCTGGACAGATCACTGTCTCACCTGGAAAAGCCTGGAAGCACTGTGAGGATCATGTTCTTTGATTTCTCCAGTGCTTTCAACACCATACAGCCTGCGCTTTTGGGGGACAAGCTGGAGCTCACGGGGGTGGACCAACACCTCACGAACTGGATCCTCGATTACCTCACCAACCGGCCACAGTATGTGAGGACTCGGGACTGTGTGTCGGACACAGTCGTCTGCAGTACAGGGGCCCCACAGGGAACAGTCCTGGCCCCTTTCCTGTTCACCCTTTACACTGCTGATTTCTCCCACCAAACACCCCACAGCCATCTACAAAAGTTCTCTGACGACTCTGCTATCGTCGGCCTCATCAGGGACGGGGACGACAGAGCCTACAGAGAACTTATTCAGGACTTTGTGGACTGGTGCCAGCGGAACCACCTCCAGCTCAACGCCGGGAAGACCAAAGAGCTGGTGGTGGATTTCCGCAGGCGCAAACAACCCTGCACACAAGTGGACATCCTGGGAACAGACATTGAGATGGTGACGTCTTACAAGTACCTGGGAGTTCACCTGAACAATAAACTGGACTGGACTGATCACACTGCAGCAACATACAAGAAAGGTCAGAGCAGACTCCATCTGCTGAGGAAGCTCAGGTCCTTTGGGGTGCAGGGGGCACTCCTGACTACTTTCTATGACTCTGTGGTGGCATCAGCCATTTTCTATGGAGTAGTCTGCTGGTGCAGCAGCATCTCGGCAGCAGATAGGAAGAGACTTGATAAACTTATCAAGAAGGCCAGCTCCATCCTGGGATGCCCTCTTGACCCAGTGCAGGTGGTGGGAGAGAGCAGGATGATGGACAAGCTGTCATCGCTGCTGGTGAAGGAGTCCCACCCCCTGCAGGTCACTATCACTGCACTGGTCAGCTCCTTCAGCGACAGGTTGATACATCCCAAGTGTGTGACGGAGAGGTATCGCAGGTCCTTCCTTCCTGCTGCTGTCAGACTATACAACCAGCACTGCTCCCAGTAGACCTCACATGTGCACTGTGCAATACTAAACTCTACACATATCCACACACTCTCTGGTTTGCACTAATTGGACAATTTTTTAATACCCATATTTATTATTTAATGTTTGTAAATAAAATACAAAACTGCTTATACTTACACTGTTCATATTATAAATACTATGTCATATTGTAAATACCAAGTTCATATTGTAAATACTATGTATATACGAGTTAATTCTATTTCTTATCTCTATTATATTGTTTATTTTTTACTTTTTATTATTGTTTAAGTGTGATACTGTCCTTTGGCTGCTGTGACTAAGGAATTTCCCCATTTGCGGGACAAATAAAGGATTTCTGATTCTGATTCTGATTCTGATTCTGACTCTGAATTGTTCCCCAACAATTGATTTAAAAGATGCTTGCCATAGTTTATTGTTGCATGTGACCAAACTTGCGCTAACTCTTGAGCTTACGTCAGCATGTGTTGCTAATGGCGTATTTCTAAAAGTGCAGAACTAGCAATTGTGAACCTGTGGTTGCACACTATATGCATCAATATACGTGCTGTTGTGGCAGCGTGCACCGGACCGAGACCAGAGAGTCACAAAGAGAAGAATTGCACAAATATTAGAAAGTCCTGATTAGAGGAACATTACATACTCCCATTTCAGCGTAAAATAAAAGCTACAGTTGAGAAGCACTTTTCTGGTGGCATTTTTCAGACGTCTTCTTGAGCTCGTTATCATCAGTGACAGCAGTACTTCTTCTTTCACAGATGAGTCAGTTGTCAATTCAGGCATTTCAATGAATAAGTCTGTGCAGTTTTATCACATTCCTGTGCTCAATCGTCTTAATGTGATGTGTGGTTCACAAAAATGTTTCAAATCAGATGCCAAATGAGACGGATGGATTTCCAGGTGGCACGAATGATGAAGACACATCTACTGGAGTGAAAAATATATCTATTTGAGTGAAGGTTTGAGACTCAACCTCATGAATACATAAAAGATAAGAAATAAAGAGACAGCTTGGAGGAAGATTAGGAATCTGAAACAACTTGAGTTATATAAATAATATATAATTTACTCTGTAGCTCACGACAGCAGGCAACTATCTGTATGTGAATAAACCTCGAGTGTCACTTCTCATGACTGTTTGTGACGAATAAAATGCAAAAACAATCCAATCCGGTCACATTAGATCACAGAGATAAAAAAACAGCTTCCAATTTAGTCTTCACACTTCTGAAGGTATCTGGTGTTAGCTGTGATTCATACATGTTGCAGGCGAGAGGGTGAGACCACTGCTAGAGGCCTTTTAACACATTTAAAAGTGCCTGGTGTTCGCTGTGATTCATACATGATGTAGGGGAGAGATGTGTAGGATGAGCCACTGCTAGAGGCCTCTTAAAAGCAACAGGAGCACGCTCATGTAAGACACGTACAGTACATTAGGATGTCGTATGTCACTGGAAATCTTCTAGAATCTTGTGTTACTCAAAAAGCTTAAATTTGTCTTTTCTAAAGTCGATGGTCCTCTGAGTCACTGCTCTCGGGCGATTGAGAGGCCCTCTTACATCTCCATTAGTAAGCTAGATAAAGAGCTCTCCTGCTGAACTTCCTCAGTCATATTAGTCATACTGGCCAACAGCTATTTATGTTAATTAGCTCTCCCGCTAACCCCCCTGAATCTTGACTGCTACAGTCATGATTTAACAGGGATGTCATTACCATCTTGAGTGCTGTTTAAGTATATGGGCAGAAACACTTAACACACGTCAACTGCCACGGGCTCACTTAAAATGTGCTGGGAATAAGTCATGTTCGTGCGTCTAATCACAGACCAATTAGATAATATCCTGACATCTACAACGTTAATGAGTTGTGTAAGGTTAAAAAGTGAAGTCAGAGGGAGATACTTCAAGTGAGAACAACAAGTTTGTCGAGCACTGGTCAATTTTAGGATTTTGAGCTATTTTGCTTCATTAACATAGCTTCTTTCAAATTCATTATAAGAAAATATCCAAACTACACATTTAGATGTTTATGTTTCTGTTCTGGACATTTCTGAAAATGATCACATATTTAAAGGTCCCATATTATGAAAAACACGTTTTCTCTGGTCTCTACATATATAAACTGGTCCTCCCTGAGCCTACCAACTCCCAATATGACGAAAGCAAACGAGTCCTGCATGGTCTCTGCAGCCCAACCGCTGGTAAAACGGGGCTCCTACAGGCTGTTCAGATTCAGCTCATAGGCCGGGCTCCCACTCTCCCCGGAGATATCCGAGAGGGGGGCGTTCATCCCCGAGGTGAAGGTCGGTGTGTCCAGCGGTAAGATAGCAGTGTTTCGCAATGTCATCGCTCAGAGCTAGACACGCAAATTGCTCTTTTGTTGGTTGTAAAAATCAACATAAGTGCCTATATTCTGTCCCAGCTACAGAAGAGCAGAAGAGACAGTGGCTGCGTTTCATTTTTAACGACAACGTGCCGGCTACGGTTCATCTAAGTCTGTTTGTGTGCGCTAACCGCTTCACATCGGACTGCTTCAGTAACCAGGGTCAGTACAAAGCTGGCTTTGCCTCGACACTGACCCTCGTAAAAGGATCAGTCCCAACCATACGGGACCCAGCAGCTGCACCCGAGCCACAGGTAAGTGTCGCCACGTGTTGATACAGTTGCCTACGAGTTTGGTGACGTCAGAACTATAAGATACCTTTACCGTTAGCAGGAGCTAGCATTAGCTACATGGTAGTAACTGTAACAACACATACGAACAAACTAAGTAACATACTCAGACACACTAACCATTCTGAAACGTCCTGCTGCAGCCGCAGAGTCTGTATTTTTCTGAGCCTCTCCTTCTGGGTCCGATTCTGGGTCAAACTGGTGTGGTTGAACGACAGCATCTCGGCGAGCCACAGCGATACATCCACCGTAAACATTAGCGCATGCTACCGCTAGCGTCAGCGGCATCCTCTCCCTGAGAGGGGCGTGCAGCAGGACGGAGCTCATTAGCATTAAAGGTGCAGCACAGAAACAGCTGCTCTCAGTAGAGCTCACCTGAGCGACTTTTAGACAGCTGAAGTTCAGGACCAGGATGGGTTTGGGGCAATACATTTCCAATACAGTGTTGTTGGACCTCTGACAGCTGTGTGAAATTGATGAAAAACAGTATAATATGGGACCTTTAAAATGTTTACCTATTCACCATTTTTGGTCTAATAATATACAGAATTTTACAATACATATATTTAAAGGCCACCGTCTCACAATGATTTTTTCTTCACTTTGGTAGCACTTACATTCACCAGACTCTCCAGTTTTATTCCTGTCTGTATTCTGAAGGTTTTTGTTCATATATTCTTATAACATGATACATGAAACATGGCGAAAATCTTATAGTGATAAAAACATATATCCAAACTTCTCTCCATAAAAACATTCGACTATAATATATCAACCAGTTGTGTAATGAATTTTGATCTTGGCTTTATCCAATGTTTAGATTTTATGTTCTTGAATTTTTTAACCACGTAATGCCTCATTTAAACATCAGATCTCAGAAAGCTTGTATTGTCTTAGTGTAAGAAATTAAGTTTCATGGTAATATCAATAGTCATGGAAAGGCCAACAGCGCCTTGACACATCTTGGGCACAAGGTACACATTTAAATTAAATACTAGCTAAATGTAAAATTAAGAAAAAATATTATAATAATTAAAGGTTTCCATGAGATCAACTCATAACATTTGTCGTTTTACTAACAAAAAGTTATGTACATTCATTAAGGAGCGCCAGGGCAATGACAGCCAGCTGGGTTAGGCTCGTGTTAAGCATCCTGAGTTCCTCAGCTATCTAGCCTACCCTATGACCAGTATGGTCAGCTATACCTTGTTGAGAAGAGGTTGATATTATTATATTATGATGAACACAGAACTCATGATCATGTCATGTGAAACCACATTTGCCCTACACGTTGCTACATGTTACCGCGAGTGGACGAGAGATAACTTGCTCTTTGAAAGAGTCCCATTCTTTGACCTGTCTGAAAGTAAATGGTACAACACTTTCCCACCAGTGTCTTCAGAGAGAGTGTCGCTGCCTGTGGGCCCAGTGTGCCAAAAGCAGCCAAGACAACGGAGCCATTGATGGGTCATCAGGCCATTCAGATATGGATCACCTGATCAAAACAACAATGAGAAAGAAATCAGTCGACTACTTTCCTAATAAGCCTGAGCAGCAATAGGAAATTAGGAAAATGGTTTGGCTTAAAATAAATGTTTTGGTCGCCACAAACATGGCTGGAAATTGTCCCAAGGTCTCATAAATATAAAAAATATCCTGTGATATAACATCCGGCATCACATATAATCAGTTTCATCGTTGCACATGTTGAAACACAGACTCACATTCTGGAGCCTTGTCCCCTACACATCCCAATCCACCTCCAGTCATAAAAACATCAGGTTATGAACATGTTTATTTATTTATTTATTTATTAGTTTATTTCATAGGGACAGTGCACCACTAATCAACAGAGTTAAAAGAAAAACTGTAAGTGGGCCAGAGTTAGCCAACAAGGCTAGTTTTCGTCCGTTGTCCCTGGCCAGATGTTAAAGGCAACCTAAAAGCCAAAAAAAGGGGGGGCAACAATTAAGTACTTTCAAGACACAACTTACATAACAATCTAGTAATCTATCTAGTAGTAAAAGCTCATAATAATAACAAGTAAAACAGGTAAGAAGTCTGACATACAACATGACAAAAGCTCATGGCATGCAGACATAACATGCAGACAGAGAGAAGAAGAGCGAGAGGAAGCAAGAGAAGAAAGCACAGCTAGAAGCACATGCAAGTAGCACACAGAGCTAAAACATTAGCACAAACAAACAATATCAGACATTACAAGGCAGGACATGAAACGGCATTAGGCAAGAGAACCAAAGCTAACAAATAAGCAAACAAACAGAATAAAAAACAAAAACAAAAACAAAAACAGGACATATGATTACAAGCATTGAGAAACAGCACAAATAGCCTAATGATTGATTAGTGATTTACATGATTAGTGATTTATATGATTAGCGATTACATGATTAGTGATTACATGATTGATTATTAATTAACCACTGCTTTAACTGTCTTTTAAAAGAATAGTGAGTGTTTGATTCTCTAATAGACCCTGGTGTTGAGTTCCAGTCCTGCACTGCTTTTACTGAGAAGGCAGCTTGGCCAAAGACACTTTTTCTCATGGGAACAACACAGTCTCCTCGAGCTGATCCTCTGGTTGCCCTGTCGTTGATTGATCTTTGGGTTATGAATGTTTGGAGAGGAGGAGGAGCAGTATTGTGCAGTATTTTAAAGACCAGGCAGAGATTTGCATACTTTATTAAATTATCCCAACTCAGAAGATCATGCTTTTTTAAAATGAGGCAGTGATGGTGGGAGTTAGGTTTTCGATCTAGGATCTTAAGGCTTTGTTTGTATAATGTTTCAAGCGGTTTGAGAGTGGTCTTATTTGCTTGTGCAACACTCGTCAAACAGTATGTTAAACGTGAAACAATCATTGCATTTACATAGAGCTTTGCTGCATCCATGGTCATGAAGTTTCTAATAAATCTTAAATTGGATACACTAAATTTAATCTTATGACAGACTGTCTTCACATGGGATTTAAAGGACAGCTGTTGGTCAATCAGTATGCCAAGATATTTGTGCTTATTTACAATTTGAAGTTTTTCACCCAGTAGAGTTATGTCTGGATCTGGACTCGAAGTTGACTTTTTTGAAAAGAACAGTCCAACTGTTTTACTCGTATTTAATTTGAGGCAAGACTTATTTAGCCATGCTGTGACACCATCCAAAGCCTTGGTAAGTTTTTCTGCGGCCTGTTGTTTTGAGCTGCCATGTGCATATATCACCGTGTCATCAGCATAAAGCTGGGTCTCAACTTCAGGGCATACAGAGGGCAAATCATTTATATACAAACTGAACAAAAGTGGTCCTAAAATGGATCCTTGCGGATGTAATGTGAACGTGATATGACTTATGGATGTATCTGTGCTTTGCAGAAATTTTTTATCCTGGTGACTGGGCTGTTAAAAATAATCTGCTCTGTTTCCAGGATGATGACTTCCTCCCTTTGGAAGATCTGAGAGAGGCGTGCCAGGTGAGGGAACACATCTGCTTGCAGGTGGAGGGCCGAAATGAAATGATGTGTAGCGAGGAATGAGTGCAATACTTAAGCAACAGGATATCTGCAAATCTCTACTCACACTGACTTGGCTTCCCTTACCCTACTGATGTTTTATTAAATAGCTTCATGTTGAGACTCAGTGACAGCCAAAACAGATTAAACACTTTAAGCTCTGTTTATTAGACAGAAATGTACCAAATGCAAGTAAATCTGCATGTTTCATCTATTTCAAATGATGACGACTTATTTAGCTTAGCTTTCAGCTCAGAAACCCAAACAACCCCTGCAGTTCCGAAACTAAAGCTGTAGCTCTTGTCAGTGATCTTTGAACGTTTTCATGTACGACACGTTTTCTGATGCATCGTGACAGGCTGACGTCTGACGAGATGCTGATGATACACACTGATGAGCCGTGGCCAGTCATAAGTCAGTTTTTTGGACACTCCATTGTGATTTCCTAGTGCATGACATCTCATTTAAAAAATCCACTTAATGAGAGAGAACACATTAGAAATCCTGTTTAATTCTACATAAAAAAACAAAAACAATAGTATGATGCCTAACTGTATTAACTGCAGGACCACCAGTCCCTAATCCAGAGATGAGTTAATCCTTAAATGACTTGAGGAGGTCTTTCATGTGCATGCTTTTCATCACTTGCTGCTAATGAGTCTGCTTCCCCATCTGTCAGCTATATGAGATTTTAATGAGAATAATGTAAATATGTCATGATTTTATTGAATTCAATTCCTACCTCATATAGCCATTAGTTATTGTACACTTATATTTTGTTGCATAGACTGCCTCACATGAATGTCCAGTTGTTTACACACAGACGTCCATGCTCTTGACCATTTCCAGCATTATCATCCACAATTCTGTGTGATAGCTCACTGGTGGTTATTGTTGAATACCTTCAAGTGTGTTAGATTTTTGTCGGACATATTAAGAGAAATATTGCTAGATTGTTTAGTCTGTGTTTGAAAAAGTCAGAAGATTATGATCAATCACCCAGCTCATAAATCATTTGTAACCCTTGAGACTCAGTGAGACCAAGTGCTGTTGTACATCCAAAACCCTGGCTGGCTTTAATGTTTGCCTTAAGTTATTCAGAGCAGCTCTGTCTAGATAAAGTTTTATGATTGACCTTCTATAGTTGAACTCCAACGTACTGGATTTAAACTGAAACAATGACTGTGAACATTAAGTGCTGACTCACAGTTTGGATTTTAAGGCATTTGATGATTATAATGATAAAATTAAATTATTAATCAACCTGGATACTAAACATATAAATGAACCTAACCTATAAATGAAAGAGTGACCATTTTTATATGCCCTGATGAAGCCTCAATGGCTGAAACATGAAGACCTATTCGACATTAAAGGCTTTTTAACTCATCGCCCTCTTGAGTGCCTCAGACCACTTTAATAATTGAAGGATATACTGTGTATGCCTGATTTAAAATCCTTTTAAATGCCAGTTGGAAAAAAAAACGAAAAGAAGGGGATGGCCAGACTTGGATCAAAATGAAGGTGAAGTACTCCTTTAATGAGCCATTCTCGGGCATTTAGAGCTGATGTCGGGCCACACACACACACACACACACACCTTGAGCCACAGTAGTCATAGTTTTAGCAACTTTTCAAATACTCCCAGCTGTACGGACCACCACACTATCTGCAGATTGGGTGCATGTAAAACACTATATTCTCATGCTGTGTTCACACTGGAAAAAATAAGAAAAGCCAAGCTGTACCTGTGGGCATCACAGGATGTCATCTGTGATGCCAGACTTCCCTCTTGTTACCATGGTGACTTACTTGAACTGGAAGAAAAACAAGGAGCCTTCACAACAAGCATGTACAGCTTTATAATGGGAAGAGTTTTTCATCTGGATTGATTAGATGAATGAGCAACTCAAGGGCTTGAGTTGAGTTTGTCATTTTACAGACTCTAAACCTTTGGTTGAAACAAACATTGTAGTGAATAATCCAAATCGGATGTCTAATCCTCACTTTAAATGTGTATATTTGGATTTTATTTTGTGGAAAAGTACTTTGGAAAAAAACGTCTGTGGATTAAAAGATTTAATTTTGTCCCTTTATGTTCCTAATGCACTGTACAAATAAATAATAAACAAACATGAAAGCAGAGAAGATAAGCTCATTGAAACAGAGATAATGGTGAACATCATTTTGGTCATCAGATATGGCATATTGGACAATTATCTTTTACACACAACAATCACTGCATGTACAGGACCATATACACCACAGTTTTGGAATTGGTCAAGCAGATCACCTCAGGTAGAAGCCACAGCTGTAAATGGCTGCTATGTAATCATTTGGGGCACTGCGACTGTCAAAGTTACATCAGGTAAATGTGCTTGTTTTTGCCACTGACAGGCTGTCTGAGGCTGTCAAATTTGGTACCAATGTTCACTTGGACTCAAGATCATTGTGACCTCATGGCGTCCCGTTATTGTGAACACCATATCTAAAGAACACATTTAGGGAATTTCGTCACATTTGGTTCAAATGTCCACTATCAGAGGTCAAGGTCACTGTGACCTCACAAAAAGCATCCGTCGCCATAACTCAAGAATTCATCTGATAATTCCAATAAAATGTTACTTACAAATGTCTAGTAGGATAAAATGGTGAAGTTATGACATACAGAGGTTAAATGCACTGTGACATCAAAATATTCAGCATTTTTCTGGCCATTAATGTCACAGCCCTGGAACAGCAACTTGACTGGTGCGCGGAGGCATACAACCGCAATGGGGTCATTCTAGTCTGTAAATATCACTTATTTACAGGCACCATTGTTTTTTTTTGCAGGCACCATTGGTTTTGATTCCTACCGTCTAGTCAAGACGGTGGGAATCCAGTCTTCTCTATTTTTGCCTTGAATAAGTGTTCTTCAGGGCAAATCTATTGCAGAAGAATGATGTCTCCTTTCTACTGAAATTTGTTCAGACATTTACATAATATGTCTAAAAATTCAGCCTTCAAAAGTTAAACATGGTCCCATGCTTCAAAAAGCAAGGAAAATTCACGAAAAAATGAAAAGTATGAAAAGATTACAAAAAGGCTCAAGAGACGTTTAAAAAGATGAAAACACACAGACATAAACAGTGCTGACGACCAAAGTGAGTTCAGACGTGTCTCTAACCCAGCTCAGAGGGACACAGTCCATGAAAACTGCATGGAGCCAGCTGGCTGACGTACACCCCCTCTGGCTGGCACTGTCTGCTGCTGTCTCCACATCAGTATTGGACTGTGATGGCAGACACTTCACAGGTAGATGGATGGTGCTGAAGGTTGATGACATGGTAGTAAATATCTGCAGGTTGTGCAATCGCGACGAAATAGTTCAAATGGCTTCTTATTATGCAGAGCAGGTTAATTAAAAAACAGATAGCAAAGTCAATAAAACATGCATCTGTGTTTAATGAAAACGTGACACTTTTTACTGTGCTTCTACAGCATTGATACTCACTAGGATGCAAAGTATCAACACTCGACCATTAGGCCAACGTTTGACCGTCACCACAGTCTTTTAGAAAGTAAAGAAGTTGCAAAATGGTCAAAAAAAGGAGGCAAATTTAAAACCTAAAGCAAATAGAAAGAGAAAAGTACAAGTAGCCATTGAAAGAAAAGCAACAAAGCACAAAGAAATGAAGTTAAAGGACCATGAATGAATATGCAGGTTTAAATTTTAAGAGGTTGGGCATAATGAATCAACCAATTCTGTGAATGAAAGAGAAGCCAAGCGTGAAGTTGGAGCCGAGCCAAACATTGCTCTGGCTCCGCATCTTTTTTTCTCTTGCACCCTGAAGAGCTGAGTTTTGCGTTATCATTTGCTGCGGCTTCATAAGATGAAACAAAAAGAGCAGGAGACCAAATAAACGTGTGTGCATCCACTTCACTGCACTCAAATTAGTATTCAAATCCATGGAGAAAGTTTGAAAGCTAAACCTTTTCTCTAACCTGCAGGTACAGCATCACTTCATCCAAACAAGATAAGTGTCGTGAATGTGAATGCATCATGTTTTCAACAAACGAAACCAGAGCTGAGCAGTATATTGATTGAGCTTTGTTTTTGACTTACTGCCCACAGGTGGAGGTGTTCTCAGAGGCCTTTATCCTTTACAGCTCCTAAAACACACCTAATATCTAGTTTTGTCCTGCTCCCTGTGGGTCACTGCGACACTGGAATTAGTTTTCAAACTCTTTACAGGTGTGAAATAACACAAATCTTCCATCTGCACTTGAGCCCCAAGAGCCCACTAAAATTTTCAGCAAGACGCCACATGAGCAAAGTAATTCAGAGGAGAACTGAATCAACTAAAACCCTGCTACATCATTTGTTGGTGATGGTGTCCTTCAAGATTTTGAGGTTAGTTAATGAAACTGTGATGCTAAAAAAAATCCCATCACAGTTTCTCATGACTTTAGACTCCAAAAAAATAATAATTTGTTTTGCTTAGTTTTTAAAGCTGCTCCTTCAGAGGTGTTATACATCAAATGATAGTGAACATCTAATACCAGATGCAGGTGAAGCAGCTGGGGGCAAAAACAATAAGACAGTTAAAACTCAAACTATTCTGATTCTTTTTATAAATGATATGTTTGAGTAAACTTGGTGTTGCCACAGACGGTTTTTATTTAAATCAAAAAGGTTAAAGACATATGTAATAAGATGCGTCACAGGCTTTGTCATTATATACAGGGAATAAGACCCCAAGTTTAAAGCAACATTATGTAACTTTTTTTTACCTTGAAAATACAGCTTCAAAATCATTTTGATGGTACAGTGTCTTATAATAGGGTGAATGGTGTCCCTGTCACAGCCCCCGTATCACTTGCTTCTGCAGTGGGAAAAAAGTTGCTTGCCTCCACATCAGCAGAATGTATGAATTAATTGATAACAGTTATCATTTGAGTTCAAAGAAAATCTGGTTTCAGCGCTCCAAATGTAAAATTGCTTCTGATTTTCTCTGTAAAGTCAACACTACTCATCAGACAAAATCAGCAAAGTTCCCTTTAGGCTGTGACAACTTACTATGAAAATAATCACAGCCATTCTTGCTGGAGTATAAACTGGATAAATGAAAATAAAGGATGGCTGACAGAAACAGAAATATCCGACGGGAAATGCAGTGTATTAAAGTAACTTATAGGCTTGTCTCCAAAATAGGAGGTGATTAGTGACATGACACTGACTTCTGCCGCCAAAGCTCCTTAGGCACAGCAAAGCTGAGTGCTGGCAGAGGTGGACAAGAATATTTAAACTGGATGTTTGTAGAATGAGACAAAGTGGGGAAAGAAAAATATAGAAAATGCATATACTGTAGCTGCATGACGCAGACTACCTATATAATGGGTTGCACTGCATTAAACATTTGACAGACGAATATTTTTACCCACACTTGGAAAAAAGAAACGTGTTGTATAATCCTACGCTCCTCTATTTTATATAAACATTCACATTCTGCACACGCCAACTTGTTGAAGGGTCCACATCCACTTTCAGCAACACCAGCATCTCGCTTAGGCGAAGAGCGCAGCTTAAACACATCGTTACGCATCCACCTTTTTTTCCTCTCAAACACTCACATTCAAAGAAACGTTACCCGATGAGTAAAACCTTTCTCCTGCACCAAGAACAACTCTTCTTTTTGTCTATGCTCTCCTTCTACCGCAGAAAGAGAAGGTTTTATATCCTTTTCAGTTTCTTGGTGCTGCTGCTTGTAATGAACAGATTTGCTCCAGCAATGCCACTGGCAAGCTGACAACTGAACACAGAGTCCATGTTGCTATGATGAATGTATTCAACTCTACTCAATTCAATCAGCAAAAACTCCAAAACTAAGCTGAGTTGGATTCATGGAAACAGCACTCATGTACTGTCAACCCAGCAGCATTTTGGGTTCAGCCGAGGTAAGCCGGAGCATCAAAACTCTCATCTGTTGTGCAATATGCCACCTCAAAGCTGCCGTGTACGTCAGAATTTCAAGGCTTGGCTCAGGCATGGTTTCTAATGCAAAATGAAATAACGAGATATAAGTGAACTAACAGACAGGGGGGAAGTGACGGCTGAAACTGTCCTTTAAAAGGGCTGGAGCCATGTGGGTTGATTAAGAGTTTACAATTCAATCTATTTATCAGCCAGTATTCTCCACTGCAGGTGAAGCTCAAAAGAGGGATTCAAGTGAAGGCTGCACTCAAATGGCCACGGCTTGGTTCTCAACTGAATGAGCGAGATTCCTACTGTGAAGTTCAAATCATGTTGACTAACCTTCACTATGTTTGACCTTATAAAACATGATGGTCGGATGGTCGCTCCACCAGTTTGATCTAAACTGAAATATTTCAGCAACTTTGGACGGGTGGATGATTATCGAAGACGGATGAAATGTGGTTCAGACATTTATGGTCCCCTCAGGATGAATTGTAACAGTTTCAGTGATCCTCTCACTTTTTTTTAACAGCATCTTCAGGTCAAAATTTTAACATTCTCATTCTTTTAACAATTCTAACATATTTTGGATAACAAGCAATCACCTGCAAAACTAATGACACCCCCATCTGCCTCAGCTGTACTGTTTAGTTCTAATAAGCATATTCTAGCATCCTAACATGCTAAACTTGGCCGATGAATAATAAACACCTGCTAAAGTTCAGCATGTTAGCATGTCATTGCTGTACAAGATTTGTGTTTGTACTGTGTGTCATGTATTTGTTGAGCTTTATATATCTTAAAGGCCCATCTAGGGATCGGCATTTAAAATTAGCTTTGGCTATAAACGCTGTAACGTATAGCAGTGAGGAAAACTTTAGGCAAAGTTCACTGTGTGCAACCAGCTGCTGCATGTGGCCGTTCATTTGCCCCCTTCAAACTTCACAACTCCTAACCACATCACTTTGTTCACTTTCATATTGACACTTTAAGCCCTCAGGGGTGCAGCTGCTATCAAAGCTTTGTTCTGAAGTGGATTCAGATATAGGTCCTGCTCAGCAATTTAAATGTGCCCTTCAGGCATTAAAGTTCATTTAAAATTCAATTATTCAAGGTCATGATGAAAACAAGTTCAAGAAAAAGGAATCACAGAAAAATGATCATTTATTCACAACTGAACAATAGAAACCTTGGAGGCAATAGAGGCATGAGACAAATAGATATACGATGGTTATTTAAATTTGCTGTAGGCTACACTTTATATTAATTTGTTTAAATTAATTGATCCAGGGGTTTATTGTCTGTAGCCCTATACTAGTACACACATTGTGTGTCCTAGATCTAAACATGTGTTAAAGTGCTATTAACACAACCCTATGTCTTCTTTTGTTGCTGACATGTTTTTGTTTTTACAATGATTGAAAGAAAGATTAGTTATGGGTTTAATTAATTATTCATTTTAAAGCTTAATTACATTCCCATTTAATATTTCCACTAGAAGATGGCACTTTGGAGCTTGACCAGGTTTGGGTTCAACAGCTTCAAATTCGATTAATTTGTACATTTTCAGACTGAATCCTCAGGAGCGTGATGTGTGTGCGCCCTCAGCATCGGGTGTTTTTGCAGTGGGAAGCAGTTCTGGCCGTCTTTCCAGTGAAATGTGCGCGGCTCGGACCATCTGTGACCTGCCCTGTTCACTATCAGCGTCACATTAGACGTTGTTGTTGTGTTTTTTTTTTTTAATAGCTCTCTTGACATTTCAAATAGAGCAGCTGGAAGAGATCACGGGGGGATCTCACTCAACCATTAGCCTGTTAATCCAGCTCTCATCCCACCCCCCTTCACTCCCGACGTCACCGCATCAAATACGGACGGATCCGGCTGTAAATCGTCCACTTGCGCTCTGAGCGGCAGGCTGAGCGCATCCCGTGCCACATGAAGCGCTCCGCAGCGACTCACATGAAACCGGACTGACACTGCACACCGCGGGGGGACGGAGCTTGACTCTTGATGTTTTTTCCCGTCTTCTGTATTTTGTCTTTCTCCTTGATCTATGTCTCATTCAGAAGAAAGTGGACATTTCTTTCTACTTTTTTTTATTTTCCTCAGAGCACACAGCCCGTCGTCAGTTTGATTTGAAATAAACCAAGGTAAGACAAGTTTATTGGCCTTAGTAACTGTTAACACGGCAAGAATTTTATTATATTATATAATATTTAAGAATTTATGGCATTCATTTTCAAAAAACTTAATTAATAAAAAATAATTACTAACTTAATTTCAATCTATTCTCAATCGGACTCACTGAATCAAAAACTCATTAAAAGGTTGTTTCAGGCTTGTGGACTTAAGTTTTTATTCATTTATTTTCGCCCGTCAATCCTGCTCTCCATCCAGCCAGCTTCCTCTGTTTGATGCGCCGATTTCCACTTGGACACAGAAACCTTTGTCCATAAGCGGTCAGTCATGCGTGCTCTTGCGCGCAGTCAGCTCCTCAAGTTTGCATCCAGATCACAATCACTATTTAATGCGCAAAGCTCCCAGCAGAGGAGAGCAATCGGAAGCAAAGCAACTCTAAAAAACATCATTTTTTTCCCCCCATGAATGTGGAGTGCAGCGACTGCTTTGCGCGCAAGCTTGGCACAAAATTAACATCTATATTTTCTCTGTTTCCCTTAGAGCTGCTGAAGGGAAATTCAAGGGCGTAGCTACAGTAGGTGTTGGTCACTGAAGGCTGGGGGGTGAACCTGGCTGAGGAGAATCTGGGGAGTTAAAAAAACAACAACACAAAAACTTGAAAATACTGAAATACTCATCATCTGGTGCCTCAAAGGAAACCATACTGTAGGTCAACCTGAGATATGTAGATGCATGCAATTACCTCTAAACATCTCCTGATCATTGCCACTGCAGAGTGTCATACAGCCTGGGAATCACTGTGGTTATTTTATTACATGCACGTTTTAAATGAATCTGAGGCTGAGTTTGCAGGCAAGTGCTGGATTATACATGTTATTTGATGTCCCCAGGACAGTTTAAATTATTCATTAGATAAATGAACAGTGATAGCCAAAGATCAACTTAGAAATCATCTGCACAGTGTTCACACAAGCCTGGTTGTAAGCTGTTAATACTGGGGAAGCATCAGGGAAGCTAGACATAATGAGGAGCTTGTAGGAGGGAGATCATCCACTGATGCCCTCTTCTGCTGTTTTAATTATCAGGATTTAGTCAACAGGAGTCACTAAGCAAGCTTCTCAGTCCTGCGGTCCTGCTCGGGGTGAAGTTGGTCTAATGACTGCTAATTTATGAAGTCTAACTGACACGGTGGGTAAGGTCCCTTTAGAGATCATACTGTACCTGTGCAGGTAAATCTTGTGTAAAATTTCAGTCTGCCGAAATGAAATTCCAACTACAAAATATTTTTCACCTCTGCCCTATAGAGCACAATATGTGAGCATATTGCAGTAATCTGACATGTGGTAATCTTTCATTCATTAAGTGCTACTGACACCAGGATTTTAATCTCTAACATGTTGAGCTTACACGGCTCTTCCCCCCATTCCACCTCCAGACTTATGCTGCATATAAATGACATGAATATATGCAACTAGAATCCTCACTCAGCCTGGACCAGTGCATAAAAGCTAAAACAAGGCCATGAATTAGAGTTATTAAGTGTCTCCTGACAATGTTACTCCTCTCAGGGTGGAAAAAGCCTCTGAAACCACCTATTCTGGATACTAATGATTTCCAATAAAGCCCAGGGAGAGGCACACTTTACCACACAACCCAGGGACTGACATTCTGAGACAGCCATTACCATGACCCACTATAATGATTTCTCTCTCGTAAAATAATTGATACAAAAATTCACCAGCTGTAGGTGAAAGAGAAACTTGCATCACATCGGCAATGGACCCCAGAAGCAACTCGCTGAATCTTATGAATACAAAATGCATGAGGAGAAAGATGCCATTTTTTTCAGCAATCAAGGCTTTTATAATAATCATATTACAATGCAGAGATTTCAAGATGAACAAAAATGAGCAAGATTGTGCTCTTCAGTAGGATGCTATTTGATTGAGCTCATTGTATGCGCTAGAATGGCACTCAGTATAGCACACACTTCCGCCAATGCCCAACAGTCCCCGTTTTCAATCAAGCCTAATTTGACAGCCGGATCTGCACCAAATGTTAATGGGGTCTATTCCAGGCCAAGACCTCCATTTTCTTTGAAATCCCTTCAGTAGTTTTTGCGTGATCCTGCTGACAAACCAACTGTCGGACATGGGTGAAAACATAACCTCCTTGGCAGTGTTAAAAATATAGAAGTAAGATTCCAGTAGATTTATTGCATTGCCTCATAGGGCCAAGCTTTGCCATTTCCCTAAACTTCAAAATCATCAATCTGACACATCAATCTTTAAATAGTAAGTTAGTTGGTAACTGTTAGTAAATTGGCTCAAGCATCCATCGACACCCTAACTCTAGATTTAGGAACATTCTAGTAAAGCAAATCCTCTTTAGTCCAAGAGACTTTTAGCCAGTGTTGAGGACAAATTAAGTATTAAATCAACACATTTTTATTCCTTATCAAGAGGAAACCTTCTGTCAGCCCAAGTTCAACACCAGATATCGTAATCAGAAAAAACAACCCATATGCTGTAGGTCAACTCTGAAAGCAGCTTATTCTGACACATATTTACATTTCTTGTTAGGCGACAAACTCTGGCTGGAGGTATCATTACGACAGTAAAGGAAGGAAGTCAGGTGAAGTCATATAAAGAGCGACAAAGTCTGGACAAGGTTGAGGTTGGGGTGAAACGTCAGGTTAAACAAGCACAGGACTTGAAACCAGCGTCAATGGTGAGTTCCTTTTACTTACTAATGAAGTGAAGTGGTGTTGCATACATACGCTAACTGAAGTTGCTGTGTAAAGTAGGTACGTTCGTATCTTAAGTTACAGACGAGTGCTAGTGCATGATGAAGGGTCAAGGGTTTTTGTTGCGAGGATTTCAGTCTGTAGGAGTTTCAGGGCTGTGCGAACACAAGAAGTAAATAACACAAAGAAAGCACATGTACTCGTGTCCACAGGATGGAACAAGCTTTTCTTAAGAGATTCAGAAAAAAAAGGATTGTGTTCAAAATCTCAGAAAGTGTAACGTTTTATAGCAAAATTTGGCCTTACCCTTCACCTCAGCTCTTCAATTCTCAGATACTGCGCATCCCACTTAAAGACCAACAAAACACATCTACATTTCTATGAATAAGTCATTAATACAGAACAGTTGGGTGCACATTAAATAGCAACGCATGACCTCTTTTTTTGCCCAGTCTTGTTTAATTCACACTTGTTTTTTATTGAACTCATTCACACGATAAAAAGCAGCATGAAGGACACTGTGGTTCAACTCTGAGGTTTATCACCATCACCGATGTGAAGAAGCGCTTTCTTCCAACTGAATGTTGCTATTGCCCTCCAGCATTGCTACATAAGTAACATCCAATCATTACCGCACTCATTATCATATACTCATTACTAAGCCGGACTAAGCTCTATAGTTTCACAGGTAGATACCATCACTGCAGTTTATTTGCTGTTGATTTGGTGGAGAAATCCACTTTAAAACGTTTGTGCACCTCAGAACCAGCTGTTAGAGACAGAGACATAATATTTTTCTGCTTTCTTCTGATGTGTCACTTTCCATTGGAACTCTACGCTCAGACAGACTCATGATGTTCGCAAGGACTACAGACAAAACTGTGAGAAAGAAATGGTTCCTGTTAACAGCATTTTCAGACTCCTGCAGAACCCATTAAATGACTGTAGACAGGTGTTTACCGGGTTGTGTAAAAAAATGTCTACTTTGTTTTAGTTGATCATGATCAATTAAAACAAAGTAGACATTTTTTTGCATTTTTTACGCTGTGTAAAACGTAAATAAAAACAAAATGCAATCATTTACAAATGAACTAAGTGTTCCAGAGGCAGACCATGTTGGTGGACCCGTCCTTGTGAATGGATGACCCTTTTTATATCAATCATGATACTATCACCCATAGGTGTCATTCACACTGGAGACACGTCCCCACCACTTTTTGAAATGGCCAATTTTGTCTCCCCATCACTTTTTAAAAGCATAATTTATGAAGAAATGTTCTGAAAAATAGCTTGCACCGAGGAATGTTAACTAATGAGAACGCTTTGCTCTCCATCATCACCTGCTGAAAGTGGCTGCTGCTGATTCTGGTGCGTCTTCCTGTTCCAGGTTAATTTATGTCCTTGCATATTGATATTTAAAACTTATGCTTGGCTTGAGTTATGATTTGTTGAACTTGATTAAAGAAAAGTACATGTATGCAGTATCGAAACAAGAGTTTAACTTTACATTGAAAGGTGAGGTTTCCTTACTATCTTTAGCTAACATTCTGAACATGATTCCTTTGGCTGTGATATTGGATACTGTTATCGCTGGGCTGGCTGACATGCACTGGTGCTTTCGACAGTGGATGTCATATTGGCATATTTCTATGTGATGCATATGGACTGTTACTTATGTGATGTGTGTTCTGCAGTTTATGCAGAGAGTTTTTGGACTTTCACCTCCTTATTAGCCTAGGATTCGCCATTTTGATGCATCATTATGTTGTAACCATCTACTCTAGCCTCAAACGACATAACTTTTTCTGTCAAAGATGCCAAACATTCCCTTTTCTAGCGTCTTAATTGTAAAGATTTGCTGCTTTTTTTAATGAGTTTCCCACACAGCCTTCCCTGGGCATATTTATGGCTGTCAAAGTATATTTGACAACCCATTTTATATTTTTATTTTTCGTAATCTGTACAATACCATCCATGATCGATTAACTAGTGGACAATGTGCACCCACTCTACACCAATTTATTGGAGCGCACGTACAGGGAGAGAGGAACAGAAAGAGCTGAGGCAAGCCAGTGTGTGGACAAAGCAACAGTGTGTAGGCAAACTTTTTTAGCGATTCTGGAGCCTCATTCTCATGCCATCAAATACCAACACTTTTGGTTTGTGGCTCGGGTCTGATATATCAATCAAACTCAATCAAACAAGTGAATGAAAAAGCAATAACATGGTATAAAAACAGGTTTAGAGAATAATGCACACCAATTGCAATTAAATGAAAACTTAAAATAATAAAAGATAAAGAATAAAAGATGAAAACAAGCAATAAAAAAATCAATATTCCAAGCAAAATGTTGATGAAAAAACTATTAAAAGCTCATTATTTTGAAGTGACACTCAACAATCAAATGGTAAGAAACCAATGAAAAAGGAGGCCAAGACACTGGTTTGTCTAATGATGGAAGACAAACCACAATGCATCGCAGCCGTCCTCCTGTGCGAGTCACTCTCTCTTGCTTCCAGTTTTCTCTCAAGGGAATAAAAAACCCCACTATGCGATTGTTATTGTTCTCTCTTCACCTACTTGTACGCAGTAAACAAGTAATGCTACTTCTGTGGAGACTGGATTATACTCCCAAAACAGAAGCATACACAGAGAGCTGCAGACAGTTCTCTGACTTCACCTCTAATGTGAGGCAGTTGCTGTCGACTGACATAACGATCTGCCAGAAGGGCTTTACTGTTGTACGTACCACTAAATGGCTTTATCCCACCACATAAATTAAGAACATGTCATATTGTCGGGGGTCTAATGGTTGCTTGATCACTTAACCTTTGGCATGACCTTTTGATTGTTCTGACTACAATAATTGCACTGTGATGAATGTAAACGCTGGGACGACGTCATACTGTAACTAAAAATGACTTCCAATTCAAATTTAAAGCTGCACTATTCAATAGTTTTAATTTAGCAATGAGATGAAATGACAACCTTCAAAATGAGAGGCCGCTCACAGCAACATACAAGGAGTTATCTCCTGACTCTGCAGTTCTCAACATCCCAGTGTGTTTTAGCTCATTGCTTTGGTTTTGCTCTTTCTGTTTATCCTTACATTTCCAGTCACAGCAGCCAGTTGTCCTCAGCAAAAATGCTCTGATAAACCCACTGTACACTACCTGCAATACATTTTTTTCTTCCTTCTCTTAACCAAGTAACCAGGAAAGCAAGAAAAATAAGCTGATTGACCACTAAGTCATCTGTTCATTTGTCATTTCCCAGGTTTAAAATGAACGAAGGACTTGAGAACAACTTGACTCAACTCTATGACAACTGGACATTTTACAACTCCTCCCTGGAGTCCGTCATACCCAGGAACAACATCACCTATGTGGGATTTTACCTTCATCAGCCGTCCACAGCAGCCATCTTCATCGTGTCCTACCTGCTGATCTTCCTTGTGTGCATGGTGGGAAATGGAGTGGTGTGCTTCATTGTGCTGCGGAGCAAAAACATGCGGACTGTCACCAACTTGTTCATCCTGAACCTTGCTGTGAGTGACCTCCTGGTTGGGATTTTCTGCATGCCCACAACTCTTCTTGACAACATCATTACAGGTGAGTAATTAGAAGCTTTCAATGTGATGCTTGGACAAGTGATCTCCACTTGTCCAACACTTCAGTTCATAAACTGACGACTTAATTGCCAGACAACTTGACAGCCTCAGTTGTAGTTAACTGTTAAGGTCCCATGCTAACATGCTACACAATCTAATCATCTTGGCCTTGAGCGTGAACCACAACTTGGGCCAGCACCCCACTATCTATTATCCACAAAAATATACCCATTTGGGATCAAAAAATTATATTCATCTATCTAAATGACCCATGTTTTGAGATGTCACCTTTCATTTAATTTCACGTTCTAATAATAACACTGTAATGTTCATAACTAGATTAAGCCGTTCCCTTGTCTCTGCTGGAATCAAGCGGGCTGATGGTTTTGCCGTTGCTGTTACTCAGCTTGTCAGGTGGCAGGAGTCTGGTTTGTGTGTGTCTGGATGCTGGACGCCAAGTTGGTTTCACAGGAAGTTGAACAGGGGAGTATCCCTATTGTAAATTTGTGACGACGATGATAACGCATTCATGGTCTATTTTGGTGATGGTCTTCATTTCCCCCACTGGGAAGACCAAACAAGACAGCATCGTTTTTGACAGATCCAAGTGACAGAGCGAAAACCATGTTGGTGAAATATTATGGATGATCCTCTGACATCCCTTTCCTGGGAGGGCAACATGGAGCAGCTGCAGAGAGCTGACAGTAACACCAAAGTAAAGAGCTGTTGCTATGGGAGCAATACACCATCTCGTCTAGCTGCATTTGTGTAAACTGGAAGCTCTTATGTTCCAGGTTTCAACTCCGCTCTCAAACGCCCCGCTAATAAACCTTAACTCCCCTTTTCCTTTCAATGTCCTCTGAATTTCCAGCTGAGGAACGCTGGTCCAAGAGTTGGATCCAACAAAGTACAAGTGAGGTAGATGGATGTTGAAATGTGAGAAGGTCAAGCTTTGACTAATAAAAGCTGAATCAAGGTTGATGAAGTAGAGGTGAGTCTAATGAGCTCAGCCTGAGGTATCCTAAAATGAATATTGTATAGAGAATAAACGGTTATATTTTTCTTCTGGTGCCACCCTCAGCTCCACAGAGCTGCTAGCCTTGTTAATCCTTTGATAAACTTGACCCTTAATATCTAATCATTGATATCATTTCATTTACTGGAGGGTGAACTTGTTTTTCCAGTTTAGACTCACATTAATGTGCACTACTAAGGTGTACGGGGCCATGCCACAAAGCATGAACCTTGTTGTTTTCTTAGCAGCCTGTGGCAATCAAAAGTCAAGAAGGCTCAGAGGAGTTGACTTTGTGATTCATCATGTAGGCGACAGTTTTCCCTGCATGCATGAATAAGACCAGGGCTTTTTACACATCGTGCTGATTGGACCTGACAGTTGGCTCTCGATGACACAAATCTCACATGAGCAATTCTTAAGGCGAGTGATAGCGGCTGCCAGTTCAGATTGTTTATATAGGCAATCTGCTGTGGCTGCAGTGTTTTCTTAAAGGTCCACTTTGTAAGACAAGTTGATTTTTGAGTGTCATTCTTGCTTTGGGTTTCCCAACTTGTTAAATACTGACGCTTTGGGATTTTTGGTCCAATCCGTTGCCATGTTAAAGCGTCAGTATTTGATGAGCTGGGAATGACACAGAAAATGTTTTCTTACAGTGAGAGAAGAGTTTCTTCTCAACTGACTAAAATCAAGACCATAAACTTTTCAAAAGACGATAAACTCAGAAAAAAATTGTACTGACAGGCAGTGTCAGGCTTTTTGAAATTAGTTTGATTTTGATCAAACTGATTGTGGAGAGCCAGGTTGAAGATAAGTAAATAAAACCTGCGAACATGTCTCTCTTTTGTTAAGCATAAGAATGTGAAGTGAATGAAAAGGAAATTTGCACTGACTGTGGATCAACTTAACTGCCTTATTCAGAGATTTTCTTATCTTTCAATATATGATTAAAGGGGCTCTGGAGAACTTCTGTGTTGTGTTGAGAGCCGGTCATTAGTTTATGTAAGCCGTATCCATTTTTAAACTAACGTTTCAACTGCTGCTCTCTGTTAGCAGAAAGCAGAGCGAGGCACTGAGATGAGGCACTCGAGAACATACATTAAGCCACATCTTTTGGCCTGTTGTTGAAAATCCGACCTGAGTCCTTCACAAAGAAACCTACAGTCCAGCAGCATTCAGCAACTTAAACAAATCATACACAGGCTTGTATAGGCAACTGAGAGAGACGGGAGAGGTCTCATTTTTCAAATCATGTTACAATCTGCTGACATATGGCCAATAAAAAAGTGATTAATACATGTTTATTGCTACAAAATGTTGACTTGAAGATATATAAATAATTATTCACCATTATCCATCTATCTAGCAAATAATGTGTAATCAGTCATTGTTTGAATGAGAGACATGCTAGACCCTGGCATAGAGTTTGTGGAAATACAGCTGGCAGAGTGCTTTGTATGATTGAATCCCTGCTGCAATGACGTGACAAATGGACAGCTTGCAGCTTCCAGAAGTAAACAAGAATGAAAGCTTATTAGCTCTGCAGTAGATTATCGCAGTTAGAATCATGCAATCATGAGTTTTACAAAAATCTCTTTGGCATATATACATGTATATAAATACATAAATATATTACCTACTGTTGCAACAATCCTACTTTTAGTTTATATGTGTATAATTTCTCCTGACAGCATGCGATCAAATATACAAGCATTTTACCTGCCTTACTATGTGAGACAAAATAACACTACCACTAACCACACTACACAACAGGCAACAATATATTTGATGCACACAGACAGTTCAATGAATCATGGGGTCAGGGGTGGATTGGGATAGAAAGCAGACTTGACTTTTAAAGCAGAGTGGCAGACAAACACTATGATCTTCACAATATTAACTACAAATGAAACATTTTTAACGGAAATTGTTTGATGCCTTTGGCAGTTCACATTTGTTTCAGTATTTTTTTGGTCACGTGAGCTTTTTCCATATATTTTGAGATTGTAGCTGGAATACAATATGGATCGGCACTACATGCAATCAAGCAGGTGAACTGTGAACATGAACACATGTATACTTTAGATGTCAACATAAGTTAAAGTTGACTATGTGAGGATGGTTAGGCATGTTGAAGGAATCTGGCACGGTTCACCTGTTTAGCCACACTCTCTCCTCTCATGTCATGTCAATCTACTGTAATTTGCCCTGTACCGGCTGCACCCGCAAGAGAAGCACTGCAGTGCATGGGGTACCTTCTGTTTTTCAGTTACATAAGTACTTAGTACTCATGCACACACACACACACACACACACACACACACACACACACACACACACACACACACACACACACACACACACACACACACACACAAACTATTGAGCCCTTTGTCTGGACAGTGAATTAAAATTCACTCAAATTCCTCTGAAAGGTGCTGAGATGTTTTTTTATTTGTGCTCAGCTGTGGCCAATTCAACTTTTGGTTGTGACTCATAAAAACCCAGCATGTGTCTGCTAAAAGGTCCACAGCTGCCAAAAATATTTGCATATTCATGTAGTCTTTGTTTTGCAATGAGCAGGAGAAGAACTGGATGTGTTTCTAAGAATTTTAAACTAGCTATTTTTTGGGGGGGAAAAAGACTATTATTCAAAGCAAATTGTTATGTTAAAAACATGTCTTAAGTAGAGTTGGGTAACACTTCATTTTACAGGTCTGCGAATTTCATGGTGAGTAGGTGGTTAATTAAAATTCCCCCCCAGTTACCAAAATAATTACCTCCATATGTATTGAAATTTCCCCCCAAAAGATTTCAGAATAATATTCTACAGGTCTATTGGTCAGTAAAGTAAAGTACATGTTTTAATTATTTACATTTTCACCAATGTTTATAATTTCAGTGTGACAGAGAAAGAGCTTGATTGTTGAACTGGTGAGAATGTAAGCGTTTTAAAAGACGTACTTAAATGTACTGACCTGCAGAAATTGGACAAAACCTAGTTGGAAACTGATGTTTAGCAGATGTTAAGCAGTAACCAGCTGGAAGTTTCCTGGAAATGTATTAAGGAAATTACCAACTATTTATTAACTGCTTGTTGAAAAATAAAATAATTTTATTCTGAAATAACAATAGAACGATAGCTTATGAGGTAACCATCATGGTAATTGGGGGGTTAATGTCAAAGAAATTTCAAATATGTTGCTAGGTAATTATCACCCACTTACTGTGACATTTTCAATGTGAGTGTATTTCCGAGATCTGTAAAAGAACATTAAAAGCTTCATCAAATAGCCATTTTTCTGTCTGGTCATTTGTTTGATGTCATGTGAAATACAGCAGAGAGGTAGACATTACAGAGAGGGGAGGGGGGTGTCATCGGTCATTCCAGTTGACTGACATTCAACGGATATGGAAGACCTTCCTCGGGGAGGAGAACAAGAAGCGAAGGATCATAGGCAAAAGAAATCTTGCTAGAAGCACAACAGTCAAAAAAGCACCTCTCAAATCTGAGCAGTGTTTGAGTAACAGAGAAAGTGACACCTTGAGAAAAGGGTCAAGGCTGCCGTTTGAAAAAAAAAAGGCACATAAAAGACTGCGAGCACAGGAGGTGAAAGACTTGTTGGTGTCAAAGAGATGAAAACTCAGTCACTCAACTGGAACATGAAGCACTGTGTCAGTCAGAAACTGGGCAGAGCTCATCACCAATCTTCCAGCATCCCTACCAGGAAGCTTTGTGATGACAGCCTCATGCTGCACAGGGCCTTTCAGCAGCAGGGAGTGGGACATCCAGACAGCCAATGACATTTGATGGGGTTATGAATCAAACTTTAACAGGACAGTGACACTTAGCGGGACAAGTCTTGGTTCAAAGTGCAGTTTCTAGACGTCTGTGCCTTCACAGAAGGGGTACAATTGGCAATCATTTCTGGGTGAAATGACTCTGCAGTGGTGAAAGTAAGAGATGTATAAATGTAACCACCGTACATTGTCACTGGCCTCCATGGAGCTTTTTGGCACACCAGAAAACGACAACAAAAAAATGGAAAGGCAAACTCGTCTACTAGAGATGGGAAAGCAGTCAGTTGCCTATTTTTAAAGGTTTTCCTGTGTTAAAACGTATATATGTATATACTGTATATACTGTATACATATATGCATATTCTTGTGTAAAAATAGGATTTGAGGATTTAAATCTCCCTTGCACATGTTTATCATTGTGGTGATGTGTGTGTCATTCTGCCTCCGAGTGTTTTTGTGGTTTATGTTGTTGATGAAAACCCAAGATGAGAGATCAGTTTTACAGAGCATTATGTGCTTCTTCTTGTCACTTTGTCTCCAGCCGCAGTGACACAAGCACAACTCTTTCAAAGACAGCTTTCATCTGATGCACCATTAGGATGTTTACGGCCTATAATTGAAGATGATGGAGATTTTTCATCTGAATCAATGCTGATTGGCCCGCCGCAATTTGTAAACCACATGAAAGAAGCATCGCAAGGAACTGAAAGTGATGATTTTACTCCAGAAAGTTCTCCATATGTACTGAACATGGATCATTTAATTTTAAATAAGATATTGTGGATAATGGGACTGCATATCATGCTGCATATCTGCTTCAAGTTTGATCAAGATAACTTAATAAAGTTTTCTTAGAATAGCACCACTTACCCATCAGTGTTTAAAACCTTTTGCATTTTTGTAGATAGAAAGATAATAAGAGTTGGACCATCCCTGTAGACTGTGCAACCTGATAAGCATTTGGTAGGAGCTTTGAGGCAATGGTAATGTGTATTTTTTTGCCCACAATGAAGAAGACATTTTGTAAAGGAGTATGGCTCTGCTGTAAGTCCAGGTTTCCGTTCTGACAATGGATGAAGAAGCTGTTTGCATATAGACAAAAGGAAAAAAATGCTTAATGTGAAAAAGAGAAAAATGAATAGGATGTGAAAGCATAAACAACAGTCAAAGAAAAAAATAGGTTCATTGTTACTTTCATCCTATTATCTAGCACATGCATCATCCCACCTCACTCCCACCTCTTTTAGGCTTCCTATGACAACGTTGGTCACAGAGATAGTGTGTTGAGCTTGATGCCAACACATCCTCACATCATTTACATAATTTCTAAACAAACATTGTTTAAAATCATACTGAAGAAATGCACAAACATACCTTTGAAATTAGACCAATTTATCTTTGGAAACTCAGATGATGTCTCCACCTTTAAGCTTCTGGTTGGACATTCTTAGAAAGGTCAGCAATCACCTTCAAATAATTTGAGCTGCAGAGCAGGGTAGTAGAAAATCAGGGCAGTGGAAACAGCCAAGCAGTGCTGCCTTAAGCTCCAGCATTATTACTCTCTGTATTGGAAAAGTGTATGGCAATTAATCCAAGCAAGTGTTACAGAAACTGAGGGCTATACTGATGAAAGTGCGCAGTCTGTATTTATTTTGAGTCCGCCACAATAGGACACCTACACTGTCAGCAGCTCTGCTACTAGTCACCAGTAGCCCTGATTAAGTGCTGCAAAGAAAAGGATTGTTCACCCTTGGGACACAATACATCACGTCGAGTTCCTTCAGCTCCTCCTGTACTCTGATGGGTTTGTGTGTGTGAATCTGTATGAGTCTCAACAGGTGTTCTGTCTTAATGTGTTGACTTAGCGGTAAATCAGCTGATTGCATCTCTCCCTTTAACAGGATGGCCTTTTGGAAGCCTGGTCTGCAAAATGAGCGGCATGGTTCAAGGGATCTCAGTGTCAGCATCTGTCTTCACTCTGGTCGCTATCGCTGTTGACAGGTACAGAGGCTGTATTTTACTACCACTGCTACATATAACAGTACATTTCCTTTTCCCAGCAACTTTCACATTTGAATTACACGTCACAAAAAAAAGCCTTCTAAAAGTCTTAACCAAGGCTGCACAATCCTATTAAATTATGAGAAAATATAAAGAATTCACAGTTCATTTACTTCCTTCTTCTTAGAGCTTTAATTCATATCTCACGGCTGCCTTCTCTGAAGATAAAAAAAAGCTCTCGAAAAAGATTGGAAGCTACACTGCAAACTGATATGCAGTTTGTTTGTGTTAATACAGCACAATCCAGGTCATAGGATTAAAGCTTTGTTTATTTCTCCATTGCCTCATTTGTGTGACAATACAGCCTGAGCTTCATCCGCAATTTTTGCAGATTCAGATTTCATCTACTGGAGACTGCACATTATGGTATGGCCTTCAAACACAGAATGAAACAGTACCATAGTAAACAACCAGAATCAATATTTAGCACAAACTACAATTAAAGAGAGGCAGACATGCATCTAGTTTATATACTATCTTAAAGTTCAGTTTGTAATAATAATGTAAGTTTTACCATCGACAGATGATTTACAGAGTATTATGGCAGATACTTGTTTCTTTTCTCTGCTTGTGTTTTTACGCTAATATAAAGCACGATATTCATCCCACAGGCAGTTGTCATCACATTAATTAAAAAATCTTATAATCCCTTTCAGACCTTTGCATCTTCCTGTTTGGTGTCATAATCACAATAATAGTTGGCATGATGTTTCCCACTTTGCAGAAGCAAAGAGAAAAACTAGACTTGCACTCAGTGGAGCGCATACCTCCGCCAAGTGCCAACAGTCCCCTTTTGCAGAGACCCATCCTCCATTTCAAATTTCATGTTGTTTTTGTGCGAGCCTGCTGACAAACCACCCGACAAACTGACACGATGAAAACACAACCTCCTTGGTTGAGGTAATAACCGCCAAGCTCACTGATGGCAAAAGGGCATATAATGCATCAAAAGGACAGTTCATTTTAGGGACATCCATCCCCTGAGATAAAGGCTATTTTTTTAAGTCATAGTCTATAATCATTATATTGGCTAGAACCGATCCCAGCCAGACCTCGTACTTTAAGTGTACCTTTGGTGTAGAATAATTTAGCACAGATATTGTGTTCCCAGGGTCATATGTCCTTGAATCTTAAAAAACAAAGGACCAAAATCAAGTCACTTGATCTTTGACCTTTTTACCTTATTTTCTAGCACTTATCAAAACAGACAAATGAGCAGGATTGTGCAGCTTTCTCATCTTCATCTTGTATTCGCCCTCTTTTTAACGATTGTGCTGAATTGCCCAGTTGTTCATCGAGGTAACAACATGTGGATGGAGGAGGCTGCAGAATCTCACAGTGGGGAATTATAGTTTGTCGCTAACACTGGAGCCCAGCAAGGTAACACAACCAGTGGAGTTACAACAGCTCTCTGAACTGTGAAAATGAGAGCGCTGGTATTTTATCATCGCCTGGTCCTCAGCCGCTCGACGTGCAGTGAAGGCACTCTTTCACAATTTGTAATCACTGGACGGTGTCTGCGCCTCCGGAAAGGACAGTTGGAGTTTGAAATGCTTTGACATCCAAGAGTCAAAGTCACCTATCTATCAGACACATGATAGGAATTTGATTTGAAAGAGGAGATCAAAAGCTGTCTTGGCTGCCCTTTTGGACAGTGTGTTCATGCACGGATAAGCCAGACCACTAAAGAGTCTGTATTTATTCCGATGTGACCTTATTGCTATTATACCATTATCAATTATACTATTATTCTAAATAGTATGTTGGGATGGCATTGGCTTGATATCTTAAAGTGCTAAAGAAACACCACAATAACACCAGCTACAGTAATTCAGGAATACATTTCTTGGTCTGGATGTCTCTGCATGTCTCTGTTCTCACTAACTAACTAACAATCACAAGATTCTTTCTCAGTGAGAGCTTGTGTCAATCCCTCTCCTGCCTATAATGGGAGATGCCAGTTGAGTCTAATGATAATGATTCCCATCTCTCGCCTGCAATGTCTCCAACTGATCTGCTCGAGAACAAGTGTCCAATGAGCAAATCTATATTCAAATCAAGTTTAAACAAGTGGTTTTACCCTCGGTGTCTTCACTCCATCACACTCCTGCAGCTTCTTCACAGTGAAGGCTCTGTTTTCTGCTACACTCCTAAGACTGGTCGAATGTCAGTATATTCATTAAAAATTCATTAAATATATATGTATACTTTACTTGAATATTTCTATTTTCTAGCTTATACTATAATACTTTTAATCGAATAAAATATGATGAATTGTCACTGATTAAACTGCCAAAGCTGTATAAATCAGTTGAAATTTGGATACAAGTTACTGATAATACGTCTGTACCTTGGCTTAAATATTCTGAATATAGGACTATTTCTTGAAATACTTACACCATCGCTGCCAAATGCCGATGGAAAGTCGGATGAAGTTTTGTAGTCCAAAAAAACATTTCCGACTTTTTCATCAGCATGGTTCAAAGAGGCTGAAGCAGATTTTACAAAGTGTTTTGCAACTCAGGATCAAATGAAAAGATCATGAGCAGAGAAGTAACTGTTCCGATGTAGATAAAAAGAATGATAAACATTATCACTCAAGTCAACTTTATATTTATACATATAAAGTATTGGTCAATAGGCATCATAGATGATGGCTGGTGAAGGGCAGACACATTTTTGAAGGCTTGAGCAGTAGCATTTCACAAAGCCAAGAAAAAAAAAAAAAACATTGGCCAGAGGGTCACTGATTTGGTTAGTCATACATGTTTTCAGCACTCTACAGTGAGAGAAATGAAGATGGATGGATCTGACTTCAAAAGGAAGGCCAAAAAGCGTATTAGCCACCCCAACAGTAGACACACTGCTGCTGGCTGGACTGTCACAGACTGCATGAGACACTGCAAAACTAACATATAGCACTCCTTATAAATACCAAAATGTAAACTCAGTGCAAACCTCTACACTTTTCAGAGAGTTTTGTCAAGTTTAGAAAGCGTCGCGTTCAAAGAGAAATCGTACAGAACTTCAACAGAGCAGTCATTGAAAATCTCAAGTGTACAATGGCCTATTCATGACCATTTGGCAAGAACAGCTTGCTACTGTCTCTCTGGTCTTCTAAATAGGAAGCACAAAGACAACCTTGTGCACAATTTGGCATGATCATTACGTACCTTTTGTTAACAGATGACAATAAAGTCACAGATTACAATGAAGGTAGAAAGGGTAGCTGTGTTAATTACACCCCCTTTGTTTTGAAATTGATCTGCAGTACAAATTGGACGACACAGCGAGGAATGGTTTAATGAAGCACAAACAGTAACGTCATTGTATTTTTGAACACATTTTTAATTCAAAAGCCAAATCACTTTTTCTATTTCCTTACATTGTTGTTGTTGTTGTTTTTTCATAAATACTGACCTGCACGCCTGTTTTTAGCTGTGGCTGACAGCTCTACCGGTTAGTTGGTCTACAAAAATGTTCCCACCCTTTGGCAGCCATAGTTTCGCCCTTGGAGGCTGATATTGTACAATAAAACCAAGTGTATCCGCCACTTCGCAGGCCGTTCCAAAACTCTTATTTGTGCTCTGACTGGAGTGAGGCTCAAGGAGCGAGGAGGAATCTCTGAGGAATAATGAGCGAGGATTAAGAGACCAGCTGACAAGACCCTTTATTAGATATCAGCTTTAAATACACATATTTATGCACGAGGCACAGCCGCTTAACTTAATTTGTTTATTAATGTTCTATGTTCTTCACACACACAGTCCAGATTCATATAGTAAAACTGTTTGGAGTAAAGCAGCAATCCTAATCAATCCTGAGCTCCATCGGCACTCTCTGAAAAATAATGATTTATTTTAATTGGTTTAATTTCCACTGGAGACTTTCTTCTGTCACAGTCACATAATTAGTTTACCCTTTATAACAGAGCAAGGCATTACAATAAATTATTAGTTCAGTGTTACTATTTTAAAAAAATATAGAAAGTCCCCTCATGCATTTTTGCCAAAAGGGTTCATTATGCCCCCTGAACAGGTGCAAATTGCTCCTGTGGAGAAAACACAGCTTCTTGGTACTTTTAACTGTGTGTCTCTATTAGTACTAGCACAGTGCACAAATGTGCAGACACAAATTGTTCAAAAGTATGGTAAGTAAGGTGTTAAAGGTGATCCCAGCCGGTTTCAGAGGCTGAAATTTGCCATGGAAGTCAGCGTTTGTGAGGTAGTGCACATGTGAATGCATGAACGAGTGGATGCCTGTGCGTACCTGGTAGCAGCTGTTGCAAATTCATGCTTGTTCTCATGTGCAGCCCTTTACCATAGGACCCTGTGGTCCCTGGCAACATCCCCTCCATGTGATAAGAGCCTGGATGATTTACAGTAAATCTAAATATAAATGTTGTACCATATAAGTAAATGTTCTTTACTGTCACTCAATTTCCTGTGGAAAAAAGCTATCTAAAAGTAGGTTAAATTTCTCCTTGCATCTTTCTTATCCAGTCTTTTTTTAAATCCTTTTGCAGATTCAGATGTATTGTCTACCCATTCAAGCAAAAGCTGACCATATCCACAGCCACCTTGATAATAGTCATTATCTGGGTTCTGGCCATATCCATCATGTGTCCCTCTGGGGTGATGCTACAAGTGACCAAGGAGCAAACCATTCGGGTGTTACTGGGCTACGATAACAAAACAAGCCCGTTTTATTGGTGCAGAGAGAACTGGCCAAACCAGGAGATGAGGAAGATTTACACCACTGTCCTGTTTGCAAATATCTACCTTGCTCCTCTGTCCCTCATCGTGATCATGTACGCCCGGATTGGCATTACGCTTTTCAAAACAGCAGTCCCAACAGGAGGGAAGCCAGGCCACGACAACCGCCACACTGTGTCAAAGAAAAAGCAAAGGGTGATTAAAATGCTTCTTATAGTTGCTTTGCTTTTCATCCTTTCCTGGCTGCCTCTGTGGACCCTCATGATGTTGAGCGACTATGCCAGCCTGACTGAGCAGCAGTACAGAATCATCAACATTTACATTTACCCCTTTGCCCACTGGCTGGCCTTCTTCAACAGCAGCGTCAACCCCATCATCTACGGTTTCTTTAATGAGAATTTCCGCAGAGGATTTCAAGCCATTTTCAAATTCAGCCTGTGCACGGCCGACGGACAACGGAGGAAAACCTACTCGCACAGGCTGCAGGGAAACTCTGTGCTCCCAGCTAACAATGCACAAACATCCCTAGAGCCCATTTCCCTCAACAGCCTAGATAAGAACACTTCCAGGCGACTCAACCATGTCACTGAACAGGACTTGGTGATGGAGGACCTGGAGAAGGCATCTTGCAGCAGCGGAGGTGTGACAGCAGTGTCTATTTGAGGAGACACGTAGAGACAGTCTTCTGGGTGATAAGTAAAGGTGTTCACACGACAAGGAAATAGCCCTCACCATTTAAAATAAAGGCCTCCACTGTCAAGGCTCACCTGAATACATTTTAGAAGCTGACGTTTATGTTGAATTTGTCAAGGTAATTATAATACTGTCGAATAAAATAGGCAAAAATGACAAAAACTGGAAAATGGAAATGACATGTGAAGCAGAAATCTTTCCTTTTGACTGTCCTTCACCACTTAATTAATGCAGCAACAGTGTTTGCTTCTGAAACAAATGAAATGAACTTTAAATGACCAATTTAAAAAAAAGAGAATACTCATTTGGTGTGAAGATTTACTCATCACCTTTAAGGTGCACAATCTATGTTGCACACATTGTGCTGTGTTATAAATGAAAGCAGGCTGCGCTGTTGGATTTGTGTCTGTCAACGAAAGGAAAACAAATCTCTTTCGCGAGTGCATAATTAATCCGTAAGGATTGGTTGATATTGCATTGATAACAGGCTACTGTCCTGCTCCACGACATACAGTACCTTATAAAACCTGTATGTATTAATGTATAGAGATGCATCAAACATGTATGTACTTTGATGTTTGCAGAGCAGATTTCACAAGAAGGATTTGACACATTAGATTGAACAACCTTCCCCGTCTTCAGTATTAATCACTTCTATTGAGAATGAGAAGTACTTAAAGTAATTTAAGACCTTGAATACAGAAAATCATCTATGGCCTGTAAAATTAAGTCATATCACCTTATTTAGAAATCAGATTATTTTAAAAACAAACTTTTTAAAAAGTCAAAGGCCTTGAACATCAAACTGAAGTAAGAATCTTTCAGTTATCTCGATCATAAAGCACAATTTTTTTCATGCCCACAACTGTTTTTACATTTCAGAGAAGCAAACTCTACAGAGGGATACTGACCTTAAGAAACTGATCAAGGCTTTCATCCTGTTAAATAATTGTGTCAGCAGCTTGTCTAACAGACTAAAGAGAATAAACCCAAGTTCCTTTGATAAACAAAGGTTCTTCAGTACTGGCAATGCATTTGAAAATCATGCTTTTAAAGTTCACTGAATATAATTAACTTGGCAATGCAACCTAGTCTTTAGTTGGTCTGCCGCTTGCAAAGTACATTATTATACAGCTTTTTAGGCTACTTATATAACTTCACTGTATTAAACATTATATATTATATAATTATAAGAAAATATACCAGTCTAGTGAAGACAGTTGGGCAGTCACTGTCGTTTCATTGCCTTAAAAGAAGACCTATTCAGTCTTTCCAAAAAGTTGAAACCTGTACCACTGGTTTTCTGTCTGTATTATAGGATAAAGCGGTATCTGCTCCTGCCACCTTGTCATTTTAACAAGAATCCATGAGGCTTTGACAGCATGACAGCCAATGACTCATTCTACTGATTAATGAGTTAATTATCCCTTATGTCGAAGACAGAGGCAGAAGCCGTGGGAGCGGTTGCTTGGAGCAGTTAACATTTGTAATGTCGACTCAATAAAAACATGTTGATTTAATAGTTATTTCTGTGAGTCGACTTACGAAACTTGTACAGCTGCAGCATTCTCAGTGACATTTTCTGTCCATATTATAATAAATCCCCAGCATTTTTTTTCAACGCCATAGTTTTTTGTTGATTGGCTAAAGAAATCGGGCAAATATAATTCCAAACACAATGTTAATGCAATATGGCAGCTACTGTAGTAGAAGCTGCTAAATGTCTCGCCATTGGTCCACTTCTAATAAACTGTCTAACAATAATGTGGTAATGATTTATTGAAACGTAGGACCTTTTCCTTGAAAAAGACTAACCCAAGCCATTGTTAGTTGTGTCAGTCAGTTAAAAACTTCCCTTAGTGACAAAATGATATCCAATCAGAAAGGCAGGAAACCAGATAAACTGTGAACACAAATGTAAAGGGCCAGTCCTGCAGGTCACGCAAATGATAACACAGCTTATCAGGTTACCCATTCAAGGCCTCTTCATGCAGAGCGACAGGAGAGCTATGATTGTATCGTGCGTGAGCCATATACTTTACATACAAATGACTTTTTCGTCCATGCTTTTACTCTGAAATCTGCTCTTCAAACACGTACATAAAATGTAACAATGCTGAATTTAATATAATTTATTCATGATATCTCATGAGCCTGTTATGAATGTGCCATGTAAATCTCAGATGACAAAGTGTTTTGCTTTCATTTTATTTTTATCTCTCTATGAACAGTCTTGAGCAGATAACCCATATAGCAAATGGGAAAAACAAGAGGGCCTGCATTGACCCCGAAACATGTATCGTCCGCTGTAAGTATATGTTACTAAGTCTGACGCTTAGATTACAAGTGATAATGTGAATCTGTCTTTGTGGGGTGGTGTAATGAACAATCGTTGGTTAGGTATTTTACAAACTTTAAATCTCTTCTGTTGGCAGGGAGCATTTTGAAACTTTAGATAGCAAAGATGTAAAAAATGTGTAAAAAAGGAAAGAATCATCAGCAACAGTACTGCTAACTTCTAAAAACACATATTCATAAAATGACTCAAGAGTGAAGGTTACAAAATATCTCTATAAATAACATGCACACAATGATGCACATTTTACTGAGAGCGTGACAGGTTCAGTAGCAAGGTTGAGTCTGCAAAACCTGGCAGTCTTTTCTGAAAACTGACAACGTGCCATATAGTATATATATATTTGTTTACAGGCCTGTGGGACAGTTGACGTTGTAATGAGTGGGAAGTACGATGCTTCAAATCTGTTTTCTCCATCACATGTTCTACACCAAATGTGAAAACACTGGCCACTTGTTGCCCGCATTTCTTGTGTTACAAGCAGAAATACAGCAGCTCACGTGGTAACTGATGCTTTTAGACTGTGCTTAGCTGATTGTGACAACCTTTTGTTGCTTCCAATTTTCTCTGTAGTCACTCGATTTAAATGCCACTAAAGCTGTTTTCAGGGCAAAGCTGCTCTCATTAACCTGCAATTTTGTTTGTCATGATTAAAAAATAAGCAGCAGCTTGTTAATGACTGCTAGCCAGGATTCCATTTCATACTACTTATTACACAACAACAGCAACAACAAAAGTAAGTGTGAACAACTATGTTTTGCATTTGGCTGCCTTACAACACAGAGCAGCTGGATTAAACAGAGGTTTCGTCCTTCTGTCTCTCTAAAAGTGTGAGGACAAAGTCAGACAGTAATTAAATGTATCATTAAATATTCATTTTAAGTGGATTGCCCATAGATACAGTAATTCATATACATTCTCAAGTAAATTCCACTCATGAGCATCTGCTTGTGGGGATTGTGCGGACCACTTCAACAGCAGATTTTTCTTATTTGAGTCACTGAGAGTTCTGCACTGCTAATGCTCACATAGGGGAAAAAATATGGCTCAGCCAGCACTTAATGTTGACACTTGTCATAAGCTGATACCTAAAATCTTGACAAGTTGTCCAGTAAGATTCTCCAGGTCATTGGATGTCTGGTCCTTTTGACACTTATCCAAATGGCTGCATCCCATCTATTGACTGAAAGGGCTTCAGGCACTTTAACCCATGTGTCACTTCGGTGTCACATGAGATTTGCTGAGGTCACACTGTCATATAAGACTTAACTGAGTCACATGATGAGGAGTTAGGCTAAGACCAGGTCAGTCTAAAAATCTGAGAATTTAAGAAACAGCACAGGGATCACAACACAATTTCCACAGAGGACCAGACGTGATAGCCGATAGTTTTTTCTAACAGCTATTGGTCTCTTAACTGTATTCAGTTCTTTCTGCTTTTTCTGCTGTGCCATGTTTATGTGCCCCGATCTTGACCTTCCTGCTGAAAAGGGTTCATGGCTCCCCTTTCAGTGTGTCTGTGTGATGTGTTAACATACTGAAGAGAGGTCCCTATGTGACCCTGGTTTGACCGCTCCTCATTGAACACTTGTAGTGAGTGTTCCCGTTTATTATACATTCTGAGAGGTTTTACTTTCCCATGATTTTCTGGTTGAGTGACCTTCTGGAGACCTTGTTCATATTATCTGGTTTATAATTAGATGTAATTCCTATAAGCTACTGAGCGTACTGAGTGTATCCATGAGTGATTTTAAGTATGCTACAAAGCACTGTGAGCCATAGGTCATGCTTGGAGTTCGGTAGCATTTAATTGAATCTGATTCAGAATCAAATTTTAATTATTTTGATTTCACTGGATGTAATTTGGTAATTTGTAAATTTTAAGATGAGCTTGAGATATTAGGTATTTTACCAATTTAGAACCTGGATCCAAAGTGGGACCAGCACTCAGAAATCCAACCTCATTTACAAGTCTAATTTAGGAAAAAGCTACAGCATGAAGATATTAAAAAGTAATGTCAGTTTGCTGCCCTTTTAGCCTCACAGCTTTGGCTAGATATTGTTTAAAAAATATGTTGGTACTGATCTAAAGATCTTTACAACACCATATTGAGGGAAATGTAAGCATGTTTCAACCCTTATATTGATGGGACAGCTAGAAGAGTCAGACAGGAAATGGATGAGAGAGAGAGAGGGGGGAGGACATGCAGCAAAGAGCCACTGATGGAATCAAACTGATGCCGCTGCTGAGGACTCAGGACACGTTCTCTACCAGGTGACCTATCGGGGTACCCCCAACAATTTTTTTTGAACTCAGTGCTAATAAAAGGCATCAGTACTTACTCATACTACAGCATTGAGGTTTATAGTGCCCTGCTTTATTCACAACTTCAGCTTGTAATTCAGCATTTCTACACAGTAAAACCAAAAATTGTCATTTAAATGAAAAAAAAGAAGTATTTTTTGTTGAAATTGTCAGTTAGTTTTCTAACAGCGGTGGTGTGTTCCTGGATTTTAAGCAGCCATTTGCATTGATTTATTCCTGCCAAAGATGTCAGGGGTATCTACAGTCATTTAAAACACTACAAGACTCAAGAAAGCATTCGAAACATTGCTTGTGAGACTTTTGGCGCAGGCAAGATGTTAAGTGTTACACTCCAGTATTGAATGTAAAGAAGTTGTACTTTATGGTGCCTGTGGTAAAAAAAAAAAATGTTTTTATGTCTGCTTCAATTTTCAAGTATGTAAGTAAGGACTAATTACTGTGAACTTTCTTTGGGACCTAGAGACTACCTTTGTATAGTCTGCATGTGAATATCTTGTGTACTAGCATGTGTGGTTTTTGTGTCTTCTCCTACATGTTCTGAAATAATGTTGAACAACAATTTTAAAGATTTATTTGTCAGGACACAAATGCTGTCTGCAGGTTTTACAGGAAGTAATATTTTATAGAAACTGAGGGAGTAAATGGTGTCCTATTTATTTGTGAAGGGCTATTCATCGCATTATCTCTTACCTCTGTGATTGTCTGCACAAAATATAATTACATGGTTTATAGTCAGGGTTCTGAGTATTAACAAAGGCTTTTTAATGCCACTGCTTTGTGGCATTTGGTTAATGAATATTTTCTCTCCACAGAATCTGCTGTAATTTGCTATATAATAAGGGGATTTTGAATTTAACTGATTAAATTTAAAGATTAAAAATGATAAAAACTGCTGTGCCTCTGGGAAAAGGCCAACAACAATTTCAAACAGATATTTCACAAAATCTCTGATACACTATGAATTACACTGTTGGCCTAGTGACAACATTTACATACAATGGCTATATTATGTTCGCCTGATAGAGGCAATAAACTGAATATGAAATCAAGGACAAGAGCATTTCCTCAGCATGTAATTGTGTCTACGTTACATACAGCAATCTTACAGTTTGACAACATACAGTATGTGCTTTCACAGTGAGGATTCAGACCAAGAACAGCTCCATATTTAAACACTGCAGGGAGTTGCGCTGGTCAGGGTGTGTTGTTTTGTTAGTGTGAGACAAAGAAGTCCAGTTGGAGTAACAGATTTCATGTCAAAGCTATCACTAGCCAGAACACTACATTGTATTGTATTACCCACAGACAGGATTTTACACTCTACCAGTGGAAACGATGGTTGTGAGGTAAAAAAGGAGAAATTTGGTCACCTAGTCCCAGATGACATCATGTTGAAGCAAAATTCGAGCCTGGGCAACCCTGCATCGTCGTCCAAGCTGCGTAGCTGAACAGACTCTTTTCAAATGAATGAGTAGCTGTGTTTTTTTCACACAGCCCCAAGTCGGTCTGAATGTGGCCTTACAATATTTGCTAAAAGTAAAAGAAAAGCGCATTTGTGGGAGAATACTAAAGGGTAACTGACTTTGCAATGAAATGTAGAGGGGCCATCATATAAGCAATGCACAATGAGGTGTTCTGATTCAGATGAAAACAACAGACGAGGTTGAGAGTGGAGAAAGCATTAGGAGAAGCATTTCCTCCACCAGGTTTGTTATGTTCACGTATCAGAACAGTTCAAAGTGGATTATTGCTCTTTTAACGTGGCAAGTGACCAAAGAGAAAGGTAGATTTTTTTCAAATTTTCAAGTGTGTTCGTAGTTGGCTTATTGTTTGTTTTGTCCGTGGGAGCTTGCCTGTATTGTATTTTAATGAACTTCTAGTTGGGTAGTTGAGCAACATCTGTGCACTGAATTCATCCTGGCATGGTGCGTTCAATCCTTGAAAGAGCTTTTTTTCTTTCAATATCTGAGAGACGGTAAACACAGCTCCAACGTTAATTCCTACTGTTCTTGTATTATGTATTTTTATAAATTACAAGGATATTCTGTTTTGTTTCTGAGAAAGGTCCCAATGTGTCATTTATCTCTGGGGGAACAATAAGGCTGCGCCTGAGATCGTTCACTATTCAGTCTACTAATTCCTGTTTTCCAAGTGGTGTCCAGTTGTGCAGTGAGAATTAGTACATACCTTAAGTGTTCTGACACTGCCCTGCAGTATAACCAGAAAATTTGAGACAGATGGTTAGTTTCAAAGCACCAAGTGCCACAACAGAAATGACTTTTGACACAGAGCCAGGACCAGAAAATGGCCTATATGTCTCACACCAACCAACACATGATGGCCCGTATTGTGAGTCGGGAGTAGTGAGCGATTTCTGAAACAAGCTATTTTTTAAAAAAAAAAAATCTTTCCTGCTTTCTTCTCAGTCTGCCAAGCTGTAAAGCTTGACGCTTGCTTTCTGTCCGTCTGTGTTCCATGTATATACACTCAGTGACGAGAAAAACAGAGCCCTGTTTAGTCCCAACTTGAACAACTTGAACCACATTTGGTCCTTATGAAAGATCTGAAGCATTGAACAAAACAAGCCTCCTTTAGCATCCAGGTAATAAAAATGTTACATTGCAGCACTCGATTCATGCATACCCAAGGATGAAGAGACTGATATTAGCAAATTATGATGGTAAACTCAATAACATTATTTCACATGAATGTTGAACCATTCCTTGGGCATTGCTGTCTTAAAACAGGATGTAATGTCTTTTAAAAAGAGATATAATGTATTTAATTGCATGCACTTTTCATCTGCTTCACAGGTTGAAATCATGACTGGATGTCAAATCTGCTTTTTCGAGGCTTATGTTCTGTTCATGTAAGATTCCCATAGAGGCAATAAGGTTTTCAGTCTTTCGTTGAGCGATACATAATGCTTATGAGTGGATGAACCTGGACAGATGACTGTCAGACCTAGTAGAGGAATGAATGGTCTTCTGCAGGGGCAAAGGTTTCATTTCTCTGCTCACTGAGTGTATTTCCTATTTGATAATATGTAGAATAATGAAAAAACCTATTGCAGTTGTATGCTTTTAAAAATTGTCAAGCTCATTTCTGTCTTGCCTTTGTATCAAAAGATATTTCAATGTGCCCAAACTGTGAGAGGGTGCATATATGTTATTGTGAAAAGCAAAATGTCCAAATGGTCATTAATAAAGATATTTGTCTTAACTCATTTACAATAAAGTATTAAAATCTCTCTCTGGCAAAGTTCTCTGGCACAAACAATACAAAGAAACTATGCAACACATTGCAGTTTATAGTCATTGTAAATTAACCTTTGACCAGAGATCAGCTCTTTCAAGTATCAGGGAATTTACCACGGTACATGTGTCATCTGCCTTAAGGTTGGGAACTACTGGGTTTTACTTTTCACCAAAAGTACAAAAAGTGGTATCAGACAGTGACAAAAATGACAGAAACAACAAATTGGCTCATATAATTGATTTCTTTTAATGAGACAAAGGAAAAAGTGATTGAAAAGTTCCCACTCTGTTGTTTACAGTTTGCTTTATCACAAGATGTCAGATTGTCTGCATTATAATGCTGCTTACAAAAGGTGCTATCAGACAGTGTCGTGCAAGGGAGGAAACATTTCAGACCTCGCCAAGCCCAGTAAGTGCTCATTGCAGAGCCAAATGAGTGGTCTAACTCCACCTCTCTGGTACTATTTCAGCTCCACCTTACTGGGCCAGGGCTATGGTTAGGGGGTAGGGCTAGCACTAGAGATGGAGGTGGACTATAGGCCAGAACACTTGTAGGTTCTGCAGTGAGCAGTCTCTTGCAAAGCACCTCAATGACAGACATCAAGGCAGAAAAAACATGACAGGTTAGTGAATAAGCTAGCTGGCTAGCCAGCTGGCAGGATGGTGATGAGCTGCCAAATGATATGTGATAAGAAGCATATCAATTGCACAGTGTATTGATTTCAACCCATCCCTCTATCGGAAATAGCACAACAAGCATATTAGAAGTTTCAAAATGACAAATCTACAAAGCTCATTTAGAGGTCTAAATTTGTTGTTTTAAAAAACCGGTAAACAGTTAGGGCTACTAGCTATATGTCAAATAGTTAGATTACATTGTAAATGTATTATGCACACTCTGAGGGTCACTCGTGGTTTTGCAACAGCATTGGCTGATCTATATCACATATCCAATCAGTATTGTTTTAGTTTCAAGTTCTGCTTTGGTATTGAGTCTTGATACTGAACTCGGTACTAACTTCAAAGTCAAAAGTTGGTATCACTGTATTTTGTGCATGGTTATACACAATATACAATATGCAGTAAAATGTTGTTAAGTTTTTTCATAGTGTCTGACATCAACTACAAGCTCGAACAATGTGACCATGGCTGCTTGAAAAAAACAAAACGCAACAAGTCAGAACAAACAAAATAAATAAAACAGGTATAGGTTTTGAAGTACCATGCAAGGAGCAAGTCCAGATGGATCACATGAAGACTGAGGGGAAAAAGGAATGGTTGGTGATGCTTCTTGAGAGAGAGGCTTCACTGTAGAGGCCAGGGTAGGGCAGCTGCTGCACAGAAGTCAGTGGATGCAACTAGAAAACGAAGACCCTCTGTGAAAAAGATGTCATCTGAACTCAATGAGCTTGCGAGAGTTACCATTTCCTTCTTCACAGTATAATTTTTGCTACTCACTTCAGTTTCAATGGTCTTATTCTTACACGCAGGGCACTTCAAAACGTCAAATGGCTGTTTGTGGCAGTTATCCATGGTGCTAAAAAGGGAGTGTCTCATTAATTCCAGCTTAAACTGTGTCACAAAAAAATGAAGGTTGCTGCGTTGTTAACAGCAGTTTCTATTCCATCATTCCAAATTGAACCCAAAAGTATTTTTCTTCCTCAAAGCATTTCTGGCTAACATCTCTGTGTAGATGACAGTTTTAATAAAGACAGGAAGGATTTTGCAAAAGTATTTGAAGGTATTATTGTCAAGGCTAAGTTTTGGTATAATGCCATATTGAATGGACACATAAGAATAATAATAAGAAAATATTAAAATCTAGACTAAAAAAAAGAAGAAGAATCTACTATCATACAATGGCCATTGGACCATTTAATAACAGTTTGTCAATAAATGTCAATATGAATATTTCTTATAGGTTTAGGTACTCAACAAATTCTAACCTCTGAAAAGAATAAATCTGCTTCACGCTGATTCGATTTGACAGATGTTGTACTCCTGGAGCATATCCCCTCAGCCAGCGTGTTCAACATGTGAATTATAATGCTAATAAAGCTTTTGTTGATGCATCTCATGAGGATGCAGTCAGACTAAGAGCTGCGGTATATAATGACATGGAGTACTTACAATTTCACATGGGAGCAAAGGCGAGGAAACATCTGTGTAACATAATGCAAAGAAATTAAAATAATTACAGATAATTTCCTCCATTCACCATGGCTCCATTCTTCACCAGAAAGGAGTCATACAATGCACTGAGTCACGCAGTTCAGTGAAAAGGTTATTACATCTTTTTCAATTAATTAATAAACCTTTACAGTATAACTAAAATATTTGGGCCTCTCTGGTTCACCGATCTTGATTTGTTAAATCCTAACATGATGGTTTTGAGACATTAAACTACTGACTACAGGCAGCCATGTTTGGATCACAGCGACTGTTTGTTCCTCACTGGGTAAAATAGGAACTTGATGAGCTTAATATTGTTTGCATAAATAGATCTCATAACATCAGATTGGGAAGAAAAATGACATCATCTGCGCAACACAAGCTACACGTTGAACAGCTGGCCTCTCCAACTATACATACAATTATGTGGGCTAACACAGCAATCTAAACACAGCTGACTGTATTTCAGCTAAAAACCCGCCTCCCACAGACTGAAACATTAATAATCTAGATATCTGATTCTGTCTGCTATCATTTTATCCGATAAACTATGTGTGGACTTTCAGTCAAATGCTCCTGTAAAGTAATGACAATGCTATGTACTGTTATTTAGTGTATAAAGTAAGTTATAATGTGAACCATCTTAAATTTTGCATATTAGTGTGCATATATTGAATAATTAGCACTTGTCAAAAAATACAGCTGAGACTAATGGGAGCATCATTAGTTCTTTAGCATTAGAGTCCCAACTTCCCTTTAAAACAAGTGTGTGTCGTAATACTGCTTTGGGCAGCAAGTTATCTGCACAGACATCCACCATGATGCTTATGGACATCAGTAACTGACGAACTTTGCATCACATTAACACTTGCAGCCACATGAAAACCAGTAGTTCCCACACATAGACGTAACTTGGGTGGTCCCCCCAGGTATATGAACAAGTATGTTTGTCGACCCGTTTCATCATTTTATTCTTTTTTTGTGTGTGTGTACTGCCAACAAAGAAAGCAGATAATGTTGCTGATAGAAAGAAAAGTCAGTGTACGTACAAAAGGTGGACAATTAAAGCAACACTATGTGATGTAGGCTTATGAAAGTGGTTATAAAGCAAGATAGCCAAAACATAGAATAAACCTTCCTTCAATTGCAGATGTTGGGGTTTTTGGGTCATGTCAGGGTTAGAGTTGGGGGATTTTTTCAAATAAAACAATTAGGACATGTGTGATGGTAACACTTCACTACATTGGAAACTAAACTAAAAGATTCATGAAAGCATAACTGAAAATGCATTTATTCATGAAAACAATCTTTAACTGCAGCCACTGCCACTGTGTGTGCACTGACACTGATGTTAAGTCATAATGATAAGCTTTCTTTCTCCCAGTATGAAGTTTTGTCTACCCATCCCCCCATGCGAAATGTCTATCTGTCCAGGCAAAGAAGCTGTGTTGAGCCATTACACTCCAATTACCATAACAGCCTGACTGAAATAATGTTATTCTGCCTTGGTGGATTTAAACTCCTTTGACAGTGACGATCCAGTGGCCTTTGCCCACCTGGTGCCTCAGTAAAGAAGACAGCTGCCATTTGTCAGGAGAGAGAGAATGGAATCAGATCTGAATTTGATTTTCAGCATGGAGAAAGCATGTTCCTTGTCTGCATAGGAGACCTCTGGGTGCTCCGGTTTCTTCAGGTTAGAGCCGAAATCTCTAAATTGCTCATACGTAAGTGAGACATAAAGTTAAATGGAGAAAGAATAGTTAAAAACAAATGCACGTGTCGCTGGAACACGCTAGCAAAGATCTTCACAACAGATCATACAGCTTTTGTCCAGAGCGGCGCTAGAATCAACATAAACTGAAAGTTCCTCGTAGTAACTTTAATTAGTATACTTTGATATATTTTGTGTGTGATGTGTAACTGTTGGCCCATAGAACAGCTCCAGCTAATTAAAAAAGCTGATGACTGCTGCCCTACAGGTTTCAGCATGACAGGGGTATGCATTAAACAATGCAGCAAAGCAGCAAAGCAACAAACATCTAATTGCCAGGTCCTTAGGCTGACCTTGAAGTAGCTGTGCTTTCAAATGGAAAATAAAAACTGCGAATGGATTAATCTTTGTTGGCTTAACATCACCCCCATCCCTCTTTTTTTTTACACTGTGCAGTTGAATACTACCACAGCCGATTAGATAACTAACCACAGCTGAAGCAAGTATATCTGCATGTAGCCACTGTGTCTAAAATACAACTGTAAACATTAGGAGTAATCCATTCCTCATCACTGCACAAACCCAACCACAGTGCTGAGGAGGAGAGAAAGCTGATGCCTCGAGTCAAACAGCCTCCTGGGGAAACGAATGCTGGAGGAGCTAGAGAGGCAGCAGCTAACCGTGTCGGATGTGCAGATATTGCCCAGCTATGCCCGAAGATACTGCACCAAGATGCCACAACAAACCTCTAGCATGACCTAGCAAGCACTGGACCACAGTGATCATTGTTTAACGCCATATCAGCATTTTGGAAACATTTTTGAGCAGAATTATCAGTAAGAGTTCATACTAGCAATTTGCTTCAAGGCAAATAAATAAAGGGAGCATTTTCATTACTCTTGAAGAATCTCGTAACTTAAAAAATTTCTCCCACAACACCCTCTAACAAAGGCCTACAAGAAATTGTCTGCCCTGTGTGGCCCAAATATCCATGCAATTTCCGCAATTTGATGCATTTTGAAGAATACAATCGACAAAGTAACAACGAGTGAGTGACCTTCAAAAACAAGACCACAAACAGGACACAAAGGTGCAAGTGCAATTTCACCACAAATAAACTGTCAAAATCTGAAAGAGATTTCGTTCCATTTGAAAAGGGCGGGTTGTGACTTTTATCCCATCAAAGGATAAAAATCTTTTATAATCCAAGGGCATCATTCCATTTTGGTAAAACTTTAATTGGAAAACAATCCATCAAGCAAAATAATAGAAGCTAATTATCACACAGGGATAATATAAGACATTTCTATACTTGTTTTGATACCTTTTGCTGAGAATCGAACACCTGTTATGAGTGTTTGTATAAATAAATAATCTAGAGTTAACCTGTCTACAGTAGGCTACATATCACAAGCTGTGCCACTTTGAACCAGTACAGGGATACAGATACAGCTACAGATTTAGCTACAACTGCTGTGTAATTATCTCTTCCAACAAGTACCTCAGCGATTAACTCTGAATACATTTTCTTTAAGCGAAGATTAGTGGCTTCCTTTCAGTCATTCTGGGGAGACAAATTACTTGGTTGCAGGATTATATACTGTAGACATCAAGCCACAGTTAATTCACAAGAAGGGGTGACCTCACCCTCCCAGCAGGCATACAGCATACATTCTCCATTATTATTATTATTAATAAAATGAAATACAGTCAGAAAATTACACAAAACCAATATAATGGAAATAAAATTGGCCAGAGCAATATGAAGAATAAAAAGCAACCAGAATGGCACTATGTAAAGTGAAAACTGCCCAACAGTCCCCTTTAATCCAATCGCGCCTAATCCAATATCAAACTAAATAGCTCTGTATCACTCTAAATGTTAAACCACCATAACTGCTCAACTATATTTTACTGTAAGCTCTTTCACCAGGATCCATGCATTATCCCTGCAAAATTAACAAAAATGTTGATAGATAAAGCCCTATATGGTTCTGTTAAAGAGTGAGAAAAAATTCCAGGATCCGTCCCTTTATCCTAATCCACAGTAAATGTTAACGGGGTCTGTTCTGGGCTGAGGCGTATCTTCCATCCAAGTGGAAATCACTTCAGTAGTTTTCTTTTTGTGTATTCTGATGACAAGCCGACCAAATAACAAACAAACGGACACCTCTTTGGTTGAGGTAATAATGTATATATATAAAAAATGTTTTAAAAAACACTAGGTATTTTTCAAGGTATTGTGTCAAAGTTGGATATTCAAGTATCATGATGAAATGATTTTCTCAACAGAATAATTAGTATTGCTTGGCTTCAGTCTCCTCTACCATCACTGTGATTTCATCTTGAAAGTCTGTTTTTCTATAGCTCACAGGTTGTAAGTTACAAATGGGATTCTTAGTAGCTGCAAGGCATCTTTCATTAATTGAATGCTTGTTCACCACCGACAATGATTGACAGGTTTATTTACATTGGGATGAGGTCATACAAATAAATCTAGCTTTTCCACGCTCTGGGATGGTTTTACAAATGTATCATAGGCATTAAAATGCCATAAGAGTAATGATTCATACTGTTTGCAGTTGGAGGTGTCCTGTCAAGAGTTTAACAAACGTCTTGTTTATAGTAGTGGTCTGCTGGAGGCTCTTTCAACAGCTTGGAACGTATTTGCTGAATGTGGCATCAACAAATGTTGTTGTTCTGCTTTGTGGAACAGCTAAATTAAAAGAATGACAGTAGAATTTTGAATTAATTGATTTATTGTATGTTTGCAGTATTCACAAATCAGAATGTGCTCCTCTAATGTACAAAACCTTCTGCTGCCGTCTACCTGGCTTTCAAAAATGTCCTTTTGAAATGTGTGCTCCTTACACATTGCCAGGTCTGGCATGAAGCACAAAAGCAATAAAAATATTCACAAATTGGTCAAGGATTGTCATTAAGAGCCACCTTGACCTGTTCTGACCTGACTTACAAGTGAAAAAGAAAGGGAAATATCAAGTGGTAGTTTCCATTGCATGTGTCCATGACTGTGCATCAGACTCAAATTATGTGCAGAACTGTGTACCTTCACAGCCTGAGAGTGTCCATTGGTTTAGATTTAATAAATAAATTACACAAGATTAAAAAAGCTATGTGTACTATACATATACAATGAGAGCGACAAGTTGTTTTTATTTTTCTAAAACATCCCATGATACAAATTTACATGAATCTAGTATCTTCAGACATCTCATCAGCACTCAAATCATTAAATGAAATAAGCGTGTAAAGAATAGCAGTGGAATTTACTGTAATGTGCTCGGATGTCTGTCTCACTATAAACAGAGTATGATGCATTGTTATTTTCACCTATAGACAGTGTGATGTTTTTCCTTTTATCTTTATCGGGCCATTAATCCCTCCTTTCCTCAGTAAACAGCTCTTTCTTTTTGCACCTTTTGCACTCAAGCCATTTTCTCAACAACAGTGTGATTTAGTCAATTTTAACCGTGGCCTTGATGACCTGCAAGAATGGATTTCTCTCTACACAGATACGACTGGAAATGCAGTGATTTGTAGCTAATTAGCAATGGACCTGGGAAGAGGAGCATAACAAATTTTTTGTGAGTGTTGAATCACTCAGGAACCCACTTACAGCTCTGTACTTCTGCATTTTACACCAGCTGATAAAATATTAATAGACTCAGTGGTAGGAAACTTTCTTGTGTCCCTGAAACAGTGATGGATGACAGCCCCGAGATACCATGTAACCTCATTCATTGAAACGGCTGCAATATTAAAGTCTGTTTGTCATGTTTCATAATTTAAGGAACCTAGAAGACAGAGTAACATAAACAAACCCCACAAAAAAGCAGGAAAATACACATAGACATGTTACAAACCAAACTGGGCACTTTTATGTTTTTTGGCAGATTGACTGGAGCTCCACTGTTCTCAAACTGTGGTCCACGTACCAACAGGGACACTCGGAGGAATCCAACAAATATTATTTTTAAAATGAAATAAGTTCACTTAAACTGAAATATAATTTCATTATTATGACACGGTGCTCCCTCACAGTTCAGTCATTCACAGAAATCATTTACCAGCACATGTCATGGTATATCAACAATAGAATAATGTGTTTTTCTGTATGTAACTTCTCTATCAAAAGAAATTAAGTCACAGATGCGAATAGGGTAGAGGTTCAGAAAAAAGGCTCATCTGAATTCTATAATACTGATACAGCTGATCTAAAATTCCTATTTTAATACGAGCTGATTAATGGAAGTTAAATGAACCTTAAATAATGGAAGGAGTCTAAATTGTGCATACAGGGTATGTATAATGTATAATATAATAATGTATAATAATGTGATCCTGTATGATTTAGTCTTGACCTCGTCCCTGAACAGAGCTGCAACAGAGTGCAGTAAAGTGCAAGAAAGAAGTGGGGACGTGGAGTGCTCATACAATTCACAAAATGTGTCCTTTGCTTACAACATAACAACATTTTTCCATTGAGTAAGTTTTTCAGGGTTTTTTCCCTAACATTATATAAAAAGAGACTTAACTGAAAAAAAAGGATGTTATTTTATGTATGTTTATGTTATGTTTATGCATTTATGTATGTTCTTTTCTGTGATGGAAAAAAGACTAGAGGCACAATGTCGCACGGTAAATTACACATATTTGATAAATGTGGCTATTGTTTAGACCACTGGTCCTCAAACTTCAGAAGCATTTATCAATCATTAACAATACTACGGATAAAACAACCCTTGTCTAATTTAAATGAAATAAACAATTGTTTCCAATTAGCAAGATAGCCTTGAATTACAAATGTCCAAGATTTTTGCAGGTTATGCAGAAACTGTTCAAATGAAATACCTTTCCCACATTATTGACTAGTCATGCTCTGCCATAAATCCCAACTAAATCTGTTGCAGTGAATGTTGAATTCAATTGATCACATCGCCTCAGCAAAGTAAAGTCACATACACGAAAACACATACTACATCTTTGTAGGGGTGTATCATTCATTTCTAACAGCTTAAAGCATTTCTGCAAAAATAAATGTTATGTTCCCAACAGGTATGAACAGTTGTACTCACCACGTATGACCATGTTGGTCAATGCATCTCATGTCAGCTCGCCAGGGAGCAAATTTGTTCAAATAACATTCAAACAAATGCTGCAATTCAAAATCATGTTAAGCTGAACAGACGTTTTAGGATGTTAGGGCATTACAACTGAAGGTTAACTGTTAACTCATAGTCTGTCTCAGTATTGAAGTTGCTCTCTTCAATTAATTAACATTAACCAACTTAATATATAGCCTAGTTAACTTGTAGCTGAAAACCCAGTAAGAAGACAGACATTTTAATATGTAAATGCACTTTAGATTAAAAATTAAATCATTTCTAATGACAAAACCTGGGAATATTGGTAGATATGTTCGGCAGGTGTGCAGATATTTAGAGCTCTGACATGTGCGGTAGATGATCTTCAGGTCACATCTGTTTTTGTGGGTCAGTGCCCTTGTACTTTCGTCTGGCGTACGTCTGCTGAAACACGCTCAGATAGGCGGAGTCACCACTTCATTATCATGTGAGTACATGTCAATATTTAATTATTATCAACTGCTGAACTGTTCCGCACAAGAAAATGATCCATTGTTATCCTTGTTACTCTCCTTCACACTTCATCTGGTTATATGAACTCCTGAATGCAGACAATCTTTCAACAAGATAAAGTAAAGATTTTTTGCACAGCTGTATATTTCGTTACATTCTGTTAAAATTGTGGCAGTGTTGCATAATCATCATTATCCAATTTTCTGCATGCCTCGTGTGTGATCCACAGCCGTCAGGATTTGGTTGAACGCTCAACTCCTTCTTGGCAGCCTACATCAAAACTGAGCACCCTGGTGAGCATAACAAATGCAACCTTAATCCTTCTCTCAGTACACACCCAACCTTTTAAATTTACATTCATGCTATTTGATAGAATTATCTGATTACAAATGTCTTACATTTGAGCTGAGCTAACATAACTGATTCATGGTTATCAAATTAAAACTCATTTTTGAAGCAGATTGCATTATACTGCATGTATTTTGTTCATCACTTGTGTGTATAATTTGGTATATCACAGTCATACTGCGAACATTTCTTTTGATCCCTTTTATTACCTCTTTTAAAAATATAATAAATGTAATTAAAACAAGCTTTTCTTAAGAGGAGTTCAAACCAGGAGTGCATCACAGCGTTATCTCTAATTCTACTGAACATCCTACTCATACAAGTGAAGCTTCATAACAGACTTAGACACAGTATAGTAGCACGGCTCACTACAGTTCATCTAATAACCCAGATTAAAGAGAAGCTTTACGCTGCGGGTGACGGGGGGGACAGTGGGGTGGGTGGGGGCTCGGTGCAGTGAGGCTGAATTGATAAACCGAGCGGATGAGCACCAGCTCTAATGGTGTGAAGTCAAAGCAGCCATGCACACAGGATTCACAACACAGCTGATACTCCCATGTAGACTTTCATGAGTCATTCGGGCCCAGTGGAGTTTATAATCACACAGTCACTATTCAGTTCTGATGAGCCACGTGTCACAATGATAACAGTCAAATGATTCGACAAAAAATGACCAGGAGTTTCAACAAAGGACCAGATTTTGTAGTTGCTATTTGCGTTCATCAAATTAAAAAGTTTAGGGAGCAACAATACAATCAAAGAAAAAAAAACAACACTTTTTTGATGTAATACTTTGGCCTTATTTCCATTGTTTTGGATTTGATTTTGCCTCACATGATCACATTTCATGGCTTTGCTACAGAAGCACAGGCAGCAACAAAAAGGGTGATAAGTCCAAATCGATCCAATGCATTCATAACACCCCCCACGCTTTCATTGTGACTAGGGGCTAAATCCACCCCTTGTTCGGTGCAAAAAATACATTCTAAAGGTGATCTTAAGGCAGCTGTAATCAATATTCTTAATGAAGAGGTCGCTTGTAATCATGAGCCGATAGATAATTACAATTCAAATCAACTCCCTTCAGCTTTATGGAGCTCTCTGTTTAACTCTCCAGCCCACAACTTTACTGTTTTCGCTTACTCTCACCGCTCTCATAGCATCATTTTCAGCAGAAGCAGGCAGCTGTAAACTACCTGTTTAGCACCAAACAGCAGACGATTAAAGTTAGAGATAGCTTTTGGACATAATGGAGCATATAGCAGCTGAACAGCCAGATATTTACTTTAGGACTTAAAACATGGCTGTGTATATTGGGCTTACATTATTTGGTGGACAGAAACATGACTAAAAATGAATGGTAAACTGTTGGATAAGTAAATAAGCAGTTGTTTGCTAACAAGTTTATCCTGTCAACTGTCAAAAGGTGATAATATGTCATCTATGATAACATGATAACATGTCTCCTACCCCCTAGTGCATGGCCAAGTATTCTTGACACGTTAATGGATTCTTGTTAATCTCAAGAATCCATTGAAATCACATCAGGAAGAGATCTTTTAATGAGCAGTAGGAACAGGAGAAAAGGTTTTAATGCTCAGGAAGGCACCTGACTATTGTTTTAAGACTTGAAAAATTGTGAGCTTATCCTCCAGTTGAGAACGGCTGGATGAAATGAGACACTGGCCTGAATATTTCAGCCCTGGAACAGCACAGCTGAGTAGACACACAACACTGTGCCCACCACAAAACCACAATGGACCACAGTTTACTGCCAATGAGCATGGGAGTCAATTCCAGACCTCCCAGTCTGTGGAAGAGTCTCCTGAGCACTGAGGGAACAGGAGAACACTTCTCCCTGTTGATTTATTATTTTTTATAGTGAAGCAGCTTGTAACTTTCTTTTGATGATGAAAATGCATACCCAGGTTCTTTGATGTCATCTCAGAGCATGCAGAAGATGTAGCTTGTAATGAGCTGTAATTTATTTTCATAGACCACTACATCAGTCGCTGATTTCCCACGTCGATCTCCCTGGATGAAATTTAACAACTCCCTCGGTGTGAAAACAAACCCATCCGTTTCAATAAAATGTTGATGCAAGAAGATATGAATAGTTAATGAGCATTGGGGCATTTGTGGTTGCAGCCACACCTTATGTGCAGCATTATGGTCCACTGAAGCCACTGTGTGTGGATAATGAATACTCTTTCATGATGAATTTCTCCCTGTGTGACTTCTACTGAACATCAGAAAATGCAAAAGGGTTGCAATAGAGTTGATGGATGTCATCTTAACTGCTATGATCCACTCAGAATTGCATTTGAGCGTGTATAAAAACATTTTTTTCACATGCATTCTGCGGTGTGCGAGGCTGATCACTTATTGAGATATATATATTTTTTTTACATATTGTCATGTAAGATTTACCCAGAATACTAGTGTGAATATACATTTTTTGGTCTTATGGTGGAAAAACTAATACCCCTTTCACACTGGACACAAACCCACTAACACCCACTGACATCTGGCTTTTGCCTTCACTGGAAAAAGGTACAATCAGCATTCACTCGAATGTCAAACACCTCCGCAGTAGTTACAGGTGTACATCGGTCCCAACTCCGATCAGCTGCGATGGAAACATGACAATTAACAATATGACAGCTAATTTTTGCATCTTGCAATTCTATGACATGCATTGAAGCTAAGGACAGCTGGCACAAACATACTTTTCCATACTGTCGCCTTTAAAGCAGAGATCGAACATTGTTCAGTCGGTGTTGAGCTTGAAAGAGAGAGTGAAGTAAAAGATGTAAAAAAATAACCGCTACAACGTCTCCTGGTCCATACTGCACATGTGCAACACTTAACAGTGATGAGAAAGCAGCGAGATGGCTCACTCCTGAGCTAGCTTGAGTGCTCTTAATTAAGTAAGTTTTAACATGAACTCTGATGTGTTCAAGGGCAAACTTGTCCACTGGCACTAAGAAAAGGAGTGGATTGGTAATTTTTAGCAGGTTTCACTGTGTTCAAAATGCCCAAATATTGGTGTAAAATTGCTAATTTATGGTGGAAATGTTTTCCTCTCCTTTACATGGACATGATCTATCTAAGTGCTATATATCGACGTCACTGATCTTGCATGGAGAGTTAATAACAAACTAGAAGAAAGGGCCTCTCTCCATCTTAATTGAGAGCAAAAAGGACCTGTCAGCCTCTTCTCTCAGCAAACAAAGGACAAGCAGTCACTAGTCAAATCACAGATGCTTTACCACAAGAAATGATCATTATCTCGCAGAGAGTTTGACAAAAAAAAGAAAAACCTTGCATGTCTTCCGAGCCACTCACCCTCATTTAGAGGAGCTCACACAATTGGAGTCACTGTCATGCAAATGTTCACACCGGCTGAGCCCAATTGGCTTCCTGCCACTAGGATAGACTGTTGCTACGGCTGCAAAAGCTGTAAATACGAAAACATCTATCCATTCCCCAACTGGATGCATACAATTACCACAGCGACCATAAAATCATCAGTAAACTTTTTTTTCTTGGTAATTACATAGCTCTTGTACATGTCAATGTGACATGTAGCCCTGAACACCTGTGACAAAGTGCTGTCATTGTATTTTCTGGAGGTGGAAATCAGTTAGACAAAGACAGTCATGAGCTTCCATTCAAGATTTAGCAACATTTGAAACAGAATCATTTGGTCACTGTCAATCGAACCAGATCAAATCACACACAAACAATCCTGATGGAGCAGATTAACTAAACAAGGGTGTTAGAACTTGAGTGTTACATTCTGATGTATGTTTAAGCGTTCACTTTTCCAATACGTTATAGGAGCGTGATGTCATGATTGATGTGAATTTGATACTGCCACAGCCCACATGTATATTAATCCAGCAGATAACACATTACAGTAGAACTGATTATCTAGTTTTATTATTATTATTATTATTATTATTATTATACTTTCCATACAACAATCCAAATCAAACAACAAAAACCTAGTTTTGTCATACCCAGTTTTCTGACCTCACTATCAGGGGGACGACAACATTCATTTGTGCCTTTTAAAACAATCCCTGTTGTAAATAGAATTTGTTTTACGATGTGAGGGCACTACAGTTAGGTTAAGCTACGTAGGTTGAGGCACAGAAATGACTTCGAGAAAGATTGTGGTTTGGGTTAAAATAATGGAACAGGAAATAATTTTGTCCAATGTTTTGTTGACCCTTCCATTCACTTCCTCACCATCCACACTTTGCCACTCCATAACAACAACAACTGACTTCCTCTGGTGCTCTCGTCATTATTACTACGGCCACTGAAGGCCACTTTATTTGAATACATTTGAATGTAAACTGACGTAGCTTTGGGGCACTTGTTGAAACGACTGATGATGTCTTGCTTCACACGAGGAAAGACTTTTTTAAAAGTAGTGACATTGAAAAAAGTAAAATTTTGTTATAAAAAGGTGTATTATATACCCTCACTTAAAATGCCATGCCATCGGTATTTACTGATTCACTAAGAGCCATCTGTTTCTGCATTATCTAGAATTAATGGAAGCCATTTTTCACAGCCTGAATAGTGATTTCTTGTCATGATGAGTACAGCTCCAATAAGCTGCCATTGATCGCATGGTCAATCTGTTGTCTCTTCATACCTGTGGAGATCACACTCTTTGACAATAAGATCTGGATTGCAGTCAGCATTACTGACCCCCATGAATGAACCCCAGTCTCTGGAGGGAGAGTCCAGTTACCCCAGCCATCCTCTGACTCTGACTTTTCTCACTCTTTATACTACTACAACAGAGGGGCTCTTCAAGAAGAGACTACCAACAGCTTAGAAGTTAGAGCTTAGAAGTGCAGGGCCACAGACCGGGTTGCTGTATTTGACACGTTGGGAGTAAGAATGGGCTGTACAGTCCAGTGGTTTTGAACACAGAGGTTGTGTTCCCTCCAAAGGGTCACAAGATAAATCATAAGGAAGAAAGAACAAAGCCTCTGCTACAGAATTTATATTCATTTATTTGTAGACTTTTGAGCTTTGGTTTTTGGAAAATATCAGATAATTTGGGCCTTAAAAAGTTATTGAAATAAAGGTCTAGATGTCGCAAAGAGTAAGTCAAACATCGGCGAAGCCTTGTGGCTTTTCTACTGTAGGCTTACAGTACGTCAGAGTTCCTCTGCAGAATCGCCAAAAGCAGCCACCCAAGTGCAAAGTAGTTTATAGTGTGTCAGCTCAGAGGATAAGCCCTCATCAGTCATGCGGAGTAGCTGCTGGCTCAGTGTCAGCCGGCTGATCTGTGAGTGCTGTAGGAAAAGCAACACTATGAAAGTAAGTTGTATAATGCATTGCTGGTTGCTCATTAAAAATACTACTCTTCATGAAACATAATTACACTGGAAGGACAAAAAAGAAAAACTCAACTGGCTTTGATCAGAGTGGCCGTTGTGTTTTTTTCATGTATAATCTTCCCCTCTGAGCAGGGCAGCTCTGGCAGGAACAGTCAGTGGTGTCTTCTTCCATTCTTTCTGCTCCTGTGTTTGTGACGCCTCTGTCTCATCCCATTTCTCACCTCGAGAGATTTACATGCACTGATGTATCCAGCCATGGTACCTCGCTTCTCCTTGGCTTTTTCTATTATCTATGGAAACGTTTTTGATGTGTCGCTCATCTCTCCTCCACTTTTTGAAAACAGCTGCAGCTGGAATTCTATTATTTTCTTTTTTGTGTTTGGGCAATTTTTGATTTTCTCATAGTTGTATCTTATATAAATCCATTTTGCAGCTAATCTCAGCTGAGCCAATTTAGTATAGCCATCCGCCATACAGTAAAGTGTTTGGATTGGAAAAATTACATTGTTGCTGGAAATAATCGAGATCTCTTTTAAAAGGTCGAAATAGCCAACCAGACTAATCCAGTATTGGATTATTGTAGTCCATATTAACTGTATACTATATATAGGATTACAATGCAAGCAATCTCACGGAGTGTATGAGGATATTAATACCAGGGATATGCCCGCTGCTCTCCAGCATACAGGCACACTCAGCTCTTGTTGCTGCTGACAGAATTTTAATAACCACAATCTGAATCTTGCTGTGCAGGCAGATGGAAAGATGTGCACATATTGTATTTTGTTGTTGTTTTGGTATTTTTGAAAAATGTAATGACATGTCATTTGATACAGTACAGTTCATCAGACAATTAAAACCTTTCACTTTAACGAATAAAGCCGGTCATTAAAACATCTGAAATGTGTCTCTGCAAGCCATACGACGTGCAAACCATGTTCAAGGGTCTAAATGTCAATCACCCTGCTGTAATTATTTACTGTAAATCAATGAACTTATTAAGTCAGAGATGTGATTAGTGCAGCAAATGTCACTTCACGTTGAAGAAGGGGAGGAACTGTTGGTAATTATGTGTAATGATCCCTGATTTAATGCTCAATGATTCTAACTGATAAACTTTGCTGTTAATGTACAACCCACAGTATTCGTCCATGTGGTGCAGAGGACCGAACAGGATGTTTTTTTTCACCTTTAATTTATTTTGACATTTAACTGTCCTGCTCCAACTGTACTACAGTTTCATAACGCGATGCACACAAATGGAAAAAGACAGCCGAGTAGTGTTGAAGGGACATATGACAGGATCTTGTTTTCATTGATTTTCCTAGTAATCAATCATCCAGGCTGGTGCTGGAAATAAGGATGCCGTGTGATTAAATGAGAGTCAAGGAGGATGAAACAGCTCTGCAAAAAACACACTCCATTTAGTTTTAGATTAAAAATGGTGTGTGAGTAATTATGTCTGACATTTTCATATAGACAACTGTCTTATCTCTCACCACCCCTGATGTACATGACAGTGATTAAAGCAACAGTGTAACATCCTTCCTTCCTTCCATCCATCCATCCATCCATCCACCAATCCATCAGAGGTGTCACAGGACTGCCAAGCAGTTTAACTGACAGGACATCTCCACAGCTATGAGTAATAAATTAAGAAGTAACTTACTGTATTACACTTCCTGTATATCCTTTTTTTCCCCCACACTAAATGCTCCTTTATATTAGGCAACCTTTAGGTTTTCCGTTTTGCAACCCTCATCTTCATCTTTTTAACCTTTAACAATAAAATTAATTAATTCCAGTTATTCCTCGTTTAAAATCTTATAACCCCCTCCTCTTTCAGATATACAGTCTTTTAATTAAATCCAGCTCATGTATGTCTGAACAAAATGTCAAAAGTCACCATGGAAAAATGAAAATGCTCCATAGGACTTTATTCTTGTGGTTGTTTGGACTGTCTCCAAAAGCCTACGAAATGCCATAAAAGAAAAAGCCTGACTTCTTGTGGGGTTTTTTTAGTTTCTAGTTTTTGAAGTTTTGGTAAGAATATTTAATACATATTTGCACTTTAATCTACTACTCCCAAGGTTAAAAGTGAACTTGCTGATTGGAATTTGAGAGGAATATGTGTTTTTGGGCTACAGATATCAGACTTAATTTGACTTAGGATGCAGCACTGAACCTTGCAAATGCATAAATGATGATGGAGAAAGCCTGAAAGCAGGAAATCAGAGTAGTTAATCATATCTTTTATTGCTATGTGCTCCCCATTACAACAAACAGCATCAGTAGTGTACACTTCAATCTACACAAATACATAGAAAAGCAAATAGAGCAGAGAGTGACTGACAGTCATGACAATCATAATACTTCAATGCATGGATAGCACAGGGGTATTGATACAGTACATGGAGAATCCTATGCAGTAATATCTGTCTGAGGCTCAGGGATTGTCAATGTAACATCTACAGCTACCCTATTTTTCATTACAAGCTCTGCATAACAAGCAGCAATGTTGTATAGGCAGCAAGTAGGCTAAAGGATGTGAAAAGGACAGGGGAGGAAAGTGTAAAATGGTTAGACAATACTGACAACTACAAACAGCATAAAACAACTTTACTGTTACTACACTAATAATGTTTTATTGGTTAAAATAAAGCATTTGTCTGCCAGTACATGTTGCTCTGATGTAACAGCTCTGTTAACAACTTCTACGAAACAGCTGTAAAAAGACAGCTTTCTGACGACAAGTAAAACATCTCAAAATTGAGCATGTATATTTACATCTAATTGTTTGCAAAAAAACAATGTCAATTCTAGTCTATCATGTTTTTTTTTTTTTTAAAGTAGAAAGCCATTTAAAATTTGAAAATGTGGCTGAAAAAAGAAAAGGGCATCATGAATGTGATCAGTTTTCAAGTTGTTTAATGGCTGCAGCTTATTGACCAGCTGGCACTGCACATACTGTAAAAACAAAGCAGAACCCTTTAACTTTCAATAAATATTTATGTACTCAATGCTATATACATGTACTATACATTGGCACACAGGAGTGAGTGTGAATAGTTGCGAGCTATTTCTTTGCTGAAAACACAAATCTGTGTCTTTGCTATTGCAGTCAGATGCATGGTGGTTGTGAGGAATTCCTTTAAATTTTAAATAAATAGCTTTCTCTCTCCTGAACCTTCTTCCACCATCAAAAAAAAGCCATTTAGGAAACACTTTGGCAAAAAACCATGTTCCACATACAGTAATACTCCTCTGAAGGTCCAGCTTCTTGTGCTTACAGTGAGGCTTTGTTCCTGTAAACACAATATATTCAGTACAACCTTATTCAGACTGAATGTGAAAGAATGTAATGAGCTTAAAGCTCCATTAAGCGAGATTTTTGATATAAAAATTGGACTAAAATGACTCTGTGTAATGGTAAAGGGTCTCTCACAGAGATTAACCCACTGAGAATTAACACCCAACTCTGCAGCACTACACAGCTTATAGCACATTAGTCAGCACCAAACAGCACCGAGCTGAGGAGACAGAATTCCCTCAGGAGTTGGTAAAGACCAAATAGTACAGGCACAGGATTCAATGAGATGCTCATATTGCTCTGTTTCTGCTGGATGTGTAAACATGCAGCTGTTTGCAGACAGGTTAGCCAGTAACTTGATAGGTGAATGGGCACATGCGGACTGTACTGCGAGTTTGTTTGAGAGTCTTTCCCCCCCTAGTGGTCAAAAAACGCTTAATGAAGCTTTAAGTGTTTGAAATCTAATTGTTAACTTATGTTAACATAAAACTTAACACAAGAGCACATTTCAAGTTGCGTGTTTGCTTATTTTGTGGTTTCATCAAAGTAGAACAGAAGAATACATTTTTGAGTTGCATAGTGAAAAGTCACGTCCTTTTTATAGTCTGTCCAAGCTGAACAAGAGTCGGCTGTATCTAATATACAGTATTTACACGTGACACGTATTGTTAAATATGTTCCCTGGTTTGTTCCCTTCTTTGACCTAACAACTTCAACCTTTCTGAGCAAAAACTTTGACAAGAGGGCAATACAAAGTGTCAAAAAGGTCGCTGGCTAGCACCATACATACTTCTGATTTAGAAAAAGATAAAGGCTGGGATGAAGTAATGGGAATAGTTTGACATTTTGGGTAGTGCACTTTATAACTTTCTTGCTAAATGTTGCAAGAGAATACGAATACCACTTTTATTTCTGCACAATAAACATAAACTGACAGCCAGGAGAAAGTTATCTTTGCTTATTGTAACAACTAGAAACAGGGAGAAACAGCTGGCCTGGCTCTCTCCAAAGATAACAAAATATATTTTTGTTGTTTTTAAACTTCAGCTTTGTACGGAATAAACAGAATATAATAGATTCATTAATGAACTAGGGCTTCTAGTCTTTATGTGAAGCTAAGATAACTGTCTCCTGGCTGAAGTGTTGTATTGACTGCACAGATATGAAAGTGGAACCAATCTTCTTATCTACTCTGTGCAATTAGGCAAATAATCCTATTTCTTAAAATGTTGAACTATTCTTTTAAAACATTACCAGGACAACCTTGCGCCAGCATTTGAGTGTGTAACAGTGACTGTTAATGTCCATTCAACACTGCTGCTGAAAATGTAAACATTAGAAATAATCACAATATTCTAATTGATTGAAAGGGTGCTTGAAAATATCCTTAGCTTATTAAAATAATACTGATATTTTCATGTACAGTATTTACAGGAACCTTTATAAATACCCATTTCCATACAAACTGTGGAGTGCCACTAAACAGACGTCACTGGATATCAAACATCTATACAACTAAAACCATTTTCCTAATGGTTTTCACTTGTTTATCTCTGGCCACTTTCCATATGTGGCCATATAAAGTCCGGTGAATGATACTGTATATGCTATGACTCCTCAAGTACTGGGGCAGCTGGATTCTATATGAGCCAAGCTTCAATCTTGAATTTTTTGGCAAGACAATGGCAGTTTGTTTCAAGTAAAAAGGGGATTTTCAGCTGCATCAGATGATCTGTTGTCTTGAATGTTCACATTGTCACTTTAATGACTGCACCTGCTGAAATTTTCTCTCTCGCTATCCGCAGAGCGTTTGCCGGAGGACCTGCTGCAACGCTCCGCAGACATCAGGGCCTGATTCATTAAATGACAAAGCCAGAGAAAAGACCAATCAGAGGGGAAATGCAAGGCTTCATGACTCACTTGTGTCAAAAAGTTAAGAGTTTGGTTGGAATTACACAACCATTTCTTTGTAACATTTACTGAGATGTTTAAAGTTTGGAGCAGTGTAGAAAAATAGATTCTTTAATTTAATTTAATCTGTCCTTTGGCTATTTTGAACCACCATAATTATTCACTATGAACTACTGCAGCTGTGTTTCATTAAGCTTTTCATTTGACACAGATGAAAATTACCTTTGGTCCATTTCCCCCTTTACCTTAATATGATTGTAATATTTTCTCCTCTCAATATTAAGTATGAAAGTCAATATCAGGGGCAAAAGGAAAGGGAAAGTCTTAACAACAAAGTGAACCAGCACTTTTCTCTCTTTCTCTCTGTTTCTCGCTCTGTGGTGTTTTTGGTGTGAAAAGACTCAGGATGAAGCTGAATTATCTACTGTACATTAAGAGTTCAGATGGGAAAAGGGCGTCACTTTCATCTCCCCACTTCAGAATATGTAGGCCACCGACTATCTGTCAGGCTGCTTGACCTTTGACCCTCAGTAGGGTCTGCCAGGGGGAATGTTGTCATGGCACGCAGCTTCTTGCCAGTGAGCCCGATGTGTCGTGGTACCCGCCTTGGTGCTGTAGTGATCTTCGCTGGGGTTTTCTTAAGTGGAGCAGGGGTGGTGACCTGTTTCGCGGCATTGCCTGTTGGGGCTGATCCTTTGCCTGAGCCTTGTTTCCCACTACGTGTGCCGTTGGCCGCTACAGAGGCAGTTAATGTCTCTAGCAGCTGGGAGGCTGATCCAAAGCGGACGTGCTCCTCTGTCTCAGCCGCGTCTGAAAACAGAGACAGAGCTCCGCTGCGCTTGCTGCAGGAGTCACAGCACAGTTTGTTGTAGCCTGGGATAGAGCAGTACCGTGCTAGGACCTCCATTTGGCAGAAGATGGATTTGTCTCCATTACATGGCTCATCTGAAAGGCAAAGAGCATACAGTGTGAGCCCAGTGCATGAGACACAGCGCTGAAAAGTGGTGAGACGGAGGAGATCAAAAAAGTGGAATGGAAGTGGATGCATTACAGAGCACTACAGCATTGCTTTTAGGAGACTGACAGCTAAGTGTTTGTGCCACAAAAAAACTATAGAACATTTCATGCAGAGCACATTCAGCAGAGTGATGGACACTCAGCTGAACTCTCTGTGAAAAGGAGAGCTGTGGTCCTAGATCCATACCACTGCACATACCGGTGCGCAAAGTGAAAAAAATTGTGCTGGTTTTCCCCTTATTCACATGTGAGTGAGTGGCGGTGCAGTGATAGATAGGTTCCCTTTTCTAATCACACAGAAAGACGATCTTTAGAATGACCTCATGAATTTTTAACTAGAGCCTTCAATGTGTTCCTGGATAAGCAGGACGTTGCTTCTTCTGGAACAATAGACATAGACCACCATAGACATAGACTACATCAAACACATAAACAGCAGTGATACTATTTCTAATAGATTAACAGCGTGTTTTCTTGCCTGACTCGCTTGCCGAGAAAATGGAACAGATGCTGAAGCGATCGTGAAGTGCATTGTGATCGTAAGCACCGGTAAAGTACCAGTTAGTGCCTTTCATGTGTTGACATTAGCATCACCTTCTAGTGACATCCATAAACATCTGTTTCTCGTTTGAAAAGGGTTGTTGAGGCTTACTGCTGCTCTGAAGGCTTACAATAAAAAAAATATTTTTAACCTGTAAACTGTGTGACTCCAAATCCACACAAAGATGGTAGCTAATGCCTACAATCTTTTTTATTGTGCAGTGGACAGAACCTTTGTTAACCACTACATTGTTAGAAGAGTCTTTGAGGAGGCTGACGCAAGAGAGGCACAAAGTGGGTTGTACAAAAAAATGCGCAAGTAATTATACATAATACGGCATTGGGACACATTGGTTTGTTTCTCAGCTTAAAAATAAAACACTAAGGAAAGTAAAAAAAAAAAAAAACTACTGGAAGCTAAACAGATATCTTGAGTTTCAGACTCCTCATTCAGCTGTTTTAAAATCTTTCTATTTTGAATGGTATAAATGCACTGCAGCATACTGTATGAGAAGTTGCTGTTTGCTTTCAACTGAACTCACCTCGTCAGTATGCTCAATTAAATATCCTCAATAAGTATGCACGTATATTATGTATTGATGTGGTGTAATCATTACTCTCTGTATATTCAGTGCCATATTGATTTTAAAGCTCTTGAGAACCCTGTAAGTAATATTTTTGAGCAGCCACGTATACTGTGGATCAATACAGGATATACGGCATGTGCTTTTATGCACAGAAGAGAGGGTGTGGTGTTTGCGTCTCCATCCTAGTTTATCCCTGTATCTCGGTTGCAAATATCAACTTGGCATTTATGTTTTAACAAAAGTATTTGCATGTGTAGACATTTGAGAATGACAATTATATATTAAGGATGTATAGGCTATTTAAAGTAGATTGTAATTTTTTTTAATTTCCCCTTAATATCCAAGTCAGCTGTTTTAAAGCATCATCATTAGACAACCTGACTTAGGGTAAGTAAACCTGTCGCCTGGTGAGGTGCTCTGTGTTTACTCCCTGCTTTACGGTAAAACCCTTGATATTTTATTTCCGTCCATGCTAAAACATAGCATAAAAAGAGCCAAAAATAAAGTCACCAAGCTGACTTGGACATTTCAGTTACACAGCAATATCTACCTTAAGTTTGCATATTATTCTTTGTGTCACACAAAGTCACTATTGCTCGGAGATGAGTGCAGGCGTTTCTGGTAAATCTGCACTTGAACTGCATTTACCATCCAACAATAATGGAAGTAATTAATGCCGACTTTATGTTCACTGTGATGAATCACGAGTCTGCCCATCAATTTTTATGCCATACAGAAATGAATGAAAACCAAAGGCTGCCTGGAAGGTTGGAACAATACATGATTTGTAGTTAAGTAGGTCTTGGCTTTTGGAAACAAATGACAAATGGTGTATTTTGTGGTTTATTTTGGAGAAGTATTGAAATAAATGCTTATGTTTCTGAAGAAGCCAAAATGTGATGAAATGTTGATCCACAGAAGAGGTATTCATTTGTCTTCAGTTCTTAAGAAATTGCGTTCTTACCATGGCAGGGTCCCGGTCTGCACTGTCTCACATTTTCAGGTTTTTCTCCGTTACACTGATCTCCAATCCGGCAGGTGACCAGACGCCTCTCCATTCCCTCTCCACAGGTCACAGAGCACTGTGGAAGAGCACAGGCAGCGACTTAGTCACATACTGTGAAAGAACACAAGTGAAGGCTGCAAGAGGTAAAGTCTATCACATCCTGCTGAAACATTTTGTCCCATGGATAACACAAAGCTTAATTTATTGTTGCTTGTTTGGACATCTCAACTTCATTTTACTTCATTTTCTGTAAAGTCACTGTAGAATTCAAAACAGCTGATAGACTAACAAGCTGCAATATATATTCATTTTAATATATCGCCATCTGGCAGCTTCGAATACACACAGTGATAACCCAAATGTAATCTGGTAAAAATAAAGCTTTGCACAGAGATGAGTTTGGTTTTCAGTTAGTCTACCTCATTACCACTGATCCCATTTAAACATATCATTTGCTTGAGTGCCAGTGATATATGAAAAAAAAACCTCACTCAGAGTAGATGCACATGCCTCATAGATTTGGTTGTATTTGCACTATGCATTCGAGAGTTAGTTCAGGTCAAATAGGCTACACCTACAAGAATTTGTCATCCAACTTTAGCAACACATTTTGGCATCTCTAAAAACAAGTGAACTGCGAATTATTTTGGACCCATCCAAATATGCTATGTGCCAAATACGCTGGAGTCTGAATAACATTTGTTGGAGGGATGATGAAAAATGCTCTGGCATAAAAGGAACAAACAACAAACAAAAAAAACTATGCTGACAAATTTTTCTTCTCTTTTTTCTACCTTCTACTGAATTGCATGTTTCTTGTGTCATGGCTGAAACCTTCCCGTTATCTAATATTTATTTCCAGTTCCCACTTCTCTCTCTCTTTTTTTGTTGCCACAGCACTGCTTCTGTCTCTTATCATTAATACCATTGACTCACAGAGTGCTCAACACTGCTTAAAAAAATTAAGCACACCCTCTGTCAATAACTGTCAACTTAAGTGTTGATGACAAATATGAACACTTTTTCCTTTAGACGTGGTCTAAACTCGCATTACAACATTATTGTTAAATGCAGTTCAGATGCGATATAAGCCGGTAAAAGGAGGATCTTGTGTATTTTCATTTTCATCATTCATGTCACAAGGCAATTTATAAGAAATTTAAAAAAACTACTACTAGTACTACTGTCATGCTCATATATGCAGCTACGCTCCAAGCCATGCTATCAGAAATCTGACCACAATTCACAAATTAACTGCTGACATGAAGAATTGCATCTTATTAGCTCGTATCTGCTCTCCACTGCTAAGCTGGATGTCTGATTTATTGGATTTTTGGATGGTTTCAAAGGTCTCATATGGATGCAGGGAATTGGTTGACTAAAACCGCCGTGTTTTCGGATGAGATGTGACGTTGCTTTAAATCAAATATCAGGCATGTTAAAGCTGCTGTTGTATTGACACATATTTACAGGAAAATGGTGATCTGGTAGCGAGTAAGCCAACATAAGTTAATTGGAAACAAGATAACATGATGATTAAGATCAATCAGATGGATCCGTGGCTTAATGATCCACACCCAGATGAAGGAAGAACAGAGTTTTAAAGAAAATCTCTCTTTCAGCCTCTTTCAAATAGATCATGTGGATACTGTACCTCTGACCATGCTCCGGTCCTCCACTGGGCAGGACATGGGACTCTGTTACAGGGCCTCCGGCTCTCTGGCTTCTCCCCGCTGCAGTACTTGCTGTGGACGGAGCGGTTGGTGCCGTCGTGGAGGAACTGCACACACCGAACTGTCCGTATCTGAAAGCCCAGGCTGCCACAGGTTTTGGTACAATGCTCCCATTCCTCTGAGATCCATCTGGAGAAATCAAAGTGAGGTTATTACTGAGGACATGAGCTACTTTTAACTATTTTATAAACAGTTCAGTAGGGGGCCCAGGGGTCCAGCCCCTTCAAATTGTCACAGTATGAATCTGGGGGGTTTTAATATGGGAGAGGAAGAGAGAAAGAAAAAACTAAATTCTGCTATCTATATTCATTTTTGAACTTTTCTTTAAAATTTGCTTTTTTGTGAATCATTGAAAAATATTGACCTCTTTAGTTTGCAAACAGTTAATTAAATGCGTCTAAAACCCCCAAAACAGAGAAAAGCAGCAAATTCTCACATTTGATAACCTGGAATTATCAAATGTTTGGCATTTTTTGCCTTCAAACTGATTAATAGTTATTATAGAACAGTTGCTGATTAATTTTCTGTTGATTGACTACTTGATTAATTGATTAGTCATTGCAGTTCTCCTCAAGAGTGTCATCCGGCAGCAGGAACCAACTTATTCCTGCATGGGAACATAAATCTGATTTATATCAGTACAAATTATAGTTTCAGTAAAAGCTGAGAATAATCTCCTCCTGTTTAAAGTGAGCAGAAAAGTTAACTTCAAAAGGCCGATTGAGGATATATATGGAAATGTACATATTCAGAAAGACTCTTGGACTCCATGTTGCTACATGTTTTTCTTTATCTTCACTTTTGTTGTGTTTAATTTGATGGAATTTGACTCTGGATGAATTCAAGATGAAATCTCTCACAACGTTTATGAATCTACAATCACATTGAGGCTGTTGAGATGGTAAATCGGTCTTCTGAATGGAGGACAAAAGGCGGGCACAATGTAAAGTGATGCATTTCAGGTTTCTTTGCAGGCCAGCAAAGAACACAAAGCCTGAGCATTCTGAAAGCTTCCCAAACTTCTCCTAGAAGTTTAGACTCACCCGACACTTCCCACACCTGAAGCAGCATATCCATTTCAAATACTGACAGCTGTCATGCTGACTGACTGGCACTCTCAAATCAAACATTTCTATTAATTCCCACTTATAAAAACATCAGACACCAGCTGTGTGACTGTTTTCTTCCCCCGAGTCTTTCAGTGAAGTTGATTTTCCCAGAAGGACTGTATCTGTCTGTGTGGGTGTGTGTGTGTGTATGACAGAGAGAGACAAGGCATTAATATTTAACAGAGGATAATGACATGATGTGTAGGTAATGGAGAATACTGAATACTTGAATATGTGCAAATTTAACCCAAACTGATTGTCTAGATAGGTAGGGGGCATGCAGCACATTTGAGATTTAGGTGAAATGACCCTTTAAAGGAAAATAAAAAAGTAAGCACAATCTAAATATTGGTAGTTATCCTAATGTGCAAATAAGGTCAAAAAGGTCCAAATAGAAACAAGTCGAACTATGATGGATGATTACAGCAGTTAGTATGGGTCATAACTTTACAGTTCAGCTGGATTTCTCATACTGTGATAAGATTTTGCCTCTGCCGCATACAACATCAAACATTCAGAGGCTGCAGTACTGTACTCCTTGTTAAGACTGACAAACCCATCTGCTTTTTGTTATCAGTGCTGCTTAGTCGTTTGTGAGGATTAGAAGTGTTTGTTCAGGACTTTTTCTAAATCTTTTGAATTATGATGGCAAGCTTTTAATGTCTTGCACGGTAACCCTTTCTCTCACAGGGGTTATACATTGCTGTGTGTTGGAATGCATCCAGCTGTTGTTCTGCCTGCATTTGTTTGTGTGAAAAGGATGTAGCAGTTTGTCAGATTTAATGAGCAGCAACATACTGTATGAGGGATAAAGATTTAACACTAGAGACCATTTTGATTACACCAGCTGCGACTAGCTTCAACATGTTCACATTCTGACCAGTGACTACTCTGTAGTGATTACTGTCAGTATGAAAGATCTTGGCACTCATGGGTAGGACTATGCACATTTTTGAACTCGGCAGTTGTCCCGCTACAAAAGATGTCTTCAGGCACATATTTTGCCATGATGAGACACATTACCAGCTGATGCTGTCACGGCTGGTAATCATATATTACCCTACATCATCAGGGCCCTACTCGTATCTTTTTTAGGCACACAGTCCCACATCTCCTCCCTGACATTTCTTATCTCCTCTGCCTCCGCTCCTCCTCTCCTTAAGTTTGCCTGAAAATCTCAGTCATGATGCAAGGTGGGGAGTCCAGCAATGATGAAAAAAAATTAGGCCAGCTATTGAGGGAATTCACCTTTCTTTAAAGTCTGTCTCCTCACACAGACCAACTCAGGTACCAAAGTACAAAGTCAGTGAAAGGAAAAGTAGTGCACATACTCGGAGAGCACATACCTCCACCAAGGCTGCAGCTCTCATAATCTCTCAAATTCTTTAAATTGCACCAAAACAAATTTTAACTTGGTTTTAACATGACGCTTTAGGTCTAGGAAGGTGCTCAAAGAGAAGTTGGTAAAAACTTGAGAGAAATACAGTTCCCTTAACAGCGGTGAGTGAATGTTCCATCCAGCGTCAGATCTCTCTCCTCTCTTGCTTCTTTGGTTTGAAGATGAACAGAACTGCCGGTGGGTAACATTAGCACATGTGAGGTCTTGCATCATGGCCGTGTATTGACCTAAAGAAGCAGATGCTCATGCAGCTGTAAGATTTGGATGGATGATCTTGGCTGCAGTTTTTTAAGGGCATCTGCCTTTAAACTTCCCTCTCGTCTTGGTGCATTCACAGCCTGCACCATTCATCAGCTTAAGCAGCCCTCTTTAATCACCTGCAGGCTGTCTTTTGTCCGGACCGTGCATTTAGACTCTATCACCTCAGTCGACACATTCATTTCCTCAGAAATGTACTTTACTTCAATACCCCTGCTTCCATGAGGAGTGTAGCAGCTTGAGTGTGTCCTCACCCAGAGAGGCCGTTTCGCCCTCACATTGTCTTGTTTCTAATCCGTATGTCCTTGTTTGGCAAAATATAAACCAGACTGATATTTTGTGACAAAGCTCATTCTCACTCAAGTCACACTGAAAGGATGTACTGATTAAAAAGTAGACCTGTCTAGACACTCTGCACAGGAAAATCAAGGCTAAACAGCGTACAATTATCCCTGTGTCAGTATTTTGGAGATTTACTGACTGGCTGGGTCTCTGAAGGTTTGAGTCCATCTAGATTTAAAGCAGCATTAAAACAAACATTAAGAGACAAGTATAAATACAGATTAATGCTGCTGCTCCAGACGCAGTATGTCAAATGGGAATCACTGATGTAATCTGTGTTGAAGTTGGGAAACTTTTTTGTTTTTTTGTCAGCTGGATGTCAAAAGTATAGCAGAGACACATTTAATGCCCCATGCAATGACTCCATTAAGTTAGAATGATTCAATTCCTCGTTTGATCTAATTTTTTCCCAATATTTCTGACTTACTTACAAACTTTTAATATTTAGAATATTAATGAGGTAATAATACAATCTCAGAAATATTTATTTTTTCCATATCTGAATAAACAAATTGTTCTCAGAGGAAAATAATGTCCCTAGAACACTGTTTGAAGCTAGAAAGGTGACAGGGTCTGCCAAATATAAACAAAGTTAAACAGTATGAAACTGTGTTGTCCTTTAAGGTCAGTTTGTTCATTCAGTCATGAAAACGAAGAGAGTTTGTTTATTTAGTTTGTTCAGACATAAAAAAATAAGTCAATGAACATCTTTCTCTTCTGGTTAAAATTTCTTCCCCAAAACTACATAGTGCACCTTTTAGTTTTTAACCATTGTTAAAGGCCCTTCAGCGTGACTCATCTAATGACTAAATGACCTCTCCGCTCTTTGTATTTTTAATCTCTTTCACAAGTCTCCAGTCTTTATGGTAATGCAGGGCAAAATTGTGGGAGGACGAAGACAATTTTGACTCGCATCTCTGAATACAAAACACGCTGACTGGCTGATGGTTGCAATTTAGCAAACTTGCAAAAATGTGTTGGAAGCAGGATTGTTTGAAAATGATACTGTATGTATATCTTCTTTTGAATTTGGCAGCAGTTGTACAAGGTGTTCAAGATTTGTGACAGTTTCTGAAACTTTTATCCCATTCTTTTTTACTCTCGGTTTATCACTCCATAATGATCATACTTAACCTCTTGATGTAAGAGATTTTGGAGAGCCTTCTTTCGCTCCATTCCCTCTCTATTACAGACACCACAGTTAAGAAGAAGCTCATTTAAATTCAGCTCACACTGAGTGGAGACACTTTAACGTTTTATCTTAATAGACTGCAGCTAAGTCCCAGTTTGAATCTAATCAGCACTTGTAATAACTCCTCAATATATTTTCCTTTGAGTGAAGTTGGAAAGTGTGTACTCACTGAGGCTGTGTGCAGTCCTGAAGATTACACATTCTGCGGATGGGTTTTGGCTTCTTGCCGGCGTCGCAGTAGCCTCGATGGACCATCTTGGTGTCACCTTTCTTTCGACAGCCATACTTGGTGTACTGATAACCTGTAAAAGAAGCAAAGGTGAAACAATGAACATTAAAAGAAGCAATTGGTTACATTTCGATCATTACCCAGCCATTTTCACAGGCTGGAAATTCAACCGTATCAAAACTTATCAAGTACCAAAAGCTGTGGAGCATTGAATGCTTGCTCAGATTTGTGGTCTCGTTTATTATTATTCTTCCTTAATGGCGCAGAGAACGGTTGTGCTTGCAATTGATTTTCTTAATGCCATTATCTCGAGATTCCAAGAAAATTAACCCGTTATCTCTTACTACTTATATCCCTTTTCAGAGATCAGTAGTGCCACGCCAGCTCTCAAAGATGGTGTCTGACAGTGTAGCCACTGATTAAAGCTGATCAACCACTTTATTTACACCTATCCCTTACAACAATTAGCCAATAATGTACCCTCATATCAAATCACTAGGTAAAACATTCTTAAAACAAATGGCAAAAGTTTATAAAAAAGTTCATGTGGTTTGCTTTGCAACTCCCAAACCTGGCCCATATTTCATGATCCGCTCTTATGAATCTAATTAAGTCATTTCCTCGTATTAAATTAACTTGTTATCCCGGAAAAAGCGTCTCTTTGTCTACTCAAGATAACAAGATAAATTAACCTGTTATCGTGAGAAAATGAGCGACGTTATCTCGAGCAATCATTAACCCATGATGTTGAGATAACAGCGTTAACAAAAAAAATTGCTTCAACACTTATCCATTCACTCAATACAGATGTATGCTCAACAACATTTAACATAAAAAAAAAACATTTGTCTAAAAGTATATTTTGTTTCAGTACAGAAATATGTTCATCAAATATCAAAGAACTTCAAAAAGTACCTATTTTTCACCTTGTTTCACACAGTAAAGTTCTATTTTATATCAAGGTGCTGTCATTATCATAAAACATTCATAAAGACTCAAACAAAACTCCTATTGTTTTTTATGTACTTTTGAATCATGTGTCGACAACTATCATCCTTTCCAAACAGGAAATACACTGCAAACACCATATCAACTGACTAAGCTCTAAAAATAATGTATAAATAAGATTATTATTATTATAGGAGTGTGTTCATGGCGTCCTGCCAGCTATGGGATGGGGGATTTGCTGTATCCAAAAATAACAAGAAATATGTAAGGTGTCTGTCTTGCAGAGAGATGCCAATCATATTACAATCTCTAATGTAAAAATCCAAAATGTAAAAATTGTTTTATGCATTTTTGAATACAACCGCCCTCAGCATGTGTCTACAGACATACGACAGCACGTCATTAAAACACACAGCTCTTCTTGTTTATTTCAAGTCGCATTACCGTTAATTTGAAGGCTGCCTATGCCTATAATATATAGAAAAACGTTTTTGTACAAGAAAGAAAGAAAATGAATTATTCATCTGTTCTCTTTCAATTTGAAGGTAATTAATCTCTTACCTCCGGCACAAGGTTTGGAACATGGAGACCAGCTCTTCAGAGCCCACTCATATGTGTCCTCTTGAATGACATTGTTGTTGTTGACAGGCACTGAATCTTCATGGATGATGTACTTGTACATTAAAGTGGACCGTGTTTCATTGTCCTTGGGTATAATCTGCAAACCAGAGAAAGACACACATTACCTTTATAGCAAGATCCTCTGTGTAGTGTATTTGCATTAGAATACTTGAAGTGCAAATTAGTGCAAATAAATGAGTTACGTTTAATCTCGAGAGCAGCAAGCATTTTCCATAAACCCCACTTGAGGTTCTTATAAATCTTAAGAGTTCACACACAAAGACTGAACCCTGGTCTACGGAAACCTCATCTGCTGTTTCTGAACTTTTCTTTGGATCAGGTATATTTTACAGGGATGTTGCAGAGTGGATTAGAGAGTTCAATTCCAAAATGAAAACAGCTGGCTGAATAAAACACTCTGCAGGAGTACCTAAATGGAGAAACTTAAAATCAGGTGTTGTTGTGGGTATTGGGTTTTGAGAGATTAACACACATACAAATTACTTGAACTATGCTACCACCAATGCAGGCTGAAAAACTATAAATATTCCACATTTTCTTTCAAATAACATGGAATTATATTCTTTAATTTGTATGAAGGAACTTCATCTAATGTCACATCGAGGTATTATTTCATGGTGTATATCATACATTTTATAACATTATATAATACCTGTTCAAATGGCTGGCTCTATGAAGTGAGATTAAAATCAGCACTGAAAATACCCCGCACATTTAGTCATTTTATCATTATAAACAGGTAGAGAAAAATATTAGACATGTTTGTCTGACTCTGCACGGATGGATTTAAGACCCCTTTAGCATCTCTCTGACAAATCAAGCAACATTTTGGCCAGACATTAACTCCTTTCCCTTAAAGAGAGTCGCCAATATTTCTCAGTGAATGTGCTCTCATATGGCTGACTCTGGCTCTCTGTGCAGTGGGTGGAGGAGAACAACAGCATGCTGAGTTTACCAATTATCACCCAGACAGAAACATCAATGAGCTCCAATCACTAATCTCCACCATTTTTCAGATGAACTCCCTCTTCTCGGTTTCTGTTTTAAATGAAATAAACTGAATTTACTCCAGTGTCTGGATCCTCCTCTTTCACAATAATTCAATTCCACAGTCTATACAAGAGCCATTACACCATTAAAGGTTTGGAAACCAGGTAGATTTAGATGCATATTGATAAAGTTGACAACAATTAGTTAGAAACTAAAGCTATTTAAGCTTGACTTCATTTTTTTAACTTTAATCTTTTAAAATCTTGTAAATCTTGTCTTTGCACAATCATGAAAGCAAAACCATAAATTATCTTGGATATTAAAGATATTCTGAGAGAGCCTATGCTGTAAATTGTACAAGGTAGATACCCTCTAACCTTCTCCATTATTAAAAATATTAACGTTACCACATTTTGTGCCTGGCGGGTGTTATCTTTGGACCCTGTACGCATTCACAGGACCCTGCATATATTGAAAGATCCGTCTTGGAATTTAAAGAAATGATCTTAGTAAATCTTTACTTATTAAATGGAGAATTAAGGACCTACAAGGTATTGACCTTGATGTAGATCTGGTCTCTGCAAAAAGCATAGTTGACTGTTAAATGCATTAGCGCATAGTAAACTGCTAGTAAATGCATAATAAAGTACAGTTTCATCATAAAAAATAATAAAAGGCTTAACAGGTAGCATATAAGGTTAGTTAGTTAATGTGTTTGTAATGCCATTATAAATGTATAAGAAACTCATAAGGCTGTTATTAATGTTCTTAAGCGTCTATAAACTGTTGACAAGTTTGTTTTAAGTGCTTATCAATATCTCAAAACTGTGTTATATACAGTAGTCTTATTAAATTAAATAAAAGGCTCTGATTACCTATTAACTAACACTTATTATAGACATCAATGTATTAGGTATATCAATATCAAGCCTCAGCATAAGGGCAAAAAGGTGAGATGATGTTTTGCTCAACAAACCTTTAATAAGAATGAACATGTATTAAATAAATAACACAAAAATCTCATAAGGCCTGTGGAATCAGAAATCGGAAAGAAACCACAAAGCAGAACAAGAAAAAAAAAAAAAAGATTAATCCAGTTATAGCTCATCTTGTCTGCTCCATCATTTAATCACTTCTTTCACAAAAAAACTTTTGAAGTTTCCACTGATCAGATCCAAAGGATGTCACAACAGACGAAAAACAGATTAGTTCTTATAGTACATCAGGTTGGCAGATGATGCATGATAATAGCCGTGGGGTATTTTCACTATTTAATTATAATTTTACTGATTTTTCTGTCTTTGTGCTGCTGGCTATAGTTTTATTAGGAATTTTACTCTTTCTGGACCTTGGGGAACTCTTTGGTTGTGTTCCCACAGGATTCAAACTATACACTTTAGTTTAATAGCCTTCTATCTGAAAATCTGGGTCTTTTGGGCAGTAGCTCTATTTCACTCATTAAGTTGCATCTCCTTGAGAAGCCTTGTTTCGATTTATTTTAATAATATGCAGTTTTTGAGAGTTAACCTTTTTCCAATTTCTGTTTCGCAAAATTGGGTATCTTTGGCCTTAGACTGTTGGTTGGACAATAAAGGCACATACTGTATTAGTGTCACCTTGAGATCTGAGATCTTTGTATGCCACTTTTCATTGTTTTCTGATGTGTAATAGACAAACAAATTTGACACAAGGAATCCATTAATCAAGGAAATAATCTACATAGTTGTTTCTTGACTCATGCCCAGGTACCTGAAGTGATTACAATCATAGACACATGACAAAGATCAAGTATTTTTTTCATTGGCAGACCTGGAGTAGGTCATCCATGCTTTGATCTACCAGGTTTGATTAATGCAGGAACTCACTCAGGTCTCAGCAGGAGAAATACCTCCCAGAGTTCAGAGAGCTGTTGCCTGACTACTAACCCGCTCCAACAGGAGAGACCATATAACCCTAAGTCCTTGCTACACTTCACGTCCTGCTTGTCAATATTGGATTTAATTCAAAGCTTTTACTGAAGGTTTTGACTCCTACTTATTCTATAGCTGTGATTTCGTGAACTGTCTTAGTGTGATTGCTGCCTAATATTCTCTGGTTGAGCCCAAATCTTGCCTTGTCATTTCCCTGGACCTGAGTTTTGACCTCATCGTTTGCTATTCTCTTGTGTTTTTATTTCAATATCCTCTTGAAATTCTATTCAATATTTTTGAGCTGTTTTTTGTTTTTATACTAAAAATGCACGTCATATTAAAAAATAGTTTGTTATTACTGGAGTTTAATAAGTTTAAGCCATTAAAATTTAACAGACAGTGGTAGAAGATGAATGAGAAGGATGGAGGGCTTGAACTCGATGGCTGACCTGCTTCTTTTATCAAATGAATACTGTCAAGGGAATGTCTGTTTGGTTTAATTTGAAAAGAAGATTTGATAGAGAAGGAGGTATCATTACCAGAACCACCACGGGGTCATGCAGAGGTCCGTCGGTGTGTAACGTCTCCACGTCCTCCTCAATGATGTAGTGCCACTCAACGCCCAAGTCAATGAAGCTTCTGGACTTGACCTCCTCTCCTTTTCCATTCAGAATGTAATGCCCCGTTGCCTGGTTCTTGATTGCTGTAATCAGTAACTTGTTATGAGACACTGACAAAGTTGAAATGGCTTTCTTTTGAAGTTTTGAATTATTCACAGAAAAAAAGCCTCAATTTATGGTCTCAAAAGGGTGATTCATAGAATCGTATTACCCAGGGCACTTACTTGAAATAATTATGCCTTAACATTACAACCTCTGATTTGTTCTCTAATTCATTCTGAACCTGCTGCCAAACCACTTATATAATGAAACTTGTCAAAAGTGAGATGCTGAAAGGAAAATGGGCATGTTTGTGTGAAAAACATGCCCATGGGGCAAAATGAAAAGCTATTACGACCCACGGATCATTCAGTCTGGTGATCCAGTCTAACACTTATGCCTGCATTATACTGAGGGATAGCAAGGAGCCAGCATAGTTTTTATTTGCTGACCTACATGTTCATTCAAAAGCAAACATGACTCAAACTAACTGCAACTAATGTCCCATTACTGGCATCAGGTTCTCTAGTGATGACCTATATGTCATATGATCAGTATACAAAGTAGTGTTATTATCAGCCTGGAGCACCAGAAAATATGATTTTAAATGCGTCAAAACATTCTGTTTTCCTTAAAAACTTGTGCCTTAAGTTTTTAGATTCAAATCTAGCTGTGAAGTAATAATGAATACATGTATTTGGTGCTGCCTGAGTATACAAGAAATATTAACAGACACATTGACAGAAATGCAGAACTAACAGCAGGAAACCTTGAAACGTAAGCAAGTCAGAAAAGTCTACAGTGATCCATCAGCACATGTCATTTCACCTGATAATGACAGTGACAGGAAGGACGGATGGATGCTGTTTACAAAACTACAGTTCAGCAGAGGATTCATTCTGATGCTAAATAAATGAACCTTTTTTCTAGCATAAGATGTCAAATGGTCTAAAAAAAGCGAGACATACACAAAACCTTTTTATTTAGTGCTTTTGTGTATTTTTCATCATTCTCTCTTCCCTCTGTTAAAAACAACATCTGCAATGGAGACTTCCTTTTTTTCATCCAGAGCTGCAGGGTTTGGTCAAAATAAAGCCAATCACATCAAACAGACATTTCTCAGTGAATGATGTTTTGTGAAGATGGAGGCTATTTCATCTGGCACAGTCATGCTCTCTCCCGACACACAGAGCCAATATTCCTTTTGCAGTAGCCACTACATTCACACTGACTGCTCGCTGGGCCTTTCAGCGCCATGATAAGGCAGGAGACTGCTCCATCACAGCTGGCTTGAGAAAGCAACGCAAGAGAAAGATGGCTGGGTCAACTAAAGATCAAACTTTAACATGCTGTTTGTTTTTGTGTTTCCTACCGACAGTCACGATCGCACCCAAGTGTTCATAGTTGTTCCCATGACAACTGAACTTTCTGCCGCTATGGGGTCTCTCAATCAAAACAATGAAGTCAATTACATTTCTGATTATGATAGAATATTTTTTGCTTTTTTGTTTGAAGGTTTTCTCTAATAGAAATTACTCCAATTGCATTAAAATAGAGAACACACTCGTCGTTGTACTGTTTAAATTCTGCACGTATAGTGCAGCTGGTGACGCTGGGCTGCAACTCAGTACATCTCTCTTGTAAAAAGCCACAATCCTTGCCGTTTGAATGCAACAGAACACATTTCTAGAAGATTTACATCATCTACTAAAGAGTTATCACCAGCAACCACAGAGTTTCTAGTTTGGACATTGATGTAGGCAGCTAAGGGATAACTGGACTGATTCTATAAGCTCATCCACCCTCCCCCCCCCAGTGATACACCAAAAAAAAGTATTTAAAAACAGAATAAAAGCTGCCTATCCTTTAAGCTTCTGCAAAGTCGGTCTCCCAGGCGAGTATTCTCTCTCAGTGCAAATGATGGCATGCTGTAGCTAAGGGACATGAGTCTCCACTGGTCAGGGTCTATTGCTGCATTATTCAGGTCCCTCGGTTCATCTTTATGAAACAACAAAACTTAACGTGCATCGACCTCCTACCCTGACTCAGCTGTTTAAAGAATTTGATTAAACTGTTTCTGAAAGGTCAAGTAGTTTAGGAAGGATTTAAGCCTTCTTTAACATTAAAAAGTCATTCTAGGGGTGAGGTTATCACTATAATCCCTATTTTAATGCAAGAAAGTGAAAACCTAACAGAACTAGTTTATAGAGAAGACAAAAGTTATATGTCATAACACAGGACATACATCAGTAAATGCATGCCTATAACAATTTAAGCATATTTCCTTTTTTTCCCCTTTTTTTCATCCCTCTATTCATGTATGACATAAAAATCAGTGTCTCTTCAGTATATATCAGTACACCCTGGAATCACATACTTGGAATATCTGTAATTGATTCTGATTGGAGATTGAGCTGGAAAACTTCCCCCTGTCTGTCAAAGCTTATCACCCAAGCTATAGTCAGAGCGATAGCAGCTATTCAGAGCCTCTGATGCATCATCTTCACCCCAATCAGCAGAGGTCAACACATTCTAATGACGTTTTTGAACACAATAAACCAAACCTGAATTTGATTTAACTGCATAATATGAAAAATGGAAACTGACTGTCACCGTGCTTTGGAAGTGGATTAACAAAGGTGGTGACAGAGTGGAGGGACACACTTTTTCTCACTAGTTTTTGGAAGCGATAATAATCCCAGAGCAGGAAATAAAAAGACAATCTCGATGGCTCAAGGCAGACATAATTCATACACCACTCCCATGCATGCATAATAGGACGTGATTATTTAAATTTCGCAACAGTTAAAGTCCCCTGAAGAAAAGCTGTGAAATGTGATTTTGGGCTATATAATTAAAATTGATTTGACTTGATTAACAGTCAAACTCTGAGAAGGGAACGATGTTTAATTTGATATAGCAGTGCTGGTATTGTTCCTGGAACACTATTATTAATGCTCCAGAACAATCACTGAAATTTACGAAACAAGTCAGCCTGTGGAGCGATTTGTTGTGGCTGAACAGGTTAGTAAAGGACTCTCACTGAGGAGACTAGGGTTCGTAGCCCATTGTTGGCAGTTTAAATTTCAGCAAACCAGGGACAAATGCAAATTTGTATGTGTCATATGTACCAAATTGCCATTTGTACAATATGTTTTCTATCACACTCACATTAACTCAATTGTATATGAGCTAACTTTCATGTCAGGAGGTGGAGAGGATGGTGGTGGACTTACAGCTAGGTGAGAAGGCACTGAAGCCAGTAACTACAGTTTTAAGTGTCACGCCATTGGATATTTTTCTACAGAAAATTTATATTTCTACAGAAGAGACTTTGGGACAATTTCTTGGCGTGTTTGTGGCCACAGAACCAGATATTCTACGCCAAAATGGGATCTTTTCCCAACTCTAACCAAGTGGGTTTTGTGCCCAATCTAACCAGTCCTTAAACACAGCGTTGTGGTGACGTAAAATTCAAAATGGCACCAAAAGTTGCAACAAAAAGAAATGAGAAGTGTAACATTTCCTTGGTCTGCAGAAATGTACATTGCAAACATTTATTCTGGTTATTGCGTTGAGTTTTCATCATAAACTACATTACATGCCGTGTGAGAGCAGAAAGCTTGGCAGGCTTAGTACCAGTGACTCAGGGGGCGCAGGGGTTGGCTAAAAGTCAATCAGCCAACCTTGTCTAGAGAAAACTGACATCATAGCTTCTTTTTTTTACCTTTGGGAATCTTCTACTAATGTTTGAAGGCATTCACTGCATTCGTGAGTTTAGATGAAGCAACACAGAGCCAAGAGAGCCTCACTTTGTAGGTCTGTAAACTTCAAATCAAGTTTTAAAAGTTTTATTGCAAAATCATATACTATCTGACTGATCCTGAGAGAATGTCTCTCAGGCCAATGTGTGGTTATACAGTCCATTTAGATGTTTGTTCCTGGAGTTTTCAGACCGAGATTGTACCAATATCTTCAGAAGAATGTCAGCCTGCCTACATTCATTACTGCCGTTTCTCTTTTTTTAATCAGTATCCCTCTTTTTTTGAATTCACTGTTTTATATTTTCTTGATTCAATATTACAGTCTTACTGTGTCTGAATATCTACACCATTTATCCTTTTTTAAACCACCCTTTACTTCAAAGACTCCACACATCAGTTTGTTTCACTTCTTTTAGTTATGTAGATCTTCATCTTCTTCCCTCCTCCCTTCTAACTCTATCCCAGGACGGGAGTGTCAGATAAATTACTTAAGCATAAATGATTATTTTACAGAGTTCTTTGAAAAACACACTGCCTCTGGCTGAGGAACTCATGCTGACCCGTTTCACCTGGTGCTGAATAAATCATGCTTTCCTCGGGCCACTCACGGAACAAGAAACAAAAAGATTCATCGGCTCTTTCATGCCTTCAATCGCCTGTCAGACAAAATCTTTGAAGGGAACCTGGAGGGTTGTTTGTTTAAAGGGAATAAAGGAAATTCCTGAACTTTCATGTTTCTACTTTGCTTTCAGTTGTATACAGATGTGCACAATTAATAAGGCCTGATAAATTGTGTTTGTTTGTTCAAAAGCACACTAGATAAAATAAAAAAACTCATAAAGAATTAACAGCCAACTTTGAACACGGACAGAGTGAGAGACTTTTGGTGAATATGGTGGAGCATCAAGTGTTTCTCAGCAGAGCTTAAGGGCGCTGTGATAATGGAGTTACATTCTATACGGCTCCACTTTCATGTGAATGCTTTTACTAAAACTTTAACCATTAAAGCCAGGACTGTCTGTCAGCTTGTTTTAAATCAAGGCAGTTTTGACAGAACTTTGGCCAGAACTTGGCCAACAGCAGTGCCTATCAATATATGGTCAGACAAAGCCCGGTACCCATAATAAGTATACTGCACAAGCAAACTCCTCTACCTTAAACAGCAAATTACATTGTTTACCCGTAAAGAAATGATCCTACAGTGCTATGGTAACATTTTGGCTAGGATCAGGCACAAACTCTTGGTCAACATGAGGAATGATTTCTTTAGAAGAAACTAATGTTGATAGTTGGTAGGTAACAGGGTCAAATAATGCAGTTTCCCTCTGAAAATGCCCGAGTATGACTGCGATTTCACCTCACATCAAGAAAAATTAAATGCCAAAAAAATAAATAAAAAGGCAGTCCCATTTTGCAGTACAGAAAGAGCCCACTAATCTAGATCAATGAATAATGAATGAACGATATGAAGAGTAATTTTCTCAGCCTGGGAGGTGACGACTTAGAGAATAAATTATTCATAGTCTATAATCTATGATTTAACAGTATAGCCTGTGTTTTTCATTAGTCTTCCAGGGAAACATGAGGAAGAAGGTGTTGAGCTGATTTATTGCATCCTCTGATTTCATTCATGTGTTTGTGTTTGGGCGTCGGACTTACCAAGAATTTGAGGGGAGGCCTCATGTTCTTGGATGATCACATGTCTAGCTCCAGGAGGAATGAGAAACATCTTAAGGTAACCTTTGTGCAGTTTGCAGCAGCGTCAGCAGAAGTAGAAGAGGGGGGTTAGGAAAGATGAGAAAGAGACAGGTAAGTTAAGCAGATACAGAAACAATATTTTCGTTTGCAGTGGTGGACATCACGCATGTATCAGAAGTTTGGTCCACTTTGCTCTATGAGGTGGTTTGAAGGAGAAAAAAAAGAAAATGGTACATGTCTACATCAGCTTTCCTCTGCCCTGTGGAAGGCTGCAGCTAAGAGTTTCATTGAAAACGGCCTCTCATTCACATCCACCTGGTGTGTCATCAAAGGACTTTTAAAAATAGAAAATACATATTTGTACTGCTACACGAATGAAAGTCTCTCAGAAATAACTCCCTTTCCCTTGAGTTTGAGTTCAGACAGGATGTGAATGAAAAGAGCCCTCAGGCATGTTTCAATGAGGCAAAATTAAAAGGTTTTTCAGACTAAAGTTCAGCAAAGTCACCTTCTGTCCGGGATGTCCACCACTTACAAACCTACCGTGACTCACCAAGTACATTTCTAGAGTCTTCTGTTTCATTTAAAAACACATTTCGAGCTCCTTTGGGCAAAGAGAAGGCTCCTCTGGTCTTCCCTTCAAAATAAAATCAATAAGGTAGTTAGTCACACAATGTTTCCTCTCCTCTCCGGCTCACCGTCTCATTGTTTCTCTGCAACATATCACCTACAGTGGAAGCATATTTAATTGGCATAGCAGGTACCAGAGGAATTCACATTGGATGAGGAGCCAAATTGTTGTTGCTGGCAGGGTGACGCTTGTCAATCACCAGGAGTGAACTACTGGTGTGTAATTACTTGCCCTTAAATTTGACAGCCTCTTGATGCAGACTCGGCGGTGCCGCTGAGTTGATTATGAATGCGACTGGCACACTGTCGCAAGGTTCAACCAAGGTCACAATAGGTGGCAGAGTAGCTGGTGCTGCTCACTCTAAATTATACTGAAGACATAAATTGCAAGGCAAAAGGTGCCCTGTCATGTCTGGGACAACATCATCTGATAGCAGCCAATTTCAGAACCCCAAGTCGGAAATTACATACTGATTTCAGAGTTTTCGTTAGACTGATAGGAAATACTGCACACAAGCCAGTTGTCTGAAGACCCTGTTTGTGGGTGCTTGGTTTGAACCGAGCACCAGCGTGCCAGTTAAGGTTCAATCAATCAGGCTGTAAATGACCAACAACATCCCAGATTGCCTCCAAAGGTCTGCAGGTTGATTTAATGTGACATTTTTATCTGCACAAAGACTTTAAAGTTAGTTTGTTAGGCTGTTGAAGCAACCGCACAGGAGACATTTACATTAAATGACCATACGTATCAAAAATATTTGACTGTGTAAAGATCCCATGACAGCTAAGGCAGTTGAGTCAGACCTAAACAGACACTTGATTAGTAACAAGGAACAAAAGAAACAGCAGCATATACAATATAACTCGTCTCTCTAGGTCTCTACAGCGTTAGGCATCCATCTGCACTACAAGCTGGACAGAAAATGCTAGAAAAGAGGTTGTGAGGGATTCAGGAACACTGGATACTTGCATATTGTGTTTTCCAACATAGGAGTTTCTTTTTGGGCTCTCTTGCTTAACTGTTTCCCTGTTGAAAAACGTGAGTGGTTAAATGAGAGTGAGATGTTAAGGGAAATAAAAAAGGAAATGATCACAGTTTCAACAAAGCACAACCTGGAACGGTTTGATGAAGCCGTCATGTCCAATATCTCAGAAAGTACATTTTCCTTTTTCTGTGACGCTCTCCATGATGGCATCATGAAACCGATATGAGTTACTCCCTTCATGCTGGCGGTCGATGCGAAGACACAATTTCAAAAAGGAAGTAAACCACTTTCTCACACTCATTCAGTTTAACACTGCACAGCTGTTGAGTTTTGCATTGGCAAGCAAAACATCCAGCTTGTTTTCTAATTGAGTGTGTGTGTGTGTGTGTGTGTGTGTGTGTGCGTGTGTGCGTGCGTGCCCTATGTAGCTGCAGAGGGGAGATAACCTGAAGGATGACGCTTGAATTAAAGTCTGTATAAAGGGAAAGCAAAATTTATTAATGAACTTGCAAGGATGATGAAGAAAACAAACTTACTTTATTGATAGATACATAAATAAATAAATATATAAATAAATAAAAGGGGGGCTTAATTATTTCTCTGCTAATTAGTCAGGGTCCTAATCCAAATGAAACCAACTGTTCGATGTGAAGGCTGTGAGAGCTGTCAGCACACCGCCGTGTCACTCTGTACCTTCCTTACAGAGCCATTCATTAGCATGACTGCAAATTCTGATGTGATCAAATAGAAATTAAATGATCTATGGGAGGTGGAAGCTTTTCAGCACATCTGTGCTCTCTTGAAAATCAGTATGCCTGTAGGGCTGTTCTTTTCATTTACAAAGATACTCAATAATATCACTTACGTTAAAAAAGTTTTTCCTGGCTTTACTCCTGCAACAGTACAGCTCACACATTTAACATTACAGATGCCCAGCGTCTGTAATCGACAGGTGTAATTAAAGGTGTCATTAGTAAAATATGGCCAGAATTTGAAGGCAGCTCCAAAAACATAACTGCTGCTCTTTGCTAACTATCCTTGGTTTTAGCTAGCTACTGTTAGCTGTTAATTGGCTCATGGCTCAGTTAGCTGTGGAGCCAGTGGCCCTAGAGTTTGCCTGGACCAAGACCTTGGGATATAATACAGAGGTGATTTACAGCACTGACCAAGACTATGACTCTTAGGGCGAGGAGACATGGCAGGCAGGGACAGGTCAGGCGTTCAGTCAGAGAAGAGTAAAAGTAATAGAGTGAGAAATCAGCAGCGGGTGAAAACCGCATGTAGAGTTGGAAAATTTTCAGATCTTACTCAGTGAATTAGCAATTTAAAGGTTAGAATAAATAATTTATTTTGACCAAACCAGAGGTGGTTGTGGAATGACAAACCAAGACTATTTTGGTGCATTTTATTTAGTTAATGTTGTGTTTGAATGAAGTGCATTTTAGATAGATAGATTAAGCTTGTCCTAGTTTGGTAAAAGGTGTACGGTTGTATTTTACTGTTTGGCAAAGAAAATAGATGTAAGAATGTTTCTTTTCTTGACATTGTGTGAGTTCATTTTGTTCGCTTATTACACTAAAAGCTAAGAGAGCTAAAACTATGTGGGCAATCAGACAATCGCTAACTTCAGTAGATATCTTGGTAACACAATACATTGACCTCTTTAACATAACGTCAACACTGTTGTGTCTTCACATTCACAAGTTAATTTTCTGAATGTTTCAAACCAAAATTCTGGCCATATATTATAAATTCATCCTTTAAACTGTCTCTCTAAATATTCACTCTTTGTACAGTTTTCCATTGAAATAAAACATAAACAGCTGTACATGCTTTGCACCCTGCAGAGGCAGAGGAGTGATATTAATGCAATCATAGTCTTTTCTCAATTTTTGACTAAAGCTCAATTGCAGCAGTCAGAATGACGAATGTATTCAAGAGGTTATTTTTGTATTTGCTCCCAGCTGTATGAGCTCTGCAGAGTTACCTGCCAGCTCCCTCAATATTTCTCATTTCAGATAAAAGAAAGATGGTTAAATTCTTTATTTAAGTTCAGCTGCACCTCATTGAGCTCTCTGCTCAGCGTGTTATCACACAAAGCTCAGATGTAAAATCTCTGACAGGCCACTCGACACTTCCTTTTCACATTAAGAGCACATTTTCGCTCAAACAAAATTTTAGCTCTGAAAGAGGAGGAATATTTTTTGGTCCACGTCAGTCGTGATGACAGTGAGTCAGTGCAATCAGAGATTGTTTGTAGGGGTGGTTAAGATGTTAAAAGAACCAGTAAAATGCTATAAATGAATGCTTTATTAGTACTGCACTCGGCCTGCTAATCATGATCTGTTTTTCAGCACTAGCCGCATTTTAATCACCACTTGTGGGATTGGATACTCTTTGAATAGTTATGGAGATGGAGTAAAACTGCACTCCTCTTTTAATTTCCTCAAATTAGGACCTTTCAAATCACAAGCCTATATTATCAGGAAAAAACACCTGACTAACACCAGCCTCATCATATGAATGTAAATCAGTACAGTGTACAGTGCAGCATCTATATGTCTAATTAAGGTTAATCACTCACTCTCAGTGTTTGTCATTGATTATAAACATTCATTGTTGAAGATAGTCTGCTGAATGAACAAACTGAGAAAACATGCAGGGAAAGAATTAGGGAAAAACTGTTCATGTAAAAAACAGAAACAAATCTGTCTGTAGATGTTTTGTTACTACTCGTTCCATGTGCTCTTACCAGGTTTTTTAGGTGTTCTGGTGAAGGTTCCTTTAACGGTGCGGCAGTGGGAGTTGTCCCCACCACAAACGCCACATTTGTCCTCAACTTTGATGGAGCCGATCTCTCTGTCGCAGCCGACTTTCTGGAGGGCAAGAAAACGATTAGACAGGTGAGATGAAATTCATTTTAAGTCTTTGAACTGTAAAATTTACAACATGTCTTTAATGAGAAGCTGACCTGTCAGTTGACTTCATCAGTTATCGGCTGTGTTGGGATTTAACTAAGTACAATCTGAGTACTATGTCGTAGGCAACTGGACTTGTTTCAGTTTCTTGATGACTCATCAGAGATTCTTCTTCTCTTCTAACTAACTGGAGCGGAGTTGCAGGCTTTTAAACTCTGTGTGGGAGTGTCAGAGTCATTAGGGTCACTTGTGAGTAGTTGACTCAACTGGCCTTCATGTGGGTTGCTGGGGCTAGGTGAGCCCAGGTGTGAATGGTCGTTTAGCTGTCTGGGGAGAGAACTCAGTACAGCATTGTAGGTGGGTGATGAGTAATGTCATGGGCCACCTCCTCTGTTAAAAGTCGGTCATTCCAGCTTGACATAGATGGATTCTTTTATTCCTCTTTCAAACCATCTGTCTTCTCTGGCCAAGATGTTTACATTTTTGTCCTCAAAGGAATTACTTTTCTCCTTCAGATGCAAGTGGACAGCAAAGTCTTGACCTGAGGAGTTGGCCCTCCTGTGTTGTGCCATTCGATTACGGAGGAGAAGAATCCATCTATGTCAAGCTGGAACGACCATCTTTGAACAGAGGAGGTGGCCTACGACATTACTTGTCACCCACCTACAATGCATTACTGAGTTCCCTCAGTGCTTGCTTGACAGCAGTATATTGCCAAAACGTGTTGACAGATATTACGACATAAAATTTTACTGAGGGCCAATAAAGAAGTTATAAAGATCCAGTTGAAATGGCACCAGCGTGTGGGCTTTCTTAAGGTACTTTATATTATATGTTGACTTATAACTCTTGTGTCATGGGTTATTAAATTACTTCCCTTCTCCTTCCATAAAATGCATCAAATCATCGTCAAATTTGGTATTCAACATAGCTGTTATAATTTCTGCTTAACTGCCTTGAACACACTGTGAACAAGCAGTTGCATGAAAAAAAACAAACAACATGAATAATATGTACCTATATAGGAATCAAAACATGATCATAAAGCTTCTGTATAATAATGCTGCATCTAAAACAGCAGTGAGCGAACACTCAGGAGTACCAACATCACCCTATGTCATTTCATGAAGTCCCGCAGTGCTTTCAAAACAGACTGCCACCGTTCATGTCCATGTTAAAACACATCCTTACCACACACTCTCCACGCACGCAGATACTGTAGGCATCTTTGTAGGAGCATCGTGTCCCATCATGCACCAGTTGCTTCATGTACGCCACGTCTCCTGTCTCCTTCGACTGGCAGTACAAGTGGCATCTCTTGTTGGCTGAAAGACACACATTAGATTATTAGATTATTGGATTGAAAATGCAACTCGGAATATCAAGAATATCATGTTTTTTTGATAATTTCTTACATACTTTCTAAAGTAGAACATATCCAGTGTAACATTAAAAAATCCATAAATCACATAAATTACAGAAAGCCTACACCCACTCGAACCAGTTTATGTTTCTAAATCAATGCATTAACTTTTACTTGGTAATGGCTAGAATGACCTACAGTTTTAATCTCGTCAACCTGCTGAAACCATTTTAAATAGTCAGTATCTTTTCTATATTTCGATACTTTTGAGAACACTACTAGCAGGCCAAACGCGGGTAAAAATAAATGTGGACACAAGCTGGCTTGAGAGACACCCTTCAATAAACCACCATCAAAAATTGGTTGATTCTGTTGTGGTCTCAATAATTTCACAATGACAAAGCAAGAAAATGCAACACACATAACATGCAGCAGATCTTTTTGAAGTGGAAACAAAAAAACAAAAAAATATAATGAGACATATCATAGAGGGGGTTAAAATATTAACTTAAGTTTGCACATGTTTTGAAAACCTCCAATTGTTGTTTTTTCCAAGTGCATATTTTCCACCTAAAAAGTCTTTGTGAGACATGATTGATGATGTTACAGTGCAGTAATCACTGTGCCAAACTAATGATTTATGCCATGCTCAACACGTTCTCACTCCCAAGATCTCAAATTCTGCAGCTTGGTCAGTAGGCTTAAGCTTTAAACTATGACACTCTGCTGACCCCTCTAGTGTCAGTTTTGGATGTGAAAGGCTCCACGGTCAAGTTAGCATGAATACGTAGCATGCAACGTCCTGTTAGACTTTGCAAACTCACCACAAACTACAGAGTAATAACAACTTGTGTTTATTGGTATTTGAGTGATCCCAACCACTTTAAATATTGTTCTTAATAACTTAATAACGCAATATTGATGAATAAAAGATATTAATTTGTGCATACACACCAATCTTATACAAGAATATTATCAATATACAGTATAAGCATATATATGACCATGGACTTTTTCTTGTACCTTGTACTTGATTGTCAAATCATACTACACTCTTTATAAAGACTATTTCCTTTTCATAGAACAATGGGTTCCTACTTCCATTACTGTCTTGTCTCTCTGTTAAGTTTCTCAGTAGGATTTCATATTTCTTTTCTACATGAAAGACTTTCGAAATACTTAGGTTCAATAAGTGACAAGCAGCTCCACAGAGCGAGGCTGGATAAAAGCAATGTCTGAAAGAGCGCAGACTTTGAAATAGGATACAAGTTTTGTATCTACACTGTAGAGATGCATCGCCCATGCAGAACGGGCACATTTTGAGCTCGGGTGGTTTTAAACTCTGATTATTGGCTCAGTGATGGGAAAGCAAAAAAAGAGAAAGAGAAGGGGAAAGGACGAGAATGCAAAAACTAAAAGCAAGACACAAAACACAATAGAAAATGCTCCCTCTGCACGAAATAGCGTGGTCAGTATGCGGAAGCTGTCTAAAACAGTGGGGAAAATCCCTGTTTTGGATATATAATATCCTTCTTAAGATATTGTTTTCTCTTGCTGAGAGAATACAGATCCCCTGCCCTTGTTGACTTTCATTGTTCTCTTTTCTTGGCTTTAAAAAACGAACCCTCACACTGGAACAAAACAATCTGTTGACATTTTTTTGGCGTACCATCAGGATGCTCGTAGGGCAACCAGTGGTGCTTGGTATTTTGGAACTCAAAGTGGGAGTTGCGTAGCTGGCACTGCTGGGCTCGGAAATCTTCAAAGTGCTTGGGGCAGTCGTCGGTGTTACATAGCTGATACTCGTAGTTCACCCCTGGGCAGTCCTGGCCACCGTTGGAGGGCCTGGAGGAAGGAAGCGGATGAACATCAGAGGAGCCGAACACACAGTGTGCACTTCTTTGAGGCCAAGGATCTGGAAATAAATCCTGCTTAAAAAACGATGCTAAAATGCCAAGAAGCTTAAATGAATCATTCTAATGAGGTGCTGTCTGTCATGGTGTACAGTGCAACTAATTGATCATTACCACTACCACACATTAGTATTGCCCACCTTTGTATTCATCTATTACATGTCTGTTTTCTGTGAGGTGCTTCCATGATGTATTTCAGCCCTTCATATATTTTAATGTGTAATGAATAATGCAAACTGAAAGCCTGTATGCTTACCTGCACCTCTAAAGCTCACGTTCTAACGTGTTTGTTTTGTCCGTACAAAATCTTTGGCTGGTATACAAGAATGGTTTCAATCTTTTACTCTATGCAGGCAGTAACATTGTAACTTAATATATAACTTTAAAATAAAGGTAACTAGTAATATGTAATATATTGCATTTTGAAAGTAGCTTGCACAACACAGGTAATGTCACAAAGGGAAACAGCTTACAGCAATGAGTTACAATAACATGACGATCTATAACATGATAAAACATTTGAATACAGAACGCCAATTTCCACATAATGTTGCTTTAAGGTAAGGGGAACATCATCGTCATGGGTGACGTTAGGAAAACATCGTTGTCATGCTTGGAAGAAGCCACAGTTGAATGTTGATTTGAGATAGGATGCAAACTGCGGCTTACTCTGTCACATGCTGATTTGAACCCACCAACAAGCCCAACCTTGTTCTTGAGACATTTTCCCTGACACATGACACGACTTAAAGAGGGCAGTCATTACTCTGAAGGCTGCAAGAGGTTGCTTGTCAGTATAGTGTAAAGATGAGTCATTTTCAGTGTTTGTGCAGTATTTTAATGTGCAGTAAAATAGTTGCACGCTTGTACAAAAATGCTTTATTAAAGCACCTTTATTAAAGCATTGAGGCTTCTGCTTCAATAATGTCTTATTAAAGCATTTTTTTTTGTAGCAAGCAACTTTTCTACTGCACATTTCTACATTCCTTGTGGTCAGCACCTCTCCTATATTGGTGTGCATTCCTCCTCGGCCTCTTTCTGAATTTTTTTTTTTCTGGAGAGAAAAATCTCAAAACAAAAGTAGTATGAATCTTTTACTCAGTATTTGTACGGAAGGATTCTTTCTCGGTTCCACATAAGGATGTCTTCAAAATAAAATGATCTGATTGTCACTGCCATTTAAGAGCATCCCCCATTACTTCATTACTTATCATTCATGATACCTCACAAAATCAAATCATGTCACTACTGCTTTTTCTACTCACGCTGGGTTGTTGCACTGACGTGTCCGGAAGCGAACTCCAGTTCCACACGAGCGCGAGCAGGAGCCAAATTTGCTCCAGGAGCCCCAGACGCCGTCTTGCTTGACCTGATTAGGGTTCTTCCACATGCAGTGACCTTTGTAGCACCACTAAAAAGGATGGCAAGGTTGAGGAAAGAGGAAAATACAAAAAGCAAAAGCCTCCTTACTTTCTACACTCAGTAAAAAATAATACAGGGATAAAATGTTAATACACAATATGTTTAGTTTGAAGCTGTTTTTCTTTTTTTCTGCTTACGATTTGGGCTTTGTGCCTTGGTTTCAGTTAAGGGAAATTTAGATTTTACATAATCCAAAGATATTAGATTCTGTTAACATTGTGCTTCAAACTTCGTGTCATTGGTTTTGGGTAGGGCCCTTTCAAGGTCTCTAAAAAAATGCTTGTCCCAGTTTGGTGTGAAAGAACTTGACTGGCCTGCCCAGAGCCCTGACCTCAGCCTGATCAGTGTTGAAAACTTTGGACCTGCAAGGGAAAAAAATCCCTGCAGTCATGCTCAACATTTCTTAGACCTTCCCAGAAGAGTTGAGGCCCGTGGTTTTGGAATACGATGTTAAAGGTCATATTGATCACATTTTTACGTAGACAAATCCTTTTTTTTAAAAAAGGCTCCCATTTTTCATGAGTTTCAGTAAACGATATGAGACTCTTTCTGTGCACTTAACTTGTTTAATCCCACCGGCAACAATTGTTGCCGCTCTTTTTTTTTTACTTCTGGAAGCTCTAAAAGTGCTATTTTGGTTTTGGCAGCTAATGCAAGTTATTCAATAAAAGAATATGTTGTCTCCTCTAATTTGTATCAATGTCCTGTAACTTGTGTGAATGGTCACATGACCAGGCCTCTTTACTTCCTGCTTGCACTGCTGGCTGGAAATGTCTGCCTCAAACTTGTACTAGAGGTAGTAAGTAAAATATCTTAATTAACAGATATAAGTGAAATATTTTGTATATATATTATTTAAAGGGTCTACTACTGATATATAATGAGAATTATATGCCTGCATAAATCTTTTGATCATAAAAAGAGTAAATGTAACCACGGCAACAATTGTTGCCACTAGCATAACACATAGTCATCGCGTTATGCTAGGTGGCAAAAGTTTTAGCTGTTTATTCTATTTTTCTTATGTTTTTCTCTGCACAGCTTAAAACTATCAGAGGTTTTGGATCTTCTAGACTTAAAAGAACCCCAAAGTGATGTGTGCTACATAACAGTCATTCCTACAGTTGAAAAAGATGCAATTGAAAGTGACTGTGATAGTGACTGCTCAGATAGAGAGTACCAAGGCGAAACAGGCCATTTGCCTGCTAGACTGCTGAATGGTGACGCAGAGGTGACCTATCTGGAGGATGATAAAGCTTTTAACCTGATAAGTCCAGAACTACCCCCAGACCCTCCCTGCCCCCCCAACTGCCCCACTCCCTCATCTCTCACTCCTGCAGCATTTGGTGTTGAAGAAAACCCATTGCCGCTAGTTGGTGAATCTCCCATAGTGTCCAGCCAGAAACCCAGAACACAAACTAGAAAAAGACAATGCCCTGAGGAAAATGAGATCCCACAACCAAAAAAAAGGAGATGTCGTGAAGAAAATGAAACCCCAAAACGCAAAAAACCCCAGAAAAAAACACTTCAAAATAAGCAAAATAGGGACAGGATTTTTAAAAGATCACAACGCCCAGCCACATCCGGTATACCAGATTTTGTGACTTATGGTCAAACTGCAGCAGATTGCATAAAACAAACTAAACCTGACCCTGTTGATTTATATCTTTTGCACTGTTTTTGAGGTACAGTAGATACTGACAATGTGAATTTATTTTATTTTTTACAAACTAGTATCAGTTCTTATTTTGTAAGTTCAAACACTCTTAGCTCTACGGTTATTTAACCGTTTTTATGAGACTATTAAATACAGTAATTGTGTTGTTGTCCTTGTTAGTTCCCTTCAGTATGCATTCAAATTATATCTAAATGTATCTAATAAAGTTCTAAACACATTTGTAACCATGCCTAGTTATAATATGTTACTCATGTTCATGTTATTTTTATTCTTTACATGTGTAAATAGGTCAGATTGAAGAATTTGTGTAAATTTAGACTATGCGGTTTCCCACCGGCAACAATTGTTGCCGAGTATAAAACCTACATTTTCACTAACATAACCAACATGAAATGAAAAAATTCATACATATTATATGTCAGGGAGGTCTAAGGAGTGAAATGCATGCACTTATTTTGCAGGGAAAAATTTGGGATTAAACGGGTTAAGAGGCTCAAGTTTGTTAGTGAGCACTTTCTCCTTTGCCAAGATTTAGAGGAATGGAGAGATTATCACTAACCAGACAGTCTCAAGAGATCACTTTTCCAAAGTGCCTTTTATCCTCATCAGTCCAACGTACACCTGTGCAATAAGTCATGCTGTTTATTAAGGATCTTAATATGCCACACCAGCCAGGTGGATGGATTATCTTGGCAAATGAGACGTGCTCACTAACACAGATTTTAACAAATTTGTGCTCAACATTTAAGAGAAAACTGCCTTTTGTGTTCACAGAGAAAGTCTCTGGTATTTTATTTCAACTCGTGAAAAAAACAAAAATGATGTGTTGATATTTGCGAGTGTAACTGACTAGCTTACTTTTCCAGGAGCACACTCAGTCCCATCGAGAGGGGGTCCCTTCTTGGTTTTGCAGAAGTAGGGGTTGTCCGGATGACTGCACCACAGCTGTTTACATGGGTCGAATGTGCGAAACTGAAACATAAAAAAGAGGAAAAGCTAAGTGAGCTCATGTACTGTGTATGAAAATTAATAATAGTTGTTTTTTTTTTTATTACACTGATTTCAAAGAAAAAAAATCCAGCTGTGAAATGCTTAAAATGGTATTGATACAAATAAAACTGATGTTATAAAGTCTGACAGAAGAGGAAGTTTTACTTAAAAAGTTTGTAAGTATTCCACAGTCACAATTTGATCGACAGGTTTAGAGGTGTTCAGGGCTCCACTATCAGAGGTACTAAAGATGAAGGGATTATGAAAGCTTTCTGTGGGAACAGTTTATTGTTGGACCCTCTTTAGAGAAGTAGGTCAGACATTATCTACAGGATTAGAAGAGATTATCAGACCGATTTCAGAGAACTCAAAAATGGGTCTCTTACCTTCCTAGTGCATCCTCATACGATAAGGCTTTGTGGACAACATGTGCCGTAAAATGACCCTTAAGACCTGTCAGGTTGAGATGTAGCTGATTTTACTACCATAGCCACAACCTGGTGCTAAAACCAGAAATCTGTGCTCTGCAAACTATTTGTTTGAAGAGTGCTGTAAGATTTTATAACTGTCTCAACCAAATACATTGCTTGTTGTTTTTTGAGCATCAACTCTTCAGAAAAACTACAATTTGTTTGGATCTGCTTCCCTGATGTCCACATCCTATCTATCTTGCCTTGATCACGTCTTCTGTCAAAATACTCCGCTATGCAGCTGATGCTTAATAGTACAAACATTACCGAGCAGAAACATTACAAATTTGGGGGCAGTTTGGCAATGGGCAATGTGATTAATTTGGTGACAAGGGAAGTTAAGACCGGGATCCAACATCGCCACCTTGTGGCCATTTATGAGATATTTATGATGTGGTAACTTTTAAGGCAAAAAAGCAAAAGTTTTGTTCAAGACAAGTTGTATGTTTTTGCTCTATTTTTACTTTTTACAAAAAAACATAATTTTCACCTCAAAAAAATCGTTTCTACAATATCTGATGGGGGACACACCGGGGTTCAGTGTGTAGGATTTAGTGGCATCTGTTGGTGAGATTGCAGATTGCAACCAACTAAATGGACCAAGGACAAGATAAAGGACTTTTAATATGTTCAATTAAAATGTAATGGTCTTTGACTGGCAGGTGTAGCAGATAATAACTTAAAACCGACATAGCTCCAGTCTGACTCACTTTCGACTCACTTACATTGTTAACACAATTCATCCTTGATCAAATCTCTAATGACTCTGGATAAGATTGAAATACTCCCCTGGCCATCATCAGACAATCAGCATCATTATCTATTGTTAGGTGTAATCTGGCACCCTGCTGAATATCTTTGAGTGTTTTCTAAGTAAATCTGTCATCAAATTCTGTATTAGATGTATTTACTTCAAGTAAATTTCTTTCCATGTGTGCAGTAAAATACTGGCATGACACCACTTCAAATGATCTTCAGTTCACTTTGATAGTGTTCACTGATTGATATTGATAAAGAAACACTTCATCTCTCCAGCTCATTTATTAGGATTTAATAGAAAGACGTAACGTACTTGAACTTTGAATTGTGCAGAGATTAATACGAGCCTCCGAGCATGTCTGGCGCAGCCTTCTGGATGAGTTGCTCGGGCGAATGGCCTTTTGTTTCAGAGGCACACAAGGCAATTAGCTAGATTGAATGACTTCTTTCTATACGAACAAAAACCTTTGAAGCCGGTGACACAAAAAGAATCCAATGGGCTGTGATAAACAATTGCTGTGAAGGGGCTCCCATCACTCCCAACTGCAGCTCTGGTTCTCTGTTGTTTACACGGGGTTCAAACAGAGGAGTCTGGGAAGCTGCCTTCACAAACAGAACCTGAATACATGAGGTCTGCTTCCAGGTATTCATCAAGAGACACACATACACTCAGAAATTCTTTAGAAGTGCCAGGTGCTGTCTCATTCTTAATTCTTTCATTCGACACACGTAAGTTGAAGTTCGGACAACAAGCGACGAAAACAGATTTTTTGTCACTCTTTTTCAAAAAAGAAGAAGATGGAAATAAAACAACAAGGAGTCTTTTGTCTTTTCAGTCCACATGGGTCTGGTGCTTTTATGTACATGTGTGTAGGATTGACTTTGTTCATGAAAATATCCCCTTTTTTTCAAGTATTCAGAGTCAGCAGCTGAGGCTTTTCCAGCGCAGAGGATAGGCTGCTCCTGAATTATTCAAAAATGCGAGTTGTAAATAGTGATGCATAGGACAGAATTCAAGAATCTATCCAACAAAATCCAGGGAGATGCCATCATCACGTTCATGTAGCAGAAGAGCAAACACGTTTTTAAGTGAGTTCCTCCCGCCATTAGTTAAGTTTGCAAAAGCACTCAGAAATTCAAGAAGAGCAGTGTGACTGCCAGTGTTACTAGAGTAATCCCAGTAGAAGGAGATCATTGCTGTTACACAGTGATCTCCAGCAGCTTCCAGGGTATTTCTGGTACTATTCTGCCGATAGAGAATGAACGATTAGAAAGATTTAAGATTAGGGTTGGACAATAAACTGAATCAAGCAAATAATAGACATTATGCATTATGCTCTTTCCATCCTAAATTGACTGAAATGGCACTTTTTAAGCAAATAAACCAACAACAGCCAGAACAGCCAACCAATCAGTCGACCGTCTGGTATCTTTATGTGGTCATAATGGAGCATTGTGGTGGTTCATGTCTACATCATATCTCTAAACGTCCTATAAACATTCAGGGCTTATTCTAGCTCCATACACCAACCCTGACCTTTGCATCCATGCTGCTACACCACAGCCTGCTGTCAGATGAACATGCAGAAATTGGCCACAAAGTTCCTGCAATCAAATTGTTCTCTGTGCTATGAGATATAAATGCCAATCATTTGTGCATCCTGTGTAGTTTGACCAATGCTTTGGAATTGACAAGTCAAATTAATTTGCCATTAAGTCACTTGAGTCTTGTGCCTGGTAATTCTTTGTGGTTGGTTTTGCAAACACAAAGTTAGCCTTTTGAGTAAAGGCAGCTTTATCTACTGACCTTGGCAATGAATGGACTTTGTTAAAGTGAAACTCTTGCCAAAATGCAACCTAGGCTTTTTTTGTGAAGGAACCCGAGTCAAACCTACGTATAAAAGCATAATTACGACGAAAAAGCCACTTTTAAGATTTACCGTATTTTTGTTTTCAGCTCAAAATCATTTTCAATGGCGTTGCTAGGGGCAACATTACAGTAGCATCAAAATTGCTATTTTTAAAACACTAAGAAGACTCGACACAACATGAAACTTTGCTCGTAGTATCACCAGGGTCTCTACACATGAATACGAGCATAGCTAGCATGCTAGCGTGAGTTGTTCAAAAACCTTCTTTTAGTAAACTCTGTGTACACAAACAATAGCATGCCATTGAAAATGATTTTGACCCGAAAATGAAAATACGGTAAATCTTAAAAGTGGCTTTTTCATCGTAATTATGCTTTTACACGAAGGTTTGACTTGGGCTCCTTCACAAAAAAAGCCTGGGTTGCATTTTGGCGAGAGTTTCACTTTAAGGCCAGTCTGGATGAACAAATTAAATGTACTTTACCAATAGAAATAAACAAAATGTTCTTTTGTCAGGCAGTAAAGTATTTTTTCCAGCTCAGAGTCTTTAAGATGTGTTATGGCCACTAGTGGAAGGTACATTTACTATAGTGCTGTTTGTAAGAACAGTAGTTCAGTACAGTAAATCTACTATACTAAAATATATTCATTCTATGCTTCTTCATACTTCTGCTCAACATTTAAAGCTGCTTTGAGTGTTATTTCCTTATTAAAATAAGTGTTAAATGGCTCATTTCTCCTCCCCCTGCTCCTCTAGTAAAAGAGAGAATGCATGTTCTGGTATCCCTGCCCACTTTACCCAATCAGGACAGAGAACTCCATAAAAAGGTGGTACCTCTTGTTCTGGTTCTTGTTCCTTATTTAGCAACATTAGGATTCATTTTGTGCGGCTAAATGCTCTACTGTGTTCAACGGGGAGCTGTGAACTCCTATTTCATGCTGGGTGGATGGCCTACAGTGGGTTATCAGAGACTTTTCACCAAAAACAACGGCAATAAGAGCAGAGAAATCAAACAAAAAAGTTATGGGCCGGAAAAAAAAAACAATGAGCCAAAAGATGCTGGAATGCTATGTAGCACTGAGGAGAGCTGCAGGGTCAGGGGATAATTCTCTGTGGGTTTATCATTATGAGCAACCACTCTTTTAACACATTTCAAGAAGGCTTTTGATGCGTTTTATGTATGTAATCTAAAAAAAGACTACAACAGCGTTAAAAAGAGGATGTTAATACTGGTAATGGATACTGGAGTGAAGAAAAATGTAATTATCCTTCCTTGGCAGTGGCTTGTCTTAGCAGTTTTGGTATTGGTGGATCAAAAACTAACTTTCAAAGTTATGAGCAAGGACAGCCAACTGCAACAAAAGCCCTCTGGGTTAACTGAATGTACAGCAGGTTGTTAGTAAACATCAGATGCAGCCGTCTGACCTCCTGATTCTTTTATATGTGGAAATCAAACAGTGCAGCCTTCGTCCCCAGTGAGGCAGTGTAACAAAGAAGTCTTGTCGAAATCAAAAATGCTTTCAAAGAAATTCTGACCTTGATTTACAGTCAACAGCTTTACTCATCAAGTGAAGGTTCTAGTCAGACCTCCCGCCTCTAGGTCTCTGCCCAGTCCTCAGTGTAAACACATTCTCTGCTTAAATTTAATTCCAGGATGACTCATTCGCCTGCAGGTTTTGGAGGGTTTTTGAAAATGATAAATGACAGCAATGGGTCTTGATGAAAGGGCATGGTGTTTTGTGCTTGGCCTGATCAACAGCATCATCAAATCAATTATTCATCAGGTGCTGCAATTTCTGAATTTTTAAACTCACGTTTGTAGGCTGCACTCTGTTTTGGAACAAAAACTTTCCACTAATTAGAAAATCATAGAGCAACAGTTTCAACTATTCAGCATTCAACCAATCCAAGTCACAAAATATTTTGACAAAACAAAAAGCTTTAAAACTTTCCCCAAAGTCTAAAAGGAAATAAGAAATAGTACTTTTCTGGTGTTTTGCAGGCTGGAAAAGGAATTTTTATCTGTCATGACGTGACCGGTGAAGAACGAAGAAAAGCTGAACTGAAGATAAGAACATTTATGCACAGAACTAGCCAGACATCAGGTGTGACTGTGTTTAAATAAGCACATGTCTGAAGTTATAACTAATCTAGCACTTGATTCTGCTCGTATGAGTCTGCTGATATGTAAAAGACATTTTCTCAGGGGGCTGATAACATCTCCGGCACGTCCTTCTGCAAAAAACTCACCAGAACTTTTGCCTTGCTCACCTCAAGTATCATTTCTACAGCCAGAGATAGTTTCAGCTGGACGATATCTTATTTTTCTTGCTATTTGAGAGTAAATTAAGTTTCTATGGATTCCATCTTTTCCATCTTCCATCCAACTCTCTGCTGAGTTTCACTTATGGACGTATTTCTGTGATGGGGCTCACACTTTGCAGGTAGCGCCTGTCCACTAAATGGAAGCCCTGGGGGCTGTACTCACTGAAGTGCAGATCTTATAGCCCACTCCAAAGTCAAATCGACACTGCTCATCCATTGAGTAGTTGATGCCAGGTAGCTCAGGAAGCTGCGGCCAGTCGTGTTTGAAGGGGTCATCCAAGAGACAGTCATATGTGCTGTCAGGAAATGAAAAAAGAGGCGACAGAGGTGTCAAAAACTGAACAGAGACTCCTAATAAAGATTTTAACTTAATGTTTTTAATGGATTTGTAACCTGGGGCCTTTATTTACCTCAATGGTGGCCAGACCTTTAGTTTTAAACAGACTTATATCAGAGCCAAACAATCTGGACAGGTTATAGACAGGTTTGGCTGCATGTGTTGGGTTGAGCTGCAGTAAGTCCCCTGATTCTTTTCATGGCGAGTTGCACAGTTTATCTCTGCCCAGAGTCAGCGAGACATCTGTGCCTTTTGTTTGTGTAAAATGATTTTAATCATCCTATCAATTTCACCACAGCAGCAGCAATGCAACACTTTTTTTTTCTTGTATGATCCCACATTATCATAGTGCAGTAAGACTTTTCATACTATACTATACATTGATTTTTTTTCTGTATGGTGATTGATTGCACATTGTCATCTCATTTAATGCAACCTAGTTGTGTGGTGACCACGCTCTGCTGAGCTTATCAGAAATTGATTCCTTTACAGCTGACTGAAAACCTCGATGCCTGGGAACTGAACACAGGCCATGGATGCATGAGCTGAGGCTCATACGGGCTCTCAGTGTCCTCTCTCAGTGTTTAGTTAAAGGGACATTCTGTATTTCACAGCTTCAGTTACTTTAGCTGCTGGATAATGATGTACTTGTATTTCCTCAGAAGATGTACAGTAGAGTTTTGAATAGAGGTTGTTTTTAATGTGGCCTGTTTGGATGTGAAGTGCTTTTGATGAACCCTTTTCTGCACATGTAAGCAAAGACAAATTTATCAAATCTCGTTCACCTACAAATCCTTGTAGGTATAAATGCCTGATGAAAAAATGCAACATTCAACACAACCTCTGTACATGAAGTGCACATAGTTGAGCTACTGCTGCGCCCCAGATAATAGTTTTCCTAACATCTTCTAGCACTGAAATAACCCATTTGAATGGACGTGTGGCCTTGCATTCCATGTGAGACTTTCAGCGTCATTCTATGACTCTGGCTCCGACATTGTTCACCAGTGCTATTAAGCAGTAAAGACAGACATGTAGTCAAATAAAGTCAATCATAGAGCAGCATTCCTGCTCTTTTATGTGACTTATTATTAAAGCATCTTTGTTAACTGAAAACATGAACTCACTGGATGTATCTCTTCAGCTCCTGTCCGCTGCACATGGACCAGTGGTATCGATGGAAGGCCGCCTGCACCAGAGGAGCCATAACACTCCCCATCGCTGTTTCGTCCCCGCAGCGGTTGCCTTGACCGTCATGCTCCATGCCCAACCTGCTCCCACAGGGACAGACAGGAGACAAGCAAATGATTACAAATCTGCAGGATGTCAAGATCAATCTCCAAATAGTTTTGATCAAATAAGCAGCTTTTAGACCATTGAGCCATAATACACAATCTTTTTTATGGACAGAAGAGGAGAAAATTGGCAGACCCTGTCATAAAGATCTCGATCGATCATAAAGATCCCGTAAAGGGTGCTTTTGTTTTGAGTGAAAGAAAGATGCATTACATATTTTTAATACTATTTTCTTGATGAATGGTGATGAGGTAAAGTATGTTTTTGTGGATATGTAAAATCAATAACTGTAAAATGATGATGGTGTAAAAAGTAAACTTTGTTTTAGTGTCGTACCACCAGACAGCAGCTTCTCTCCTCAGGCTGTGAGACTCCTCAGTTCATCCTCAGCACTCCACTATAAACTAATCTGATGAGAATGATTCCAGGTGATATTACGAATAATTATAAAAAATATTCAGAAATAGCCAATCTTCTCATAGTAGTATGTTTACATAAAGATTTATGATAATTTTTCAATTTTTATTATCTCCCCTTTTCTTTCTCAAAAGTTTGTCATCATTTTCAGTCGGCCGTCTGTACAAAAAGAACAAAACTGTTCACTGGAGGAAGTGAAGGACAAACAAACATTTTGACTCTCTGTACAAAACTCTCTGTACGATTGGAAAATTACACTTGCTCAGACATCAGTCCAGAGGAAACATCACAATCAATTTATAACAAAGATGGGATTTTGGGAACATGACGTTTGCCTGTTTACAGAAAATGATGAACATGTGTTGTAAATATTCAATCAGTGCAGACAGAGCTCCTGGTATGTTGCTATTACACCTGTAGTTTGGTTCAGTTGTTAGCCTAAGGGCCTAAACCGTAAACAGGAGAATCCTGTGTCACGATGGACCCACGTGTGAACATTACATTTAGATTACATCTATACTGAATACATAGTATATTATTGGAACTAGTGTGCCATGGAGTTTAATACAGCTATGACAGGAGAGACTTCTGCTGGATGGGAGCAGAGTAAAAAATGTGACCAGGGTTATGTGCAATGCAAGTGATGACTCTTTTATTGAGATAAGAGAGGCTGGGGGTTGGGAGACCGATGATAACGCTGTACTTTACTGCAGCTGATGTGTTCATTTATCTCCTCTACTGTCACAAAGCTCACAAAGTGATAACAGATCATGAGCATCATTAATCCAGACTGCAAGTGGACCTCATATATCATAAATAACACCAGACAGGTAGAAACAGGATGGAAATATTACAGGGACATATTCACTGTCAACCTGCTACATTTCACTTCATATATCTTTTTGGTAAAACACAATCTTCCTTTCTGTCTCTGCACCATAGTCCACCTGAAATGGGACTGATAAGCCTACTTCTCTGGGGTTGTTTTCTTCACACCAGGTTTTGAATGAAAGCTTTCACATGGGCCTATTTGAGCAAAACCAAACAGGTAAATGCACCGGAGCTAGTTTGCACTGAAACAGATAGGACAGATGTGAAAGCACTCTGAAAGGAATAAATGCTTTTAACAAAACATTCTCATCTCTGGTTTATCTACAATTAACATCAACCTAACACTAAAGGGAAACTGCATTGCCTCTGCAGCCCACTTCATAGCTTTAATTTGAAGGAGACCTACTATGGTTTTCCTTTCCTTCAGTGTGTTAAAGGTTCTTGTGCATGTTAAAGGTCATGAAAGTTAAAAAGGTCAAAGTCAAGACCCACAGAAGCTCCTCTCTCCCACAGAAAACACTGCTCCTTAAACGCCCTGTCATTAGCCCCACCTTTATTTCAGTGACTTTGTGACATCACACTACGTCACCATGCTACACATGTGCATAATTGAATGGCTAGCGGCTAGTTTGGCAGAATTGATTTTGCACAGCTGCTCTGTTGTTGTTAGCGGTGCTGGCTCAGGCACGTGTGAGCTGACCAATCAGAGTGAACTGGGTATTCAGAAAGGGGGGGCCTTAAAGAGACAGGAGCTAAAACAGAGTGTTTCAGACAGAGGGGGAATACAGAGCTGCAGCACTTCTTTTTGTCCATTAAAGCATGTAAACCTATTTTAGTAGTAACCCAAAATAAAATTATCAACCTGAACATGAGCGTAATGTGTCTTCTTTTAACTTACTTTACTTTACGTCAATGATTTCCCTATGTCTTCAGTGATAAATATTATATCTATGATTGTTGAAATTTTATTTATAATCTAGTTAAAACCACCAGTGTAAACACCTGCAAGAGGAGAGGATACAATGCCCAGAAAGTGACTTCCCATAAAGACATTTTGTGCTCTGGTACAGACTTGCAAAACAGAAATGATTAGATTCCTGTTCAGCCAGGAGATATCATGCAAAATTCAACACTCGTGAATAACCAAAATTGACATTCTGATCTGTATTTGTGAGAATGTTTTTCTGCAGAACTTCTTTTAAGCATTTTAAATGAAGACAAATGATGCAGATCAACACTTCAGCTCTGAGCTGCTGGTGGATTATGAGGTAGAGGCCATAAAATCTTCCTCATGGTCTTCTTCACTTCTAATTCATTAAGAGCAGCTACTCACAGTGAGTCTAAAAAACTGAAATAGCTGCAGAGGCAAATGTAGAAATGTTGAAACAGCAAAGAGTTCAAATTGAGTTGAATCAAATGTCATGTGTCATTTTTAAAAAAGTATTCCTTTGGAAATTTTGTGCCTTCATCTAGGAGTTGACAATAGGGAGATGATTGGAGATGACTTGCGACAAAGGTTTCCAGTTGGAGCTGAACCAATGTCACAGTCACCATTTCTTATTTGCCAATCTCAAGAAGGCAGGTCTTGCCAAAGAGAAGATGAGTAGAAGAAGAGACTGAAAACTTTTCAAAACTCTTTTTGCTGAGACATACGATAACCCTGAAGTTTTTGTTTCGATTTTATCAAGTTGCTGCATCCTCTTGTTTATTTATTGTACGTATGCTCATAAGGCTTAGTAGAAATAAACCTCAGGGAACAAACAACAAATCATTTTAACATTCCTAACCATGCTGTTACACCAGGGACATTGGGCTTAGTAGACAAACCTTAAAATCCCAGCCACCTTAACACCACCTGCCACACTGTAGTTAACTGCTGTTAATGGTCACAACATCTGCTTACGTTTTTTCCTTCAGACCTGAGCAAACGCCATCCGCTGATGATGACTATGATATTGTTTAAAGTTTCAGAGAAAGCTAATTAGTTGACCTGTACACTGTTTCCAAGGTCAGGAATGAACTTTCATACTTCAAAATGTCTAAATAAAACAGAGATAAAGCATCAATAATACAAAACTAAAGTAAGCTCAATCCCTTCAAACTTTGAAATGAAGGAACATTTCCAATGAATTTCTTGATCTTCGTCTCGGCTTTGAAGGAAAAAGGAGGCTTCGGATAGATTTTAGAGGATAAAACCCACAGAAGAGCATTTCATACTGATTCAGAAGAAACTGTGCTGGAAACTATGTAGGATGTACTGACGTACGCAGAGTACTAATATCTGCTGTCGCCATGTTCTTGAGAATAAACATTTTCTTATTATGAGAAACTAGACCCAACGAACTTTGTTTGTCAGATGAATATGCAAGGTTGTTTATGTAACTTATTAATACCAGACAACTTACAATACACTACCTTGAATCGCTACAATGAGTTAGTTTAGGAAGAAGATAGACGGTGAACTTAGTTTTTGAGTTTTTACTGTGTGTGGTTTTTTTGGGCTTTAGCAATCATTATGCAGATGTTGCTTTAATTTTTATAATCTATAAAATACCAAGTGAACATAAAGAAAGAAGTTTTTTATTTGAAACTGCATGTATTGTAGATTATTAATTATTAAGAGTTTTAAAAATGATATATTATTTTTCTTATCACCATACATTTCGGATTACTACTGATGCATTTCTGTTGTTCTCTAATGTTCAACACACAGCCTGATTGAACAGAGAACAATAACAACAAAAGGTTGCACAGCAGCTGATGTGTCCATTACGCACTGCTGTACATCCTGTACTGTCCCTGCTCTGAATGAGGTCGTGTGTTTAACATACAGTGAGCATCAATAATAGCCTGTGTCGGCAGATGAGGCGTCAATACTGTGTGTTCCAATGTCACAAATTCCTGTTCACTTATTTAAAGCATGCATGAAATGTTTAAGCTTTTGTGCAGCTGCGGCATCGGCTTGTAAAATTATTACACATAATTATACATAATGCTCTGTATAATTAAATCAGTTGAACATTTACATTGTGTGTAGGAGTGAGTTGAACCTTACTGTTGGAGTTTTATACATAACTTTTGTTTTTGGTCTATTTAGTGCTTTCACTGGGGCGTTTTTGGCATGGGAGCAGACAATCCTATAGTCACATTTTATCAACAATACTGATATTTAGTCAGCTTGAGCAATGGCAACAGGGTTAACCTAAGTTCAGCTATAAACACCTCATATTCAACAGCTATCTAGATAAGTGATCAGGTTCTGGAAAATATACTGATAGTTTCCCTGTTTTGTGTTTATTTGTTGCAATTATAGGGGGAAATATTTTTGGAAATGTACAGCTTTATTGCTGAAACATGTACTGCCTCTGGCAGAAAGATTGTCAACATCATCAGAGAAGAAAGGGGTTGTTTTGGATGAAGAGCAGTGCATTTGAACCCATCCAACCTGTTTGGACTGAAAGAGCACAGAACTACAGCTGGATGAGGCGAGGTGGACTAACGCTGATGCTTGCTGCTCACACACAGTTTAAGTTGATGGACTGTTTCCTAGATGTCAAACTTTTGATGTAAAGATGCCGCCCACATTATCTTGTCCATCTCGTTGCATATGTATATAAATATGTATATTTGTATATAAATTACTGTATATATGTTGTGTAATTTGTGTAGCATGAAGGAGTTTTTTTCTTTTCATTATGCAATCTTGTGTTGTATAATGACAAATGAACCCAAACAAGGGCAAAGTATGCTTGTAACAAAGCAGGTCGTGCTACGTGGTATATGGCCGAGTCTGAAGGAAAGAGTATTCAGACTTGAAGGCTTGATGGAAAGCAGGCCATAATAGCCTCCTCACTGCTGCATCACAAAAAAAACCTTTTGGATCTTTGTTGTGCTGTTGCAAAGAATTGTATGAATTGAATTGTATGTCTTTTCTCGTTCGTACAAGCAAATTGTGACAGAGGTAGTGTGGTAAAGGATGCAAACTTAGAACTTGGGAAAGTTTAAATCTGATTCATTGGGCTACCATACAAATATGAAACAATTATTAATGAATCTGAATGCCTCACAATAATTGATTTCTATGCATAATTATTTTTTTCTCACTGTGTGACTACTTGCGTATTTTAAACCAAAGCCTATTTGTAATGATTCTTCATTAAAATGAACAGATGAATGAACTTGCATTATCTTTGCTCAGAGAGAGAGAGAGCCAAGATGGCGGCCCTGTAACACTTCTGTTGTGACTATAGATTTTATGTTGTTTTGATCTCAGCTGGCAACTTCTATGCATCTCTAAATGGTGCAAACCTGTGTAAACCAGACTGTGGACACACCTCGTCTGGCTGGACTGACTTTTAAAGAAACAGGTTTACACCGAGGCTTACATAGCAGAGCTCAGAGCGTTAACATGAAACACATGTTTACATCCGTTATGTTTCACCTTCCAATAGGTTCAGCTGTAAGGAGCGCACTGCCTGGTCTTATAAAGTTGTAACAGGCGATCATAATATGGAGAATTGGGTTTTAATTTTACGATTTACAAGAAAGAATCATGATGCACCTAAAAATGACTTTTCCCCCCACTCATTCCTCTCACCCTGCCAATCTCTGTGCTAAGTGGATGTGCTCATTGGTTTTGGAAAGCTAACAATATCCTTGACATTTGACAAGTGTGGGGGCTTCAACTACCAGGAGTGCTCTTAAGCATACTGATGCCCTAAAACTGAATACTGACAAGCTATGAAAAGTGTCATAATTTGAACAGGTTTTCTCGTTTTGAAACTTTTTAGATGACCATGCTACAGTATAAACAACAAAACACTGAAACACTTAAATAATCCCCTCTGTTTCAGGTCGTGGGGTTCAGAACCTCTATTCCACATATCAGACCACTTTATCAGTTTTCATCGTGTCATATGGTGATGAAAACATCTTTTTTTTAAACAAAAGGGCAAGTACACACATCTTGCTCACAACTTCCTCTTTGTTTGGTTTTCTCAGTGCATCTCTTCAATGTTACCCTGTCTGTCTGATATCTGACTGCCGTTAATTAAATCAACTTCTCCTTGGACTTTCATTTTGCTGTGACAAAGATCCCCTGTGAGCCTCTGTTAAATGTATTGTAGTGGCATAATAACATAAGATTGTAAGGATATACTGTGTATGTGTTTATATAGACAAACTGAAAGTAATTGGGCCATATTTTTACTGCAAGTTACATCTGAAACATTTTCTCTTTCTGGATCCATGGTTACATGATTCATTTGATTATGGTAACCCAGAAACAAGGGGTGGTTTGGCTTGATTATACGCTCAGGCTGCCCCATTCTCCCCACCAGATTTACACTGTATGCCTGATCAAATAATGATCTGACACTAGGTTTTAAGTTTTTCACGAGGTCACATTAAATATCATAACCATGGCAACGGATTAATTGAAAACATGATTTCTGTACTTCATATTCTGTGATAGTGGTCATTAACGGTGACAGTGGGAGTCGAGTGAGGAAACAGGAGATCCTGCAGCTCTACAGGCTCATCTCATCACCCCAATATAAGTATTTTGAAGTTTTTGCACAATATATATATATCTATATATATCTATATATATATATATATATATATATATATATATATATATATATATATATATATATATATACACAGATATTCAGGATGGATTTTACAAGACGAAGGGTGCAAGTCCACTTGAAGAACATTGTTGTTGAACATTGGGATCCCTTCTCAGCATTAGACAGCTGTGTGTACAGCACAGCTCCTGGTTACCAAACTGTTTTATATGATTCTTTGCCTGGGAAGGTCTATTGATCCCTGAAGATGAAACCGTATGCTCACTTGTCTCCAGGGTAAGCCACAAAGCAACAACCGTGAAGTTGGAGGATTCTGCGTCTCGCTCTGGGACATTTCATAAGGACAGATCCTTGCTGTCACAGCTTGTTTACTCTGTGAAAGACAGCTTCCCTTTTCGCTACATCACCGTCCTCCCTCCCGTTCTACTAATTTCATTTTCAACAAGCTTTAAAAACATTTGCTGCAGCAAATTAAGACCGTTAGGTTCGACCCTGGAGACGGTGGTCGAATCAGCTGACTGATAATTTTAAACCTAATTTAATCAGAAATGGAGGTTGTTTAGGTAAAGGCAACAGCTCCCATGATCCCACTCTACTTCATCAAAGTAGGTCTTTGTCTGTAAGATGTATTCAAAGGTCAGAAAATGAAGAGCAGATATAAAAACAAACAGTCAATGAATCCTCGTGCTTTTAGACATATGCTCAATAAATAAACCATGAAATTCAACAAAGGCTAACATGTTCACAGTCAGAGTGCTAAAGGCCAATCTGCTCAAAGGTCTCTCGTGCCACTTAACATAGAGATCAAGGGGAAAAAATGCCCCAGGAGGATGCACTTGCAGAGTGACACTGTTTTTTTTATATGGAAGGACAACAATCTCCCTCGCACATAACATAGAGTCACCCTGGCGAGAGGAACGTGTGTGTTTAGCTTCAAACACCGACACAGACAAAGAAGGAAAAACATATCAAGAACCTACACATGTCCGGTCTCGTGAGCCACAACGAAGGCTGAGGAGAAGCCGTCTTCATGGTTGAGAGTGCAGCTTCGGACTGGGTGGCACATCCCTGTGACCGGAGCGTAACCTGAAGAACAACATGGAAGAAGGATGAATGTTGTTGTCAAAAAGTGAAATGAGTGTGTTTACTTGTGCTTTCGTGTCCTGGTTATAATCAGTTTTTTTTACATCTCTAAAGACTATCCACCACACTGAGGAATATATGTTTGTACCAAAACTGTACTTATACTGAGAGTCTCTACAGTGTTTTGGTGTCATTTACAGGCTTACTGCTTCTGTTCTATGCTTCTGTTCTTCTAGTCTATGTAGGAGTTCCTCACACACAGCTAAGGGACGGGGACTTCAAGGTGCATTTAAGTGTACTTGATACACCAAATTAGAAGGTTTCCTGTCCAATTTACATCATTAGTTCTCACAGATTTTCTTTAACATCCAAGCAAAATTGGTATTGTAACTGAAATATCCCTAACTGAATGCGTGGTTGGACATATGACACACTTTGACTTTGACACCAGAGACTCAGGTTTACAGACTTTCCATGTGTTGTTAGATTTAAACTTTTAAAACACTTACATAGTTAGGGTCAGGGAAAGTGGATCAGGATTTGGCTTCTTCAGTATTCAACCAAGACAACAAGAACGGTACTCGCACTTCAGTTACCAGGAGAATGTGGGGAAAACAAATTAAATACACTGGCAGTGATCACAGATTCGTTCAGTGTATCTTGTTTTACTGCAGTGATCAACTCACTGAAAATGACAGTGGCTTGTATTTTTTTTTAAAAATATGTCCTTGTAACTTTGGAAAATCAACAGACTTTGCAGTTTTTTTTTTTGTGAAAATACTACTACCAAAGAAATAGTGCCTAATATCTGGGGATTATTCAGAGAAACTGGGACATTGTGTCTACAAAAAGATGTTGCTGCTAAATTTAAATTGTAAATTTCCAATGAACAAGCCCCACAAAAGAAACCCCATTCCCCTACATTGGAGTGACAGCAGAAGTTTCACAGGCAGATATCTCGAAATTTAAACACATAAAACTGACAGTACCCATGTGGCTGAAAAGCATTTGAAGTAGGGGCAAACTTATTCTTTAAGTAGGACAGATATGTGCATATTTCTGTCTGTTTGTATTGCGTGTCTTTCAGTGTGTCACATGTATATAAGGATTGCGACAATGCATGTGATGATGAGCTCTGCAACACAGCAGAAAACAGATAATACAAACAAAGGACAAGGGAGAGGCACAGTGGGAGATTCAGCAGGGAGGGGAGGTCTTCTATGTTTGTCACCTTCATGATTATTAATTATGACTGAAATTCATATTTTTCCTGCTATACTTTATTTGCATGATGTTGCATCAGCCATGCAAACACATTGTTGACATTAATAACTGAGTGCATGAAAGCAGCAGATGGTAGCACTGATGAACCTAAACTGTGCCAAAATTAGAATAAACATGTGCTTCCTCATTTAGTCCCTGCTCTGTGCTGTTGTCTTGCCACTAACTGACAGTTACACACTTGTAGCTGCAACATAACGATTAACCCTCTTTGGCACCAAATCCCAAATGCTGATAGATTTAACAAGAAGTGAACAACACACCGCCAGGCAAAGACACACATTAGTGAGTTTAGAATATACACAGTGCCAGTAATTATGGCCTGTCCTGACTTTGAAATAAATCATTTATTGTGACATACAAACTGCAAATTAAACTGGACTTTTCATCATTTCTCATTCTGAGAGGGTTTTTGCTTTGTTTTCAAAGAGTCATCTATTATCATGGTATAATAAAGAATGAAAGTATGAAACCTGAGTGAATCATAAGGAAGATCTGTGCAAAAAAATAAATTTTTTTTAATTGAAGCTAAATGTAACTGTGTCTGTTTTTAAGAGACTAAGATAGTCCATGTTAAGTTTCTTGCAGTCTAATTGAAAAATCCATCCACATCATTACCAATTTATGACTTAATTACGCCTTAGACGATATATCTATTACACAAATTAGCTTTCTTTTAAAGTTATTAATCATTAAAATAACTCAATCTCTACCAGAAATTCAAAAACTGGAGCTGAAATTTCATTAAAGAACGAACCAAAACAGAGAAAGAAACTGACATTCAAGTCAAATTAAAAAACATGCAATATTGAATGAAGACTGAAAGAGAATTGACTCTGCTCTGTGGGATTCGGGAGGGAACACTCGCTCAAACACTCTCACTAATGTCTCAGACAAACATAATTGACTCCTCATGCATTATGCCTCCCCATGGGTGTAATTTACCTTGGGATTTAGTTCTCTAAATCTAGTTTTGTACCCCTTGTATTTAGAGTTTGGGTGACTCTCTAAACAGTGCCCTCTTTCGGTCCAGCTGTCATAATCTAGATGAGAAAACTCTCATGAGAGTTTATAAATATCCAGATTAGTTCATCTGATTGCACTTTTTATCATCACAATGCACTCGCACCAAAAACTGCAGCAGACCGCAACCAGAAAATCAGTTTTAAGGCCAACTTGGGATTCATTTTGCTGTGCCATATTATGTAACCAAAGTTAACCAAACAATATCTGTTTATAACTTAAATTAAGGTCAATTTCAGCTCTGTACAAGCAGACAGTAGGACATACAGTACAAAAGGACAAGAAAAACCAACAGGCAGTCCACAAGACAGCTATGCAACACCACTCTTCAACAATATCTCAAAAACAGGAGCTAGCATCTATACTGTGTGCTTTTCAGAAGTAATGGTGCACTAATAATACAATAATCAAGAACATGTCCATATCCTTTATGGAAGAACGACTATGCTGACCAATTTAATTATTACATGAGCTCATTTTAGTAGATAAGAGCTCATATGCTCGCCCTAGAGCCTACAACTGCCAATAAGTTATATTGTGTAGACAAGTGACCGATGCTCTCTTCTTTTTCCTCTCTCCTGAGCCACTGACATGCCAGCCTCTGGATGATTGATGCATCATGTAGCCAATGAGATTTCAAACCAAGAAATATATCATTTATGTCGTAGTTTTGTGCATTTTTGCTCTTTGAATAGGCTGTTTTTCCACCTTAGCACTTGTTTAAGATTATTTTATATGCACAAAATCAGTGTAAATAAGGGAATAAAGAACTATAAAGAGGGTATTTTGAGGTCACAAAATGGCTTTTTTTTGCTAGGTGCCTGAATATTTTCTTAAGAAAAACATTCATTTTAATTTTTAGAGATTTTGTTGTCTAATTTGAATTTAGACCTTGTGCAACTATATGATATGGACCCATTGTGTTTTCCAGCTAATAGGGGCAGTTACAGGTCATCTGCGGGCTTAATTTTACATTAAAAACTTTAGCTGAGAAAAACAAATAAATAATTCAGTGTGTTCAAACTCCTATAGATAAATGATATAAGTAGTTACAGAGCTTCTGAGAGTTTGGGAAAAATATCAACTCATAACCTTTCAAAAGAGCCCCAAACCATGCATGTACTCCAAACTGTTCAACAACTGCTTTGAATTTACTTTGGGCTAGAGTGGGACAGGCCTTTAAGGATAATTTTACATACATGAATTTATATACATCTCCAGGGATTAGAACAAAGGTTAAGGTTTAAAGGTTTCATGATATCTTGAATGTTCCTCAACATGAAACACAAGAGTGATGAACTGAAAATGAACTCTTCAAATATTGAGACAGGTTCAAAGAAAACATGTTGTTTTTTTCGTCAGTTCCACATGACAGATTAGTTTAAATATTATGATACCGATGAGCCTCAGCTGGTGTTGCTATGGTGAAAGAGCAAGTCAGGCCTGAACCAAATTTATAAATCTCAGCTCTATAGTTGCTACATCTGACCTAAAACTGACCCAGAATCCAAGGATGTATTCCATAAATGAACAAATGAATTGATTTCTAACATGCAAAGCTTCTGCTTGCTGTCAGCAGTGTGGCCTACATACCAAAATATTATGCTAGGTAATTGGACATTTCTTACCAAAATGCCCCTTGACAGTCATGAAACAGGCGGATATTTTCTAACACAGCGGCTATCTTTTGCACTTATGACTCAGCCAGCAGAGTTTCATGACCATCCTCGCCCTCGATGTCCAAATGCCTGCCATCTACAAATGTTAATGCAGAAAAATGAATGGACTTCTGGAACCTTTTTGCATCTAAAATGTCTCCTTGCACTTCATAGTATATATATAATTGTGCAAGCAAATGTGCTCCAAAAATGAAGCTCATTTTGTTAAGATTTTGGGAGCATTTTATTCCACCTGACAGAGTGACTTGCTTTATTTTCAAGCACATTTTCATAGTTCAAATAGACATTTCCTACCTGGTGTAATGTGATACTTCACATTTAAGCCAATAATCCATTGCTGAAAACTGTCAGAGCATCAGTCCTACCTCTTAAGCAAAGCTTCAATATCTTGAATGACAAAACTAGGATGAGCATTTTCTGCAGCCCCGTCGGCGGAATAAAAAGTGTTGAATCATGGTTTCAAGCTTGAAACCACTAAATATTTTTAACAAGAGGTTGGGACTTTCTTCAGCTGTGTTTGTGGCAACAAAACCAGATGTATTTGATAAGATGTTGCAGCGTTTTCCAGCTGTGTTAGCGGCAACAAAAACTGATATTTTTAATGAGATGTTGGGACAATTTCCAGCTGTGTTTGTGGTGACAGAAACAGGTATTTTAAGCCAAAACATGATCTTTTTCTAAACCTAACCAAGTGGTTTTAGTAACGAAACCAAACCAGACCATAAGCACAGCATTGTCATAACATAAATTCAAAGATTAAAGTAAAATTGCAACATAACGAAAATATAAACATATTTGTGATTGGCAAAAAAAGTAAATTGCCTTTTACTGGCAATTGGGGTTTCTGCTGTAATATTGTTAACACATATTTATCATTAACACGTGAACCCAACAATTGTTGGGCTTTTTCGGAGAGGACTGTCTATAGTGTGATAAGAAAGGTGTGAAGGGTATCTGATGTTTATTACGTCTTAAGGCAGATTTACTGAAGGCATAGGAAATGCAGGATCACAACCTTGACAGAGGATCCAGCGTAATGTCGGGGGAATAGGTTTTGTTTGTTTTGATGGTGTTTGATGGGTTAGATTTGCTATCTAGGGAAGGCAGACCTGGCGCTTCGGTTTCATCTTCATCAGCAACTGTTTCTTTCGACCTCTTATTGTCTGTTTACTGTCCGTGGGGTGAAATCTGGTCAATTTCTTTGTTTATTTCAGCCTGTGAAAATGACTCAGTTTCAAAACATGTCACACTGAGAGACAAGCTTAATGACAGCGTGCTTACAGCAAGGCTCTGTGCTTAATACAATCTAACAATGGCTCAAGGGAAGACTGCAGAGAAGTGATTGTAAGATGTTTTCCCCAGACAGCATTGAGATAATTCTGCCTTTGATGAGTGGAGTCCTACAGGAAGCCATGAAGCCAATCATGCTTTAATATCCTTGATGGCATCGTTGCAATCTCAGCGCTGCTTGGTGTGGGAATTTGATTTATATACAATCAAAAGTCGGAAGCCATTGGTTTATTTATCCTAATAGTTTTCATCTTGAAATCCCATTTTATTAATTTGTTAATCTTCAGTAAAAAAAAAAAATGTTGGTTATATTGGCCAACATAATTGTTGTATGTAGCTATTAAAATAATTCTTTAATAATTAATGCATTTAGTATGGCACACCCTGGGTCTCCATAAAAAAAAGCATTTAACACTGCTTTTGACAATTTATTCGCCTCCATGGCTCTGCTTATATTCTAGGTATGTTAGCATCCTTGCTAATGTTTTTATGTTTATTTCACATTCCCTCTGTTCGAAGAAACACAGCCACAAAAGGGATAGCAGCTGAGAGCCTTTCAAATTCATAGCATATGTCAACAAGACCTAACTTTAAGACTGTACATCTAAATGACAAATTACAACAAGCAAGAAAATTCCCATGAAAAAATAAAAAGGTGAAATTAGAGTGAGAATGTAAATAATTACAAATTCTTTTTTTACTTTTTGCTTATTCTAGTTAACACTAAGAACAGTGATACACCTGACAGACAGAAATAGCACGTGTTGGCATCAAAAATCAAGCCCACTGTACCGTAAATGACTGCAGGCAATAAGACATTGGTTTAACGGTAAAATGTCTCAATGCAGCTTTGAACTCGGTTCAATTACAGAGTATCCCCACAGGGAATAGACCACTAAAAGACAGTGTCCCCTGGCGTTTATAAAGTTCAGGAGTCACCAGCTGATCTTCTCACTGCTGCTTCAATTCTCCTGTGCACAGTGTGAAACAGATGCATCGCTTGCTGTAGATCAAAAAATGAACAGACACTGACCTTTCTCTATTTGTATCAGGCCTAGCAGGGGGAGGAAATAACTTGCACATCCCTTTTGTATTTTTCTTAATGTAATCCCTTTCATATGAGGCGAGCAACACATAAAAGGTTTTGTCTGTATGGAAAGTATAGCACCACATTATACCACTTACAGTATGCAGTCATGTACTGATTATTAATAACGCATGAAGTGTCAGCTTGTGTCCCTGAAATCTTTCAGTGTATTGCTCGTGGGATCAAACCAACTGAAAAACACGGATACAATCTTTTATCACAGTATTTCATTATACTATATCGCCATTGACTGAAGTTGAGAAAAGCAGATGTTGATGCATAAAATAACCAGATATGAATGTCCCATCTGTTTCTTCATGAATTAAATATATCTGACTTTATTTGTATTGTAGGATGGTATATGTCCTTTCATTTTTGTAAAAGGATAATCCAGTGTGAGTTCAGAGGGGAATTAGGAGCACCCTTCCTTAGCATTTACAGAATTCAACCAGCTGCCACTGGGATTTCACTCAGCTGGGAACTACCCTAAGCAAAAAAATGTATATGTAATCACAAGGATATGGTGGTCAGTCTTCCTATTTATTGGTAAAATCAAGAAGGTCTGCTATACTTGAGTCGCACTGGAGGCTAATGCAGCTTCAAAAATACAATCAAAGTATAAGATATAACTACCAGATCTAGTTTAGCCATTCCTGGATGACATTGAATACATATCTCAGATTTCAGGACTGGGCATGATGGTGAATACTGGGTTTGTAATCATTTTAGCCTCAGCTGCATCACAGCACCGTGTGTACCTTTATCTATTTTACACATGAACAAGCTGAAAGCATGAAACCACATGTACTGCACAGGCTGTCTTTAGCCAAAAAAACAGCAGAACATTTTCATTTGCTGTTTTTTTTATATTTTACATTCCCACTCTGTAAATGAAGTGTCATGGACTGACATGTAGACTGTTTACTGGACTGAGCCTCAGATGTACTGTATGTATGTATGTATCTAGTGCTAATTAGCAGATTTTAGCATGCCAACACATTAAACTAAGACATAGTATTGCAAACATACCTGCTAAACATCAGCATACTACCATTATCATTGTGAGCTAGTTGGCATGCTGATTTCAGCAATTTTTATTTCTATATTATACATATGTTGTGTTTAAACCTCCTGAGTGTATCACATCATATATGATAATAACACATCTACTCCACCGTGAGTTAGGTTATTTTTCCTATAAACTTTCAGTCCTCTTAGCTTTTATCGAAGTTTACATTTTCAACTGAGTTTGTGCTTCAGTCCAGAGTGTGAAAAAGATTTGTCTGCCAGTCAGCCTCCTGCAAACGTTGAATACACACACACACACACACACACACACACACACAAACATCAGGACCACCTCACACCTTACACAACAATAACCAACACACAGGAGACTCCATTATCATCCGATGGCGCCGTAAAACGACTGTGAAACCAGCTGCTTTTGTTTCTTGAGTCAAAACATATCAGATTCCAGTCTATTTAACTTCAAATTCATCGACAATGTCTGCAGCGATTTAACTCCTCTTGTGTTGATCTTAGATACAACTCGGTCTTCCAGCTGTGGTATTTCTTGATGGTTTCTTTGTTTTGTTTTCCTGTAAATGGCTCAAAATATGTTGTCATTCTGGACAAAGAGCACTGCAGACCTGGAAAACTTTTATTTTATTGATATACTTATTGGCACAGCTTTTAGCGGGCCAAACAAAGCAGTAGCAACTAAATAAACTCAGCTAAAACTTGGCTGTTGTTAAAGCACCCCAATAACTCTGTCATAATGCTACTGCATCAGTGAGGTCTACAAAAGCTTTGGTCTTGTCAGGTAATGTAGAACATGTCTGGTACACGCCTGTATACTGCAGATAAATCCCTTCCGATTGGTCTCCACAAAAAGGACGTAATTAAGGGATTAGCCAAAGCGCACAGTCGTCTCTTCCAAGTGAAAAATACATGCAGCTGCTGCTCAAAGGGGCAAATAAAAAAGACATAAAGCAAGATGAATGACCTTTTGAATGGACTTTTCGTCACTCTCATTGTTTCAGTATGGCTGCTGTAGAGAAAATAAGAGGTGGGGCGAGCAGTCAATTTCAGGCAGACAGTGCAGATTGCCTTCAGCTTTAAGCCTTTCCAATCATAAGAAAATAAGTTAAGAGTAGGTGCCAAATATGAAACACAAAGGACATTGGGGTGGTACCTATACACGACCGGTCATGCTGTTTGAGCTCGATATTGGTGATAAAGAGGCTTGCTGATTGTTCAGGCCTCTTTTTCATGGCTTGTTTTTTTTGTGTTTTACCTCGTGCAACTGGGGCACAATCAGAGAGAATCTGGACAGTTTACAAATGAGAGCTGTGTCTTACTTTGAAAGTTTCTCGAAAACACCTTGTTAAATGTGCAACATGAAATCTACATAATAGTTAAACTTTTAACATAAACACAGGACGTGTAATCCCTTAAAATTAGTCGAGGGCAGTCTGAGCCTCCCACAACCATTAATGTCAAGAATACACCAAAGAATCAGTCCTGATTAACAAGTTGCAAATTTTGGAAGACAGGGTCTTTTACTGCCGTGTATTATGTTGGATAATCTCCTGCAATTCAGATCACATGCCAGGGGCAGGTCAAAATGCTGAAGGCAACAGAACAGCTTTATTGGAACCACTGTGTCCTCCGGGGGCCTTACCCTGCATCCCTGTAGGGCCGAAGCCTTGGCGAGTGAGGAAAATCGCGTGGTCGTGGTGTTCGGCGTGATCAGGGTCGCCCTTCTGTTGCACAAACGCCCAGCGGCACACATTCTCCAGGCTCCGTGATGGGTTACCTCTTTCAATGAGGTTGATGGACTGACAAGCAAGAGAGAGAGAGAGAGAGAAAGAGAGATGCTTACAAATTAACCTTGACTGTTTGAATGACTGCTTTAGTATACGTTAGTATTCTGTCAGCAGCCCAAAATTTAACAGATAGTTTTCCTGATTGGAATGGGTAGTGCTCACTGTAGACACAGAACAAACAAGGGTGATAATAGCTGGATATCAAACTGAATTTCTTCTCTACAATCTATACAAAAACTAAGGTGAGCATAAGTGAGATCAACCCATCTGGGTACTTTGCCCTTGCATCACGTCCCGCCTACCTTTATTAAATGTCAGGTCATCTGTAATCTTTTCTGTCATTAAGACTTTATTGTAAACGATTCACATCACTGTGGTGAAGCAGAAACACCGTCTCTGTTTTGACAGCTGTTTATGCTTGATTTCGTGACTGTTTACTACGAGCTGAGAGGAGGTGAAAACAGGTATGTTTAGCTCCACTTCCAATGTTACATTATTAGAAGGTCAGCTCAATTTATGTGTATTATTCACATTAAAACAGCCTCTGCTCCTGGCGGTCTGTCCAGTGGACAGACCGGTAAACCAAACTCCATTATAAAAGCAGGTGTTTTATAGTAGGGCCTTATTTTTTCATAGTTACAACTTTACAAAGGCATCATACCATCACAGATTACGCTGCATACTTTCTGCATGCAAATGTGCGTTTTTCAAGGTACGTTTTGCAGAGAGCGTGAGTAGCTGGCCCCTGCAATCTGCACACATTCACTTCCCTATTTAGCATCACTGCTCCATTATTAATGGCTGTGGATGTGTCCATGAGTGTGAAAGAAAACACTTTTCTGAAGCTTTATTGGAGAGCTAATGAATACAGCGAGGAAGATCATCTTATCATCAAGCTCTTGTTCTTCCGAGACCTGGTTGCCATACTAAAAAAATTGCAAAAAGGAGTCTAAATCAGCATCTAAATGATAGAGGCTGGAGTTTGTGCAATCGCAGGCTTTGAAGAAAAAAGGTGATTTTTGTTTGATATACTTGTGTGTGTGCGGATGCATAGCTGGCTGTTTGCAACAAATACAAACACACTGTTGGCATTATGTTTACAATCTATCTAGAATACCACCTTCCTTTCTTTCTTAAATATGGGGTTACAATAATATGATATTAAACTGAATTTCCTCAGAAACTAAAGGTCAGGCGAGCTTACATCACCAGTATACAAGTACAGATTTCTTTGCATATTTTCTGCATTCAAACAGAATGTTTCAGAGAGAGCGAGAGTAGCTGACCCCTGCAATCTGCATACATTCACTTCCCTATTTAGCATCACTGCTCCATTATTAATGGCTATGGATGTGTCACTAGCACGCTCCGCGAGTATGAAATAACAACCCTTGTGAAGCTTTTACAGACATACAGTATTTAAAATAAAAGCACAAAAAGCATCAATGCTATAAAAGTAAAAAAATGTTTAGATTGAAATTGGTATTATTGTGATATTGCAGATGAAGGCTCGCAGACTACTTTTAATTGCAGGCATGAGACTATTAGAGCATGAGAACATTTAAAAACATTAAAAATGAGTTCAAGCGTTGAAGGCTGAAGGTAGTCCCCCCAATCTCAGCATTCATTCCAGTACCAACAGACCAATTACACTGTTAGCATTTTGATGAGATCTTTTTTCTCTTTTCTGTTTATGCCAGCAAAATATAATTTACTTTATTTTGAAAATCAAATCAACTTCCATAGTTAAGAAAACTATTCATGTACGGTATCATCATTTTTGATTTGCAGCTGTCATTTCCTCAGAGCTCTGACTAGACTTATTTTGATCATCATGAAGCTCTGGAGTAAACTTCCACCTGACAGTTAAGATACAGGTCTTAACGGTGCGTTCATGGGCTGTCGGAATTATCTGAAAAACAGTTTTCCGACTGGTAAAATTCACATAAATGCCATGCCGGAACAAGTCGGAAAGTCTGTGAAAATATTGGTTGCTGAGTTGACGTCATATGACGCTGAAACATCGCGGACGAAAGTAAACATTGGGTTGATGGTAAGAAATTTTTACTAAGGTCATGTATTTTATAGCCATCGTTAAGGTTGGGCCAATGAACGATGCCATTGTCCATCGCCGATTGCTGACAGCCATGGACTACTAATCCCTGACCATTGTAACATCGTGATTTAAAAGGCTCCCCACCAGAGAGCACAATTTTCACTGTAGACATTGTCATATGCCAGTTCGGCAAACATCGCCCAACCCTAGTCACTGTATCGCTTCCTTTGCACTTCCTTGTCAGTCAAATACTGGAAACAGCTGTCAACGTGTTGTTGTACTCTGAGAGATTAATGTTGCTCCCACGTTCCAACATGACACACATGAACACAACAAAGTCAGAAGAACGACTTCCCAATTTTGGAAATGGGATTATCCGAGGAATGCAGCACTATTTCCCAGATTATTTCCAAGCATTTTCATCTCCTTAAAAACATAGAATGAGTTTAAGAAAGGTGGTTGTGATATGATGTTTTTTTTTCCTTTTACAATAACCATGTCCCTCGCTCGTAAGTTTATCTGTGATTTTAAAGAATTTATTGCCGCTTTTCTTCCAGGCTTTTCTTTTCCTTCTCAGCTTTATCTTTTCTCTTGCTCCCTCTTTCTCCTGTGCTGTCCATTTTTCCTCAACTCTTAAATAATGTTGTTTTGATTTGTATGTGGCTGCGACCAATGATGTGTGATAACAGACGGAAAATATAACATCAGGTTAAGTGCAGGCAGGGAGCGGAGAGTCGTCAGTTCTGACTGTTGCTGCCCCTTGCCGTTTCCTCTGTTTCCTCTAGACAATTTAATGCCTTGCAGAAGCGTTGATACTGTTTTGGGTTCTGGCGCTGTTTATTTGTCTGTTTGCCAGTGATGATGGGTTGGTGCTTTGCCTCTGGTTTAGAGCCAGCACACAGGGCACACAACAAATTGCTGTGTACAGACTTTCGGTGCGGGAGGCATTTGTGCTGGGTGCTTGGTTGACTTTTAAGCAGAAAAAGGCTCGACATCCAACACAAATCACAAAGTGTGTGTGTGTGTGTGTGTCTATGTGTGCGTGTGCTTGCTGGTTTAAATGATTCACAGATGAATCACTAAGGAAAATTATCCCCGGCTGCAGCTTTGTTATGAAGACTGTTTGACTGTTTCAGAGCAGAGATGTCAGTTTGTTTTTTGTGATGTGATCAAAATCAAAAGTGTGAAGGAGCCGTTTTCCATCTCTCGGCTGCAGCACAGTCCTCTCCCACACACCGCGCACTCTCTCTCTCTCGGGGGCAAATTCTGTCTCGACTGATCTTCTATCATTAGTAATCGACTGTGAAACTCACCTTGGCGTACCCCAGCATGATCATCCTCACCAGGACCACGTTGATGTGGACTCCAAGCGACTCGTCGTGGTAAATCTCATTGACCTGAGAAGCAAGCGATTTATCAGTCAGAGGCCTATCAGTAACACACACATGTTTAAATACAACAAACAAACAAACAAATAAATAAATAAATAAGATTCTTTTAAGGTATCTGTATCATTGACGTCACACCCCCTATCTTGTTAATTCTGGCCTTCTGCTTTCCACTCATCAGAGGAAGAGAGCGCGAGAAACAGTACGGTCTTTACAAATCACTCCATGAATGACCGTAATCACAGAGAAGTGCAATCACTATTCTGGGTCTTCACGCACAAGCCAGTGAATACAGTGAGGAGGAGGAGGAACGTCCCATCACTGTGTGCTCAGTCCTCACTAGACCTGTTTGCCATACCAGATATATGAACAAAAGGAAAATCAGCATCTAAATAACAGAGCCTGCAGTTTGTGCACAGGGAGGAAAAGGAAGAAAGAAAGGAGCTTTTGGTTTTACACGTACATATGTGCAGATGTATAGCTGGGATGTGACAAATAGAAACCTACTTTACAATCTATATATCTATATTATGATTGTCCTGAATGTCTATTGCATGTCTGTCCATCTGGAAGAGGGATCCCTCCTCTGAGGTTTCTCCCATATTTCCCTGTTTTTTTTTTGTTTTGTTTTTTCATCCGAATCAAGGGTCTCAGATAGAGGGGGTCATATGCTAAGTGCACAAATCACAATTGCCTTGAGGCAAAATTTGTGATTTGTGGTAACTAGCTATATAAATAGGTCTGACTTGATTTGACTTGACTATGTACAACAAGGGAACATATGTTTCATGAGAACACACAAAAATGCGACTTTAAAATTAGAGGCTGCAGAGGAGGAAAAAAAAAACGATGCAGAGAGGTACAGAAAGAGCAAGAAAGGAGCATGTTCAGTATTCAGACCGTTAGAGCTCCCTGCAGCCTCTGAAGTGATGTAAAGAGAGGTGTTTAAGTCAGGGAGCCTGGCCAGTGAAAGAGTCTCTACAGATATCCTGAGCAACGTTTTCCCTCCGCTTCAATCTGTGAGCTTTTTTCAAGCACACAAGCTCCAGCTGTTGCCTTGTTTCAAGCAGTCATCACGCTGTTTAACACCTCGTTTTCTGGAGGAGATCAAGTTTCACTGTATCTGCAGGTATATGGGAAAAATGAAATGCACTGAATGATGGGCTTTGAGATTATTCTGAAGATAGAGAGCACATGGGCCTTATCTTCCTTTCCTTCTTCTTCCTCCTATTCTTCCTCTTCCTTTTCTTCTTCCTCTTCTTCTTTCTATTCTTAGTCTTCCTCTTGCTCTTCCTCTACCTCTTCTTCCTCTCCTTCTTCTTCTTCTTTTTCCTCTTCTTTCTCCTTTCCCTTCCCTTCACTTCTTCTTTTTCTTCTTCCTCTTTTTCTTCCTCATCTTCCTCCTCTTCTTCCTCTTGCCCCTCTTCTCATTTTTTTTTGTTGCAGAACCTTTTGAGACACCTTGTATACAATTAATGCCAGACAGTGTCCAAATTTACTTTTCCAATAGAGAAATTAACAGACAAATCAATAATGGAAATTATATTACATTATACTTTATATGATATTTGACTATATTATAATCTTACTAGCAATGAGGTTTGCTGGGAGAAATAATCTCCCCTAACAAACACATGAATGAACCCTTATTTCAACACAGTGATAGTGAGAAGTATCAGGTCACCATGTACACCTGCCTGAATTTGATTGGATCTTACTGGTGAGCTGATTGACAAAACAGGTGATAAATGAAACAGTGTGACTCACACTTCTAGAGAAAATATGATCGGTTAGTTAAAATGTTTTATCCTTCTTTCCAAGATGAGACTGGTGTTGAATAAGGTTTATATGGTAAAGAAGTCGTGCCTGTATCAAATGACCACTGAATACAATGATAACATGCATCTTGTTGACAGCTGAACTGAACACACCGGCTCTGTGTGTGTGCTCGGTTGTTTTGTCACTCACTGATTGACCGCACAGTTAGTACCAATCGAATCAGTGAACAATTCAACATCTTGTCGATGCAGCTCACTGACACTATGTGAGAAGACCTCATTAGCATTTGGCCTGAAGCGACATTCAGCCTCACAGTGGGTCTCATTTTCTTTGGGCCACTGATTTCTCACTGTGCTTATCCGCCACATTGCACAATATGTCAGTGTTCTCCACTCAGGGTATTTGAAGTGGAAAATGATATTCCAGCAGCAAATAATTTTGTTCTAAATTGTCCTCAGAGCATTGCTTTTGCCGTAACGACTTTTTTGGGTGCCGTGGCGGAGGAGCAGGTCAGAGCTCCGCCTTATGAAACCTAAAGCTCCATCAAGTTGAGTTTGTTGTTGCGTACTGTATTATTTCCAGTGATGGTATGTGACTACAGAAAGTGCTTTCTCAGGTACTGTAAGTATATTTTGTGGTTATTTTATGTTACTTGAGTATTTACATTTTCTGCTAAAAAACTGTTTGCAATAATCAGAAAAATGCCGAATATCTGATCCCATAATCTGCCATAATCGGTCAACCCATAGTATACGTTATATACAGTACATTCATGTAAATATACTGTAAGCAGAATTTACTTTAACTTGTACTTTTGACACATTAGAACATTTATTGCCAGAAAATTACATTTGATACTCTTAAAAGAACACTATGTAGCTTCAGCAACGATCTTTATTTTAGAAAAGAAGACAGATAAACGCTGCTGATCCTAAACTTCCATCTCGTAGTAGAGCAGCTCTGCTCTGCTGACAGTAGCTGCACTGTGAGCCTCTCCTTCAGGGCTAGCTAAAATTACACCATATGTTATCTTTTTCTCCCACACACTGGTCTGCTTGCTGTCAAACTAGGTCATGTGATAATGATGTACTAGACAGTGACATCTTAACAGTGTCCTCCACACATTTACAGTCGGACTTCCTCCGACTGTGTGTATTCGGCCTCACATTTTGCTCATTCTGCTCACGCAACCTCTAAACAGCTTAAAATGGCCACAATACATCTCTTCTGAGGGATGCTGGGGATCGATGGGGTAATCAATCTATAGCACTAACTTGATTGCTTCCTCGGCTGCTAATCCCAAAACTTGTGTGCAATCTGTTCAGGAACAACAGTAGTTTTCTGGTGTCTGGTGTCAAGTGTTGTCTTCATGTTGGAACTTTTGTATTAAATCTATTTGCTTTTTGGGGCAATAAAACCATTCATTTTCTGGTCAATCTGAGTGGATGAAGGTGTTAATAAGACATTAATACAGCTGTTCACACTGAGCAGGATTTCCTGAAAATGGTGCCATCTATGGTGTATCATATGGCACATCGTAATACAAAATTACATTTCTCAATTACAATTCAGTGTTCCATCACAGCTGACTTGGCAGCATCATGCTCTGCCTCCTGCTGTGTTTTCTGCCCATGAGATGCACATGAGTCACACAGGGACGAGTAGTTGGAGAGAGAGAAACAGAGAGTGTCTCTGCATGTGTGCCAATCAAACTGCATGAAGGCTGTTAGTCCTGCTGTGTTACAAAGCTTTCTATGTTAATCGACCATCCTAACATTATAAGAGAGAAGCAGAGACCATCTCTAAGAAACAAACGATGGTTAAAACCTAAAAAAATATCAAAACTGACCCAAAATCGGCTCCTGTTATGCTTTTATGCTGTCCAAACAGCCCAAGCTCTTTGAGTGCTGATTTGCAGCAAAATAACAAGGAAGTAAAAGAAAAGAATACAGGTAGGAGAATGGATTAAGATGCAAGGGCAGAAATGAAAAAACTGCTCATAATGGCAGGCTATTATCATTGCTAGCTCCTTACAAGATGCATGATAAATTGGGGTTCAGAGAGCTATTGTGGAGAGAGCAGAGTCTGCTCTCATTGGCTGTAGCTCATCCTTGCCTTCCCTACCCGTCGGCCAGTAGACCAGATTTAGCCAGCTATATATCCAGTCAGCGTCTGCAATGCGTAGGCAAGCTCCTGGATTGCATCGCTGATATACCTCTGATCTGTCTGCAATCTCAAAAAAACATCAGCGAGTGGAAGATTTGGGCCAAAAAGCCTGCAGTGGGAACTATGCTGAAAGCATGTTTCTACTGAAGGAATACAAGATGTGGACAAAAGTATAAAGACACTCCTGTCTGCATCATTTTGTTCGACCTGGGGCTTTTTCCACTTAAAGCTAATCTTAATGCTACAGCATTCATTGATACGTTAGACCTGACTGAGCTTGCACCTGTGTGGTAACAGTTTGGGCCCCGCTCCTGTTCCCTGCCCTGACCTCAACCCTATCAAACACCTTCGCGATGATCGCTGACTGTGAGCCAGGTCTTATCTCCCAATGCCAGTGCTGGACCACACTAATGTTCTCATGGCTGAATTGGGTCAAATCACTGCTGCCAGGTTACAACATCTGGTAGAGCAGATAAATAAATGGAACAAGAATTTTAAAATTATTTATGAGTGTAATGTTCAGGTGTCCACATACTTTTGGCTGTATATGGGAGAGGACATATTGTATTTTTTGTTCTAGCTGTGACATCCACCTCAGCGCTTGTTTACCTGCTGTGATAAGTATTATTTTTAGGTGGGACCCAGTTTTACAGAAGCAAGCATGCAACACTTTCTCCTGCACTTTCTTCGTGATGCTAATGTAAGGGTGAAATACACCTTTGTGATGTTTATAATGTTTAGTTTATGATGACACTGTCATAGCAGAAGTACTGGCTTAACTCTATTGTTGTACTAGACTGAGAAATAACTTTCAGTACAGATTACTGAATTTTAGTACAAAACGCAGTGTTAAAATAAACACGTGTGAAACAAAGCTGTTGTACTGGTTTGCTGCAGTACCTAAATATCAACAACAGGGGTCCATAAAAGTCATGCATTCCTTTATGTCTCATTAAGAGGACTCATTAGTGAATTCAGTAATGTGGGACCTCTGCTTCCAGCTTGATCTCAGGGGTGGTTTCTACTATTTATTTTCAATGGCTATAGATTCAAGAGTTTGACTTGGGTAATTTCACACATAAAACTCAGATATGTACACAATTTGCATCTGTTTTCTGATTCTGAAAGCAGAAATGCAGATTACAATCTTCCCAAAGCAATTCAAACTCCCCACTGGCTCTTTTATTTCAAAGTTGCGAGGTGTCATTTCTGGAGATAGCAGATTGCGCAGGACATAAAATTTTTCATTGGAGTCTTTTATGGCGTCTGAGTCGTTGTGGAATAGCTTCCGTCCGAGACTTGCAGGAGGAATGTAAAGCAAATATGATTTTGTTATTGATCTCTGACAGCCTGAGAGAGCAGAAGCTGATGCCAACAGGGGAAGCAATTTCTCATGTGTACACCAAAGACTGAAACAACCAGCAGCAGACACAATCTTAGCGCAAGACTCCAGTGAAATAAAATCCAAAAATAGAAATGGTGTGAGACCTTCAAGGCACAAATCTCTTTTGCTGAAACACCCAAACTGGTCAAAATAGTTTGCCAAAAAGGAGAGAAATGCTCGGCATAAAACTCAAAGCTTATAAAATCAAATTTATAAATATTCTCAAATGTTAAGTGATTACTAATTTTGCATACTCTGTGAACATCACAGAATTAAATGAACCATGCATTTAACTAAACTGGATCACAGATAACAGCAAGGACATTTCCTGGAAACGGGCACTCGGTTCCCGTGTTGAGCTGTGATAAGAATGAAAACCTGCTATGCTCGCTAATGGAGTCTCATTAATGGTGGAGGATGTGATAATAAAAGAGGGGAGATCATTCTTATCTCATCACAAAGTGATTACAGTATGTGTAGGTTTGTCTGTGTCTGCAAGGGTTTCCCTGCAAAATACGTTGTTGTTGATCACTGTTGACCCTAGTGTCGCTGGTAAAGATGCACACACACACACACACACACACACACACACACACACACACACACACAGACACACACACACTCAACAGATACAGTAAATACATACAATTATCTGGAGGTCGATGGGGAGAGAGAAGTAGAGGCTCTCATGAGCAGAAGAAATAAAACAGAAGAAAAAAGAAAAAAATAGAAAAAGAGGAGAGAGGACAAGAGATGAGAAGGAAAAAGGAAAAAGAGAAGATTTGTGGATGAGGAGAGAGGAGAGAAAGGAAGACAGGAGAAGAGAAGAAAGGAGAAGAGAGAGGAAGAGTGGAGGAGAGATGGGAGGATAGAAGGGAAGAGGAGAAATGAGGGAGAAGAGAAAACGAGGAGACGAGAGGAGAGTAAGTGAAAGAAGGGGAAAGGCAGATGAGAAGAGGAGAGGCGAGAAGGGAAGAGAAGAGAGAAGAGGTGAGGACAAGGTAAAGAAAGAAAAAGCTGGTTCTTAGAGTGAAGAGTAAAGAGAGAGAGAGAGAAAGAGAAAAAGAGAGAGAGAGAAAGAGAGAGAGAGAGAGAGAGAGAGAGAGAGAGAAGCGGGTAAAGGTCATGATAAACAAATATTTGAGGCTGGAACCAGACACTGTCAGTCATAATCAGTGTTCAGAGGCCACAGGATCAGCAGCCTCCAGTCAGAGCCAACTGGGACCTCTACTGGAAAACACCATAAATAACCTCAGAAATCTCCACAGCCGGCCAAAGCAGCAAAGTGGTCTCTGCTCATCAGGGGAAGTAGAGACAGAGATGCACTTTCTCCTCCATGGTGAGAAGTTCTCATCACTACGAGATCTACACTTTTGAGAAATAGCCAATACAGTAACAAACTCACAAACACTGACCCCAGAAGAGAAACTTCTTTGTCTTAAATTTTGGCAACATGTTTTTTGTTCATGCCAATAAAGCTATTTGAATTTGATCAAGAGAGATGCCTTGGTATACTCAACACTTTCTCTGAGTAGCTGACCACTCATCATCATCTCTTATGGGTATATGTACAGAATGAGCAGCAGCAAAGGTCCTCGGTTGGACGCAAACCCGACCATGAACCAACATGAACATGTGGTTCATGTTCTGTAAATCACCACCATCAATTTATCATCTTTTTTTAAACTATGGAAGCCCATTTATACCAGAAAAAGGAAAGAGTGGACAACTAGTTGAGAATAGGATAACTACAAATAGCAATGGTAAATCAAAAAAGTCAAACCTTTGACATAAGAAGACAAAATAATTACGATATATTAAATCACTGTTACAAGCTACCAAATCAAAATTAAGATTTGCTAATTGGTTATACTGTATATCTAATATCTAAACCCCCTCCCCCCGGTTATTCAGTGTTTTCAGTTATGAGGTACTCATCTTAATAATCATATTTTTTTTATATATATGATAAATCATGATATACTTAATGACAGTTCTAAGAGACAGTCCATTGACTAAGACAAACTTGAAACACAAAGTCAAAATCAAGAAGTTTTTTCATCTTTCATAATTTTTCAGGTTAGAGAGCCGGTTTCCACCAGAATAAGGTATAAGGTATAATAAGGTATAGATCAACTGAACAAAAATATGAATACAAAAGGCAAATCTAAATGATTACAGAGTCACAAAATATTACTGGGAGGTCTTTGATAAATAATCATCAATAATGTTGATATAATGATTAAGTGGGTAAAGGCAGTAAAGCATAAGAACAAGTGGAAAAGTCTGGTAAGTTCAGAAAAGTCACTTTACTGTAATGCAGCCTTTGAAACCCGGAAAAAAAACATAATTTATGCCATATCACGATATAACAATATCCAAAAGCAAAGACGATATAAAGTCTCATATCTCAATAACACTGTAATATCTTCATTTTGCCAGGCCATAAAACAAGGTCGAAACAACGAGATCAAAATGTTGATTTATCAACATAAAATTACGAGATACTGAGTAAAATCTTGACTTTATTAGCCACAATTATGGTGTCAAAAGTCAAGAGATAGTACGTCAGTGTTTTGACTTGGGCGTAGAGATGCACGATAAGGATAACATTGGTATCTGCTGATAAAGGCTTAAAAATTAAACATTGGTGACAACACCCTGAAAAGAACATTTCTGTATATACGACAGGCCGATAAGACGAAGCTTTAATTACGTGCATTAGACACAAATCGTTGGCAAAGTACTTTTCTTATTAGTCTCAGTGAATATGTATTAATATATTGAAAAGCTTTGTATGTCTACATCTTCCGGTGGGCCAACATGATAACAGTAGGCATGATAACATGTTATTGATGTTCTCTGCAATTGGGTGGCGTAAAAAATGTGCATATATCAATAATAAGCTAGCGAGGGCAAGAGAAAGAATCCTATGTTTTTCCATGCTCTGAGAAAAAAACACAAAACAGACAAAGGCAAAGGACTGCGGAGAAAGATCGTTAAGAAAATTGTTCCATCACTGCTTCAGAACGTTTGCATTTGAAAGGATTATTCTTTGCAGTTGTGGCTCGAAAGGATCTTAATACATTTCTGGACCACTGTCTTCACAGGAAACCCATGACAAGCCATCAGGGAATACAGCCAGTCCTTTCTGCAACCAACAAAATTGTAGCAAGTTGAAACTCGACACACTAGATAAAATAAAAATAAATGCAGCACCATCCTGTTCATGTGCGGTGCAAATATCTCCATCTGATACATAGAAGCATCCAGATTCAACACTGTAACCTGCATGTCAACGATTAACTTTGTGTCTTTGATTTTGTCAGCTCGCTGGTGTCATGGTTCAAGTATAATTCTTATCACCGACAGCATGTCATCAAAGGCAGAAAACAACATTATCCAATGCCTTTGTGTGTATCTGTGGCACACAATTATCTTCAACCCATCCCAAATCCCTCAGGGAAGCTTTCATTACCAGACCTGTTGCTGAGAAACAGCGGCAGCAGCTTCCACAGTCAAGCCACTATCCATGGGAAGCATGAAAACAATGCGGCGACAGTAATCTGCCTGCTTCTGCTCGGCATGAAAATGCCTCACTAAAGGAGTGCCTGGCCATGAAGTCGGCAAATGGTGGCACATATGGCCCATTTCTTCTGCCAGTAGCGAGGCTTTTCTGTGGCATCTGCTATGGGTAATCACTGCAATTCTAATATTCTTTCCGAGGCAAATGACCGTCTGAATCAATTGTCGAATGCCAACAAAGAGCATCTTAATTGAATGACCCTGCTGAGGTGCGACTACAGCCAAAACAGATGTAGGAGGAATAACGCCTGCTTGGGACTTGATGGCACACTCCTTAGTGTTTTAACGGATGTAACCATATCTAGAGAGGGCAGTTTGTCCTGATGCGGATAGATGCATTAACTTCCCTGCCAGCAGTGTGTTGTCTATGCTCACTGTGGATCCATCGATAAAACGCTGAACCACAGCAGAGGACTCACAGGGCAGTAGCTGTGGTATTAATGCTGACAACTCATATATTCAGATCATGACCACTCGCAAACAGTATGTGATTGCCATGTCAGATTAGGGGGTAGTCTAATAGCCTCCTCTGTATCGTCTCTGGCCCTGGGAATCAGAACTTAGTGCTTACTAATACTGAGTCAGCTCTCAAAAGACATGAAAAAAACAAGTTAGAAAAGAAAAGCTCAAGTTGCTGTGTAATGTTGAGAACTTTAATCTAAAAAGACTTTTAATGGACATTTGGATAGGTAATTATCACTGCCTCCTTCACCATGTTTGTCCAGTGGAAGGGCTTCTGAGGGCACTTTTTCTCCACTGGAAAGACAGCCTAGCGGGCACTTTATCATGAAAACTTAACTGGAAGGGCACCCTAGAGGGCACTTTATCATGTTTTATCTACCATAGGAGTTTTTCTGAAATGGCTGACTGAAAATCTTTTTATGATGATATGCTGGTATACTTTCATGTGAGCTGTAATTGTTTGTATGCTAACAAAATAATTGTTGTTTCGTTATGTTAAGAACATTAAGGTTTCAACTCCTAAAAGCAAATCCTCTAGTAAGCATTTATCTTAGACAACGGATGGCAATCCTAAGGAACACAAAGATAAATTAATACAGTCTAACAAACCTAATAAAATCACAGTACCATATATACTTAATGAAACGCCCACTCCTGTTAAATTATGTCCAGTACAAATACATTTAAAATACAAAGTGCATTTATGTACGTGTATTACACTGAAACTGGAGAATTAAACTAAAAAAAGAAAACAAGTGTCAGTCACTTACAATATTCATGAGAGTGAGGAGGTAATTCTGCACATGCTCCTTGCCGTGAAATCGAACCACAGAGTCATCAACTCCCAGCAGGATTTCAATATTGTAGTCGTCCTCCCCGGCATCGCGGCGGCGACGGCGGCGCACTGTCTCGTTGACCTGCCGGGATATAGAGTCAAGAGTCCCGGGTACATCCAGCTCTGGTTCTGCAAAGGGATCAAGACAGGGGTGACAGAAGAGTTAACATGGACTTGCAAAAGCTGGAATTCATGACAAGCTGCGTTTTGTTTTTAAATCAGTCTCAAAATAACATATTGGATATGAGGCACATCACAAACTGTGAGCAATTACCTAAAAAACACAAACGTTTACTTCTACAACAGCTGAAATAGGGATCAGAAGCTTGAATCAGTTTTAATGTGTGTGTCAGGTCTTCTTCAGATGACATAAATGTTTAAATATCAGAGAGTTTGTGTTAGAGGTTACATTTTGGGGATTCCTCATTGTTTATAATTTACTTTTATATTAATTACAAACCAGGCAACCATATGTTGATTATTCAAGCAAAAATCCCAGCTTCATTTTCAGGGTCCAGCTTGTAAAAGGAATGACTTTATTGCATTTATCAGTTTTATGTCATGTAGGTTTTAGACTGCTGGTCGAACAAATCACAGAATGATTAATGCTCTAGAAAACTGTGTTGGCGTTTTATTTTATTTTTTTTATTTTTCTGACATTTTATAGACAGCAACAACAACAACAACAACGTATCAGTATGTCAAAAAGGAAATAATTGACAGGTAAATGAATAGTTTATAAAGGTCATTAGTGGAAGTCCAAAACTTGATTAGAAAAATCAAATCTATTATGTATAACTCACATAAAACAGACTTGACAGAAAATGTTTCATTTGACAATTTAACGTGTTGACCTTTTTTTTCATCTTGTTTGACTTCATTTCATTCTATTACTTTATTTATTAGACTGACAGTCGAGTGCATACCTCCGCTAAGGCCCAACAGTCCCCTTTTATTCTATCAAGCCTAATTGACTATCAAATAAAACATACAGAAATCAGCTAGATCCAGATTTATTATTCAAACAGGCATCAACTTGTTCACCAGCCACCAAAAAACACCTGATTTTTTCAACAAGGTCCAAGCATTACTCCCTGAGAAATTAACAAAAACGTTGAAAAACGTCCTATCGCGCAATGTTAAAGAAAGTGAGCAAGATCCGTCCATTTATCCAGATCAGCACCAAAAGTAAATGGGTACTATTCTGGGCTGACCCATCCTCCATTGAAGTTTTTTGGTAATCCGCTCAGTCGTTTTTGTGTAATCCTGCTGACAAACCAACCAACAAGTAAGAACACTCAACTGCTCTTATACATGATCAGGACCAAGTTCATCAAATAAATATTCATTTGTAACATTCTGACTGTATTTTTCATGCAGTTAGAATGATAAGAAACCACTTATATAGTAGTTCACATCCATGCCCTGGAGTAAATGACCAACTGTGCATTTCTGTAAAATACTGTATCGCACACAGTCAGCACGACTCATACTGTGTTACTGATAATGAAAGCTTCATGCTGTCGGCTTTCTTAGGTAGCGCTCTTAAAAGCCTTGACCACTCACAGCTCATATTCTTATAAATAAAAGTCAATTCACTGCTAGTAGTAACAGCATAAGACAACCTATATCTGTAGTTGTTTTAAAGTATTTTTACAATTCACAGATAATCTGCAGTAGTTATGTAACAGGGAAATCAGAATCGACTTCAAAGCATGTTTCTGCCTCCACTCGATATGAAAATGAAGTGAATTATCTGACTTGACAGCACGGTCCCCTCTGAACTTGCTGAATCAGACCATGAAATTGCTAATACTTGCCGTTTTTGATGGAACGGCCTCCCAGTACTTAACGTCTCCCTAATACTGCTTAGCTTTACACTCTGAGGGAAGGCTTTCTCTGTCAAATCTCGCTGGGAGCGCTGCTGATATGATATCCATCATCTGGTCCCCTCGGTAATCCCGACCAGAGTAAACAACGCCTACCCCGAGAACTGAAGTGGCCACAGATATCCCTTACTTTACACTTTGCTGCTTTACAGTAGGAGATTACCATTTTCTACTATAATAATGACTGAAAGATCAGCAGCTTGGTCAGTCATAAAAGCAACCAGCAGGAGAGTTGCAGGTTGAAAACCCGGCGGGGAAAACCTTGGCAGGGATGTGAATGAATCATCAGGGTGTCTTTGAGCAGCACTGTTTTGCTTTGCTGGAGCCACTGGCCAACAGTAAGGCTGTGATTATGCCTACTGTTTGTTTTGTTTGGTCTCAGCCACAGTGGAAAATTACGCTTTTGTTGTAAAATTTTGTATTTAGTTCATTTTAATTTGGTTTGACATAATCTCAAATGTGGCGGTTGAACCTTCCGTGCACTCTTGGTGGTTTAAAATAGAGTTTCTCAAATGTTTGCAGGCGGAGGAGACTGTTTTCTGAGACCTACCCTATCATTGTAACATAAAACAAGCCAGTGTTTAGTACTGATTGCAATGAGCGGTTTATTAAACTTTTCACTGACACAAACACTGCAATTTGGATCTTGTTAATGTGTCCAACACCAATTTTCTCTTAGCTGCTACTGTGTACTGAAAGTGTTTAATCCCTGTAATGCTTCTATAACTCCTAACTGCTAAATTAACTTCAAAATCTCATTATATGTTAACAAAACCTCTCTGTCATCAGAGAGAGCCAGATCCACAGAAAAAACAACTGAATAAAATAATACTCTTTTGCTTTAATCATAGGCCCTTTCAAAAAGCTTTATATTGCACTTTGATTACTTTAATCAGCACTCTGAGCCATGTAAGCTATATCTAATTACTTGTGAGAGCTGTTTGACTTACACACACAATGGTACATGTTTTGTATTGCACAGCTTGGTGCAATGGTCCCCACTTGTGACGTTTTCTGAATAAATCACACTGCAGACCTCTGGCTGTGTGTGCGATGGGCCCCCTGTGGTCCCTTTGCATTTGTTTAACCCCAGGACATCTTTGCTCCGGTCCTCACACTGAATATAAAAACTGAAAACGATGGGGTCCATAAAACTCTAGCTGTAGTCTGCCAGCGAGACACTACTGGCCTTGAAATAAAAAAAGTGGGTTCATGTAGGTCCACGCTGCCCATTTACAAACAACCCCCGGGTTGGTAAACAAAGGTCACATGGACTCACAAGTAGCTTGTGTGTTAAGGAGGGTCCTCCTCCTGCCGTGTTAGAACATTTGGCAGCGGCGTGAGTCAAAACAAACCATGTTCCAGTGCCTGTGAATTTAGCTAAACCTGATTGACGTGTCTGCGCCGTGTACTGGCTTTAACCTTTTGTGGTCTACAAACCAGTTAAGATCACATGATGAATCAGATTAACACACGCGTCTATTTGCTGTATAACGATTCAACCTCATGTCCCTGTAGTGACCTGCAGAGCAGTGCTTCTGGAGGAAGACAATCTCAGGTGTCTCAGTGCAGTTTTTTGATGCTCTCACCTCCTCAAAATAATTGAATGTGAAACCAAACCACCAAAACTACTACTGCTAAGACTGGAATATATGATTCCCCCCGAAATCTTCTAAGTATATTTCTGCACCTGAGGAAAGGAACGGCCGAGCATTTTACTAAAGAAAAAGCTCCTCTGTGCTCTATGAACGTCCGCTGAATAAATAAATGATCAGAGCAAGAAATTCACAGTTTTAATATTTTATCCACATTGGGTGAAGATACTGGCAAATACTTGGAAATCTCAAGCCATAAATAAAAGCGCAGGCCATTTTTCATTTTTCCAGGGATGCTTAGGGCCACAGACAGGGCCAGTGATTGAGTGGAGAGGGAGCTTAAATAAATAGGAAGAAATGGCTGCCACCTCAGCCCTGGCCCAGCTCCGACAGTGTTGGGATTGTGGAGTGCATTCCTCCTCTCCGCCGCTCCCGTCATGACACAGGCATTCTTGTGCAGCGGGCCAGCTTCCCCCTCCCCCTCCTGAGTAAACAGGCTTTCTGAGGTCCCTACTTCAAACGCACAGGACTTCCCCTCAGCAGCGCTCCTTAAGACCACTAGTGTGCTTCAGTCAGCGGCGAGCCCCCTCCTCCTCCTCCCACTCCTCCTCCGCCCCGCCTCGCCCCACCCCGGGCCCACAGCCCAGTCCCAAGGGAGCCCCGCCATACACCAGCGGCAGCAGTAGCAGCCTAGGAGATGGGAGAGGCCCCCAGCCAGCCAGCGCCTGCCCACACGTGGCACTGTGCGGCAAGGTGGCAACGAGGCCAGCCAGAGCCGCCGCAGGCTAAAAATGGCACAGAGGTAGGCGACAGGCAACTCGCCATCAGCCTGGAGTGGAAATCTACTGTGTCTGCTGTGACGGCATTGATATCCACCATTCACAGACACTCGCAGTCCAGAAATGACGCAGATGTTTTGCCGGACTGATCGTAAATCGTAGAATGTGGGCGGAAAAATGAGGAGTACAACAGAATTTGTTTGTTTTCAGGCAAATGCATAAATACTTACGGCACAGCCTCCTCCTTGAGAACACAGATATGTGTGTATATTTCTAATCCAAAATGTCAGTACATAACAGAAAAAGCATCTAATTTATGGAAAAATGTGAAAATATCCTGGGTATCTCATCCACAACAAGCAGCATTCTGGCATTAAAATATAGCCTTTAATCCTTTTATCTCATTCTGCTATGAAGCAGAGTGGCAGGATTGGCCTATATACTGTACTTTGTGTATGAAATGATACAATATGCACATTTTAACTGGTTATGGGAATTTGCATCAAACATGCTCTGTAAGCTGATGGTAATTTGTCTCATGCGGCAAAACTAGTAAGGGGTAAAACAAAGTGGACAAATAGACCAAGTGATGGAGCTGGATTTTTCTTTTCTGCAATTGTGTTGTTAGAGCAGCGTTCATATATCATAAATTCATCAATAGAGAGACTGATTGCATTTAAGTCAAGAGTGATGCTTGACTTCTGACTCAGAAATACTGAATTATCTACAATCGGACATATGTCGTGCACTCAAACTGCTCCCAGAGTGTTTTGATCAATTTATATACCACACAGCTTCACACATGGCTTCCTATGTGAACAGATAAGAAAATAGGTTTAAGCGGATCTGATGCAGCTGTGAAAAAAGCAGGATCATGGGCAGGTTTGAGCATTGCCCTGACTGCTGCTGCTCAACGGAAGCGATCTCAGTGATGACAACAATTAATTTGAAAACATACAATCCTGCTTCCAGCCAGTACACCTGTTGTAAATTTTGAGGCATCATAATGTGTTTTTTCCTTTTCTAAATCATGTTTTTTTTTATTGTGCACTTCACTCAAACTGTTTTTTGATCGTGCAATTTAAGAATAGTATTTATCTGTTTTTGCAAACAAACTCTCATTTAACTTCCAAGGTGGGAGGAAATTTGAAAACTCTGGGGAAAAAATCTGAATGATACTTGTACACTTTTATGGCCAATTTACTTTAATTGTTTGAACTAGGTGCTGTCTTTGTGGCATATTGCCTCATTATTCCATGTCACATCCACAACAGGATATTAATTTTTAAGTAAAGTAGTTAACAAGTACGTAAGGTCAGCAGTCTTTCAACAGTGTTGCTCGATCCGCATTTCCGCTGTATTTCGATGACTGATGCAACTAACCTGAATTAAAACAAAACCAAAGGCTTGACAGTTTCATCATAGGAGGTAGAGAAAATAAAATTTACTTCAGTTGCAATAAAACACCCTCCCCATTGGCCAATCCATAAGGATTTTGTCATTATAAACAGACTGGGGACCCTCCATCTCCCCTGCTTAGCTTACTTATCCAGAGCTGCATAAGCATGCATTTGATGATTTGCAGTTTTTACGTTTCATGTTTATTAACCTCAAATAACTTGGCCACACCATCTTAAACACACTATACATGGGAAGCACAATCCACCAGTCAACCACAGGCAGCCGACATTAATGGCTGCTTGGCCAGCTTTAATACTGGGACACTGTGTTTAAATCATTACAGCGATTTGTGGAACATGGTGCTGATCAGGAGTTTATTCCCTTCACGTATTTCTTTATATGAAACACCAAAGGAGGTGATGCATGTTCTCTTTTTCAGTGTGTATGAGGAAAACAATGAGTGAAAAAAAAGGCATTACTGCCACATCTTTCTTGGTTGACATCTCATTTTACAGTAGCCTATAACAGAATGTGTTATGCTGTTCCTGCACAATATGGCTTTCATGGAAGTTTATGCATCAGTGAACAACGGCCTGAAATCGGTTGCCCTATGTCAGTAGAAATCCCACATTAGTATTGAATAGAAAAACAAAATTAGCATCATTTGTAGCTCTATCATGTTGGTTGGGTGGTGGTTCCAGCATGAGGGTGTTCTGAAGCTGCAGCTGATTTAGCGCTGGCAATGTACTTCTTGTCGTGTAAGGGGATTTTTGACCCCCTAGGGCACATAAACCCTGGGATAATTACACTGGATTTTACGAGTGAGGCAATATTGTTTTAGCCTTTTTTTTCCTCCTGCCTCAATTGAGTTGAAAATGAGCGGTGACAGCAGCAACAACAGCAGCCTAATTACCAGCAGCGCACCGCAACAGGAGAAAAGATGCTGGCCGAGGCATTTCACATGGTGGAGACGCCATGCAGGTCTGCGGTTCCATGCTGAAGTGCGGCGGAGATTTTAAAAGGCGCATTTGTGTCTATGTGCATTCTCCATGGCCCACCCGAAGCTTCTGAAGCGCTATGAACAGGCTCATGGGGAGTTTTAGGCATACAATTAAAGCCAACGCTGCTGCTCCCACTGGGCCTTATATTAAAGCATTACTAATGAATCTAAGTCTTGGCTGCTTTGGCAAAGAAAATATATACAGACATACTGTAAAGGAATGGATCAAAAGATGATTTTAATGTGTAGTGCTTAGCTGAGGGTTGATATTGCTGTTTGGACACAAATACGGACACAAAGTGTAGACATTGGAGGACGATTTGTGTCATCAATAGTGCCTACTACACCAAACACAAACCAAACTAACGTTGGATATTCGACTTGCTGTTTGAAGCAGTTTTCTAACAGTTCCCATCCAAGACAAGATTGTTAAGAGGCACATAAGCTGCTCTAATCAATCATTTAATCTTAACAAAAGGTCAAATAACCACGTTAATGTGAAAGGTGTTGCTAATACCATGAAACCCAACTCTAGGCCTATGTTCCCCTTAACCTCCAATCAGCCTAGCATATTCAGTTCGACAGTAATCTCGGTTTTACAGCCCACAACTAATCTCTAACAGTCCCCACAGGAGTTGACTGAAAACAGATCAAAAATAAGAGTCAATGTTGGACTACCATTCGTAAAGTTGTCACAAACATGATTCAAAAAGGAAAGCTAATGTTGCTCTTTGTGTGCTGGCTGTAATAGTGTTTGCTATCACGTTCACCACAGCAACATTTAAAGGTGATAATAAGTGGATGTTGAGTTTACAGCTTGTTCTGCTACTCCCAGGGGCCAAAAAAAAAAAAAATCAATGCAGGACAAGCCAACAAAAAAAAACATTTTTATTTTTCTATTCTTTAGTTTATATTCTAACAAAAAGTATATTTTTTCTATAATTCAATAGTGGAAAAAACGTCAGCAGCTGAAGTCACACATTTGTTAGCTGCTGATGCAGCACACCTACGGGATAAGCCAGGAGAGTAAAGGTGGATTTCTGGTGATTTGTTATGTGTTATTTGGACTGCATAACAGTTTTGAACTTTGGCGCCCACCATTCAACTAACAAAATTAAAACCACACTGCCAACATAGAGCAAGGATGTTTTCAAATTACCCGCACCAGCCTAATATTTTGTAACACATGAGATTATCAATCCTCAGAACCAATTTGCACCAGACTAAATGTCAAAATCTGAAGACTCCAAAGTGCAAAAATAAACACAAACACAAAGCTTTTATTTTCCGCAAGTAAAACTTGGATGGGTCCTCATTAAAATAAAATGTCACCCCCTCATTAAATTTCAATTTAACCACCTGCTGGAGGCCTGAGCTTCAAAGTTAATATCTGTCACCAAAGTTAAAGCCATCTCCATGAGCTGCTCTATTATCCCGCTGGAGCCAAATCATGTAGTCATGGCTCTTTGACAGAAAAAAATGTCACGTTTTCATGTGAAAACCTCCACAGGATTTTGGCTGACAGTCAGCAGCAGTACCAGTAACATAAAAATGTAAAAATAACACATCAAATATACTGAAGCAAACAGACCAAGGTGGTATCTGACAATTTCACAATGTATCTGCTTCTAAAGGAGCAATTTTGCATGCCTGGAGGACCCTGAGAGCTGGAAAATAAACTCATGGATGCTGCTGGTCACACTGGGGAGCCAACTCACCCAAAATTGAAGGTTACGCTTTCTGGAAAAAAATACATCTTTCACCAAAGTAAAATAACGGTGTGTGGTGAGTCTTCTCAGTGCAGAATTGTCATTTACAACAGCTTTGATATGACAAGCATTGCTTCTGAGAACTTTGGTTGTTTCTTTAAAATTACTATTATTAAGACACCATTCTTGCTGCAATGGTTTGATGGGCTTGACAGTCCATCTGTGGCTCAGTCAGCCAATTATAGATAAAAGTGTGTGTATTTTGTGTTGCAAAGGTATAATAGGCCTACTTCCTTAGAACATAATGCTGCAAATGTTGCATTTGTATTGGCTTGGATGAGTACAGTGATGACTGGACCAGTCATCTCAAGTCTGAGTTTAAATAGTCTCTCCAGCAAATGTTTACAGTGTTTTTAAATTCATATCAAATCAATAAAAATACATCAGCAATTTAGATCAATGTACATCTCATTAATCTGATTATGGATTGGCTGCTCCTGACCAATTACTGTTAAATAATTATTACAAGCAATAACAAGTGATTCATGTGACAACACACTGGTTTTTTTTTATGATTGATAATCTATGGTATAAAGAGGGAGCTCAACTGCCAGACCAGTGGAAATGTCAGAGCCACAACCCAAACATATGCCAAAATACAATCACATGAAGGCACATGAAGTTTTTAGGCAGCTAGTTTCAGTCATCTTTTAGTGTGCGCAACATACACTCTTACCGAAAGTTGGCGCTGAATTCCTGATCAGACTCCTTGTGTTAACTTATTGTTTCATCAAATATGCCTTGAATTACAGGTCCCATATCATGCTCATGCCTCATACTTAAATTTTGGTTGCCTTGTAGAAAATGTTGAATGGTTTAATGTAAAAAAAACACACATTATCTTTCTCATACTGTCCAGTGCTGCAGCACCTCTATTCTGAACCTCTGTCTGAACTCTCCATTTTAGCTCCTGACTCTTTAAGGCCCCCCTCCCGAAAAGCCCACTTTTCTCTGATTGGTCAGCCGTCACAGGCCTGAGCAGGCATCGCACACCATGTTTCCGCTTCAGCTCCACCAGTATTTTGCAACCACGGCCATACAGAGGGCGTGGCTGAGAGCGGTGAGTGTATAGCTGTGACATCACACCCTTACAGAAGTCTTGACGGCACATTTAAAGGCACAGTTTCTGGGCTGCGTGGAGTTCTCCATGAATTGAATGTTTTTGATACTTTCGCAATATGTATATAGCACCTAGACCTGCTTTATAATAGTCATTTGTATCAATTAGTACATCAGCTAACAAAAATAAAGAGCAACAGTTTTGAGTCTCAATCATTAAAGGCACTTGTAATGCTTCTAACATGCTGTCTTTCTTCTAGTCTTCTATGGTAGTAAGTTTAATAAATTGTGGTTTTGGAACAATAGTCAGACAAAACAAGGCATTTGGAGTATCAGGTTTGACCTTTAAAAACCCAGAGGAACAAAAAGAAAACCTCAAAAACAAAACTGCAAGGGTCAGGCCCAATTTCATAGGTTTGGGCATCGTCTTAATGCTCCAGTTTCTTGATCCTTTTGGCGTCTTTTTAGTGATGTTGCCATGTTCCAAGATCTAAAAAAAAACTGCTTTTAAACTGCTTTAAAAGCAAATAAAACTATCAGTGCTACTGCAGCTTTTAATAGAAAACTGTCAACATGCTGTGTCATTTTCATGATGAGGATTCAGAGAACTCTTGCAGCTTGACTTGCATTGTGACTGAAATCCTGAAGGATTTCAGACTTGAGGCTTGTATTGACAGACAAGACACTTGACTCTGGCTTGACTTAAAGCACTTAAAACAGGTTTCAGAAAATAAAATGTTGTTTGGGCGCTCCTAGGCAGAGAAAAATATATCAAAAGGTCTTTATTTAGACGGCCCATAATTGTTTAAATCACCAGCAGGTCCCTGTGTTTTAAACCATTAAACCTTTTTCTCTTTGTTTTGCTTAAGAGTGCCTGAGGGGTGGTTTTCTTTTTTGTGACCTGTCTTTTCAACTTCAAGCACCACCTTTAAGCATCCTGAAGTGATAGAGCACTTGTCACTCTGCATTTTATTTGTGTTTGGAGGACGCTCTCGAAAACAACACTGATACTGGCACCAGAAATACAACCTGCGCTCACCCCACAAGTGCTTTATTTCTGTGCAACTGTTTTCACATAGAGATCCTGCTGTCTTAAAGTTTTTACTGTCTCTCTGTTGCAAACCTGCTTATTTGCTGTTGTGCTGTTGAGTAAAAGAGTATCAAACACGTGTGGAGTGTGTGTGAGTTAAGAGAGGCAGAGAGAGAGAGAGAGAGAGAGTCTTGAGGCAGACAACGGTACGCCTTGTTGGGGTCGGTCGGTTACAACATGAGGCAAAACTTAGGCTTCATTCATGGAAGGGTGCGAACTGCCTTTTTGGAAGAAATGCTCACTGTATTTCCTTTCAGGGAGTTCAATATATTTTGGTGACTTGCATCCGTTTTTTTTTTTCCTCTCTTTCTTTCAAAGAACAAACAACCCAATGTCACCATCTTAAAGGTCAAGTGACAAACTGTTTCCACTCTGAACCCGCCCAACACAACTGATAAAGAACAGAAATATCAGAGCTTAAAATACTAACAAATTAGTTCAAGGTTGAGGGAGATGTAAGATTGTGAATGGAGCCAATCTTTACCTCTGCCATGAACATTTTGGGTCCTGTTTGTTTTCATTTTAGCTGGCAGAAAACGTTCAAAACTAAAATCACATTTTGTGAGTTTAAAGTCAGGACTATGTAGATCCAGATGGAAATAAAATAACATTCTTGGAGCATAACCAGAGCTCTCTACCTTTTTTATTTTTCATCATGACGTCATGCATTTTCCATCTTATAATCTCATGATCCAATGCAACATTCATCTAATTGCGATCCATAACATAACCTCCTTGGCAGAGGTGATAGAAAGAGATAGAAAGAGAGAAAGACCAATTTATCACTGTGGCATCACTCATAGGATTGAGACTCAGCCAGTTTTTACAGATAATCACTACCGCAACTGATTTCACTGATGATGATTTCCCTGATGAGTTTTGTTCGGCCTGGCTGATGAGATTACAGTCCAGCAAGACCAAAAGTGACAAAGCAGCCAGATAACGCCACCGTCTCACCCTGCCAATCAGAACTAGTTATTGTGCTTTCCATAATAACAGGACAGTCCAACTGCTCCCTACTTTATTTAGTTTCCTTGATAGAGACCTGTTACTTTTTGACATCGTTTTTCCACCTTCACTATACAGAGTATTGTCCTTGTTTTGTCTTGTCCTTGATTGATGTGTTTTTAGGAGAAAACTGACTATCAATAAAAAAAAACATCCAGTAAAACATGAAGGGCATTCAAATGAGGTGCTTTTTTCAGCCGTGAGTATCTGTGACTATGACTATATATAACATACACCAGTGTGAAACCAGCACAAGGATTTCGATATAAATATATATTTTTGAAAAAATACCTACCCTCGTAGCTGTGACCTATTGCTGCATGTCATCCCCCTCTCTCTCATTCTGTTTCCTGTCACTCCTCAGCTGTTCTATCAAATAAAAAATCAAATAAAGCCACTAAAAGGCCAAAAAAGATTGTTCTAATTTTTAAAAAAAAACTATTAAATTAAAACCTAGGCAGGCAGAAGAGCTAAAGCTGGGTACAAAATACATGAGGGCAGTACAAAAACCCAACGATTTCACATAAACAAGTGAGAAAGCAGCACTTGAGATTAAATCAAACAAACAACACTGAATCACAAGATGAGTTCTGGGCTATTTCTCTGATGTGCATGGTGTAACTTCCAGGCAGTATTATTTCAGCTCTCAGATTCTTACACAATGCGAAGATATCTGAGTCAGGCAATGGAAATGAAAAGTTTTGCAATACTACACACACAAATCTCCTTCTGTGCCCTACAAACAGCTGTTGACGTCGCTTTCCTCCTTTTTTTTTGGATGAGCATTTCTCTGTAAAGCACACGGTGGATGTAATATCACAACAGGCAACAAGAATTTTAAGTATTTGGCTCCAGCGAGCAGGCAGACTGGATGGAAAGAAGAAAGAGATGCTCAGGAGCCCCTTCCAGCTGCCATGTGACTTTTGGAAAGCAATACGATGAATCACAGCAAGTCGGGAGAGAACAAAACGTAGCGATTCTCGATTCAAAATATTGCTCAATGCTTCCAAGGTCTTTTCCACCCTCGCTTCAGATCCTTGGCTTGGGCCGGAGTCGCTAATTATCACCAGGTTTCAAATGGAAAGAAATCATCTGACGCATTCAGGGTTCATATTTCCAAAGAGGCGAGGGACTGTAGATCATATCTTCCCAATCTGCTGGTTTATCATGCAAATAGGGACGGGTTGATATCAGATGGAGCGTGATCAGCTTCATTAATGAATTACGTAGTTTACTGATGACAGTGTTGTTGTGTTCAGCACGTGTATGGGTTTACCCCGCATCGATTTGGAGCGTTGAGAATCTGCAGAAGACTTCAAAGCTCTCTTTGGTCGGCTTAACTTTTCCCACACACATATGCACACACTCAAGAGTGTTCCCACCTCTGACATTGTTAAAACTGCTTCTGTTTACAAACCATTAGCGGATCAATCCTAACCAACATGCATGAAGCAAACCTGATAACCTTCATCAACTTAACCTTATCTTAATGTTTCATTACTCAAGGTAAATTGCTTTCCCTATCGTTAAATTCTCACATCCTCATACCGTAATTCAAAACACATGCCTCACATCCCGACAACAGAAATCCGATGGTGATGTACCTTTTTTATGACTACATTGGCGTCAATCATGTTCAAAGGGTGGAGAAAAGTGCAGATGTGTTTTTATGTCTCAAGGAGTAGGTACCTGTGCAAGGAAATTAAAACACTGCTGAGGGTGAAAAAAAAAAGCCATTAGCAGCATCTGAGGATTCATTTTCTGTTATCACAAGACATCCAAACACAAGCTATTCATTAAAGGAAGCTGAGGGCAGCAGTGAATTAGTTCACAGGTTTGTGCAGAAAGAGCAGCAGCTCCATCATCACATAAACAGCATGCATTTGCTCAAACCGTGTTGGCATATCTTTGTAAACTGAAGATATCTGACACAAACAAAAATTAGCTGACGCTGTGGAGAGAGGCTGAAGTTCATCAGGGCACAAAAGAACCAAAACAAGCAGAAAACAGGTGGCAAGCACCACAGAAGCAGCTGTACACCAACAGCTGCAGCGTGATATCAGCCCTTCACCGGCAGACCTTGATTACCTGCAGCCTACTTTCTCTGTGTGAGGAAGATTCAAGAAGCTTAGGAGTATGGACAGTGCAGCTCTGTAATCTAACGGGGCTGTTTAGGAAATAAAACAATCTTTTAACAGGCAATTGTGAGTTGTCCTCAGCTGATACCTGACGTGTAGTTGATGATGTTCTGACCTACTGTATAAGTCGGTGGCTGTGTGAGTCAGTGAGATGCTGAGCTGGGGAACTGTATGAAGTTGTGACAAATCGTAGAAACAATGAGAATTGTGGGTTCATGATTAGCTATGAGCTATTGTTGTCAACAGATTTGCTGTCCCAGTTTTCATATTTACAATAATAATCCTAATCCTACAGAACGAAAGACCAAAGACTGACGATGATTAATTGATCATGAAGGTAATTGGTGATTAATTTTCATTCGATCCACTAATTGGTTGATCAACTAATCATTGCTGCTCTAGTGACATACCTGGCTCAAATGCAAATAAGAGAAAGATAAGTGAGCTTTCATCCTTCCTGCAGACTTTCACCTCCATCCACTCATCTACAATCTTGCGACCCTTCTTCAGGTTACAACTTTCAGAATCCACTCCATCTCTTACAACACCCGGCAAGTGACAAAGATCTTCCAGTCCTTCTTTCTTTCTTTTTTCAATCCTCTCTTTGGCACAAGCTCTTGGCAGACACAGAACCCTCCTCAGAAAGAATGAAGCACAACCTCTCTAGGCTTCACGTGGAAACACATGGTCAAACAGCATTCATCTTTCACCCACATCACATGGTTGATGCAGACCCTTGGGAGGTTTGTGAGCTTTCGCTCTGGAAATCAAAGGAATACTGAGCCTGCTGAGGCAAAATGACTTTTTTGATGCTCCCACAAAAAAAAATACAGTATCTGCATTCGAAGTGGGCCAGGCAGTGCACATTCAACCTGCAACACAAAGAGATAAGGAGAGAGCAGTGCACACAGGCACCTTGCATAAACCCTTTCTTCCAGCCGAGGTTTGCTGAGCACACATGCTTGCGTTTAGCGGTGCCCTACTTTGCATCGCGCACATTCACTGAGCAGCTTAAGTCGTTCATTTCTCTCCGCCCAGACGAACCAGAATTCAAGAACTACAATAAAGCAATTACCTGACCCAACCTCAAAATCAGTCTCCTAACAGCTGCTGATGAAACGCTTTTTGCATACATTTTCTAACCAGGCTGCGGACTGTGCTGTGATATGTAGGTCCAACAGGGGAAAATAGGAGCTTTTACATTTAATCAGCACTAAAACGTACTGAGATGTACCTCTGCTTCAGATGCAATAGTGAATAGCTTAATAATTACAGCAGTAAGTAGCTTGGCAGTGGGGAAAACACCTTACTCCAACCTGTTTTGTATTGCCAATTACACTCCCCTCCCTGCTAGATCACATTTTCAGGTGAATTCTAGCAGGATTACAATGTAAAGACTATTCTCTTTTCCCTTTTTTGTCTCTTCCCTCCCTTGAGTGTTTTTCATTCCTGCCAGCTCACAAAATTCCTCTGCACTCAGCCAGCCCACACTCTGCTTAACACATCTGTGTGACAAATATAAATCACTGTTTTCTTTCAGGATCTCTCTCTCTCTCTCTCTCTCTCTCCAAGTCTATCTTTTTTTTCTTCGTCTGTCTCTCTCAGAGCTTGGGCTCATTTTCCCAAACTTCACCCGATTGTGAAAGTCATTGATATGCTCTCAGACACGAGGCATTTCACTAGTTTCTCACTCCATTTTCACTACCATGTGAAAATAAAACCTCATATTCAAGTGCTGCTGAGGGTGAACCCCGCACCTAGGGCGTCAGGCCAGATAACAGCAGATCAGATCTCAGGGGCACAGAGGAGTCCAGACATTTGCCCCACTGTAATTCTCATTTCCCAGGGATCACGCACACACACAAACACACACACACACACGCACACATATCCATCTGTCAGCGTGATAAGCTCTGTATGTGTGCATGAATGAGAGATTGAAATACATACAGTCAAACACACATTATGTGAGGGTACAGAGTGTGGGCCGTGCGCACAAGAGATTCTGTGTGTTTGTTTTCGTGTGTTAATCTGATTATTAAGGTGTTCCAGGCAACATTTTAAACCTCTATATATTATCAGAGGTGAAACTGTTAGCGATGAACCGATTTTTGGACTGACAGACAGTTAATCACCAACAATTTTAACAATCATCATCTATCAAGAAGAAATGTCAAAAATATGCAGGAACCAGTTTCTGAAATGGGAAGATTTGCTGCTAATTTATTGTTTTATCTTACTGAATAATAACTAGAGCCAGACCGACATATCTGTTGGACGATATTAGCCGTTGTTATTGGCCTATCACATACAGTATATTTTTTGGTTTCTGCGTATATGTTGCCCAATATGCACCGATAAAAGCTTGTTTTTTTTATAGATTATAATGCACATGAAGATGCTTGGGATGATTTGATTACATTCACAGTAAGTTTACTGGGTGTCATTTAAGAGAATAAAGTCTGACATTAAACTGTAAAATATCCTGCCTCCCTTACACATTAGTGCTTGAGAAAAACATCTGAAAGAAGCGTGTGTATATTGGTGGATATATCGATATCTGGATTTTTTTACTTCCTGTTATCGGCCGATATCCGGCCCCCATACTGCGTGGAATCATCTGGGCCACCGTTCATTCTGTTCTGGTGGGCTGGATCTGGTTTATTCGGTTTGCTCTTAGCTGACATGTGGCCACGCTATGGCCTGCTTATGGCTCTGATCTGGCAAACAGGAGCGGACTGCAGCGGACTGAAGTGCCATCATTCCATGCGGTATGTTGGACCGATGAGGGTGTCTGGTACAATTTTGCTATCTGAGAAAAATCAGGCATCAGTCTGGCTCTATTAAACCAGAAATACCATCCTTGTGATAGCAATTTTTCCCACTTTCTGATTTTTTAAAGGATGGGGAATGGAGGATTAATGAATGAATAGGAGAAAAAATATTGACACATGAACAGATAAAGAAAACAACTTGTTGCAGCCCTATGCATCAACTGTTATCAGAATTAAGACTACATGACCCCATAAACCTTCTTACTTCCCGTCGCAGCATATCACAAATCTCTCTCAGTTGTGTTATTTCATGTCCGCTGGTCTTTGACTTTTTTAGTAATATATATATTGCCTAACAAACAACAAGGAATTGCAGATTAGAAAATGCCACAAATATTTGATGATTGATATTTGTTGATTCAGAACAAGTGTTTCCATTACACTATGTGTCCACCAGAGAGCAGTGACAAGTATATCTCTCAACTGCAAAATATCCCTGTCAGTACATTCGGTGTCTTGGACACCACTTCACAACCAACTTAAAGGAATCCTGGTCAAATTTGTTTTGCTAATGTTACGCAGTTATGTACAAAATAAAAAAGAATGTTGGTGGATATATTGTGATCATTAATTAAAAAAATAAAAAATAGCCATATTGGTATTGGCCTAAAGGATTCTGTAAAATTCAGTATTGGTCAGGTTATGATGTTAAAATGCTACATTTCAAATGCTCATATGCTCATGTGAAAAGTCGTACTTACACATTGATTTCCATGTTCAGCACACGTCATTGGGAGAAACTAAATTTTATTTTACACATCTATTCATGTTTTAATATTTTATATAAACAGAAATGTCCATATTGTATTGCTGGCAATGAAATGAACGTACTCTACTGCTCCACCTGACCAGATGTGTACAAAACCCAGTTAAAGTGAGTGATGACTCACACACACACAACTCAACTCAACTCAACTCGACTCGAACTGAAAACATCACTGATGCTGTCGCGGCTGGTAACAATGTATCCATAAATCTGAAAAATGTCATCAAATACAGGGTGATGTAGACCTTCTGTATACATGACAACAGGGTGACGTCTGCTGCCATTCTGTTTGACTACTAACAGCTCTCTGCTCAAGCATTCAGCGACATTGACTGATGTATCACTGCTGGCTCTTTCAAGGGAGAAATCAGAGAAACTGGAAAAAAAACAACATACGTCAGAAGCCTGAGAGCCTGGATAAAAGCAGGAGAAATATAATGACAATCTTCCTTTATGCCTTTACCTTGGTATACATACAAAGCTTCTTTCACATGTGTGTCCCTCAGAGACTTCTTCTCTTCCACATGGGAGGAGAGCAGAAGATGCGGAAACACTGCCCAGGCAGGCATGTCAATTTATCAGCAGCACAACCAGCCCCATTCACTTTGTGATTCCAGGCACGTTTTCCATTTGTTTGTACCCGAGTGATTTTGGTTCCAGGAAATGTATTTGCTCAATTTGAACTTTTTAACTTTTTTGTTTACATTTGAGCCTTTGGGGGTATTCACCCACAGAGAGAGTGCTAACAGGTTGGGATCCTTTGACTTCTGTCAGGATGGATACAAGACTGCGGTGTTATCAGAATTTGGTTATTGTTATCTAAGAGTCTTTACAGAAAGAAAGTGTGATTACACTTTACAACTGATGTACAAAACACTATTTGGTTGAGCAAACAGTCTCTCCACAAGGTCCATTTAGTAGCCGCCCTGCAACTTTTCATCATATCACATGGTCTTCATAAACAGATGGAGTTTATTTGTTGACATAAAATAAATAAAACTTTTAACTTTTTGTTAAACTTCCACTTCCTCTTAACTTCCACCCCTGGGGCTGCTGTTGCAAAGACTACTGAATGTGTCTGAGTCCCAACTACCAAAAAACACAGGATAAAACATGAGCTTATTCATTCACTTAATTCTCTAATGGAGGCAAGAAAGCAGATAGAAATGGAGGCAAGCTGCCAGCCTGACTGGATTGCCAGTCAGCCTTAATTGTCCCTGGAGATTTTGTGCCTGTTGGCAGGCAAATCTACATAGAGAAAGCAGGGTTTATAGGGAACCAATCTAAACGATTATAGGCTTCACACTTTGCAATCAACTTTACTTCAAAATGAAAAGTTAAAGCACCACTGTGGCTTTTACACCTGACTGACGCAGTAAGAGTCATGTCTCATACAGAAATGGTACATGGTGACTCACACACGAGAAATATCAACATCTCTGATGTCAACCCAGATAAGTCTTTAAATCCACTTAAAAATCATAGAAAGGGACACTCTTCATGCCGTCAGACCTTAAGAATCATCTGGTTTGGAAGTTTTCCTCAGTAACAACAATTTCACTTCCTCAGTTGCACTATTGACACATTTGTTTGATATAATTAAGTGTATCCAGTCAACAACGTCCTGGAACCTGTCAACATAGAGGCAAATCTTATTTTATTTTATTCACTTAATATTTTCAAACTGTGGTGGATCTACTGCAGTGGGAGCTTTACAAGATAATGTTCAGCTAGCACCAGTGAATGGAACTGTATTGTTCGTTAACCTCTTAAAAATACCAGAAGATAAGTCCCAAGTGAGAAAGTCTTATGGCAAATTTCTTAACTCTCAGAGATGGAAAACATTATGATGTTGTGAGAATCCTTTTCAGATAAAAATCTCTTCCATGAATCAAACTGTTGATCCGCTGGGGCTCTGTAAAGAAACAGTGTTCTGGCGGATTATTAGCACCTTTCCATGTGTAATCCTCTGGCTTTTGTTTGCTTTCTTTGGCATCTCATATCACAGAAAATTGTTTTATAGAAAAACAGAAAATGCTCACAGATGTTTTACTTGCAGGAGTGTCAGCAGAATCATGTTTCTGCACACTGAATTGTTAATACTGAGAAATTAAGAAAAGACGTAGAGAATTATTTATTCAGAATCTTGTTCCACAAACGGCAGGATAATCTTTTGTTATAGGCGCGGCCGTAACAGGCACAATTCCCACAGTCGAGGTGACCTTAACAAAAGTTGAGCGTACTACCTTACCATCAGCTGATAGAGAAAGTCATGCAGAAATATACAGTATATGGCTGTAAGTATGTGGACACCCTTTAACAATTCTACAGTCTTGTAGTCCCAACCAGGTCCAGAAGGAAATGATGAAAAATGAAAATTTCCTATTTTGGTGTGTATAAACTTGCCTGGCCAGCACAGGGCCTGACCTCAACTCCACTGAACACATTTGGGATATGGGATTTTTTAAATGACAGTCAAATGACAATGTCAATATCAACTTTTGAGACAACATGGGTTAAAAGTCTAACGACTGAAGTACTCAAAGAAAGTGAAAATTTGAATATCTACGATACCATGACAAATGGACCAACTCCACCTGCTGATAAAGAAAGATTATGTTATATGATTGGATGACACTGCATTGTGTTGAGGTAAAAAAAATGGATCCAGGCCCAAATTTTTTTGCTGAATGACCCTCCATTTTTTAGCTGCATTTAGAGTTGGGAACGTCTTTTGTATTATTGCTGTGTTAGTTGTTAAGGAGAGGCCCTTTACTGTTCCAACATGACAGAAGTGGGAAGTGCTAATGTCCGCCTGAAAACAACCTTATCGCGTAACATCAGTGTTGGACCTCACTGATGCTCTTGTGACTTCCCAAGATCTTTTTGGAATGAGATGTTCAGCAATGTGCTCTAGTTTCACACATGAAGTACTTCTTAAACATGAAGTTACAGTCTTGACCTTGGAAACACTGTGATGATTGCTATATAATCATTGCAACATTAAAATTAATTAATCATTTGCAACATCTGTGGTGAACACTAGTGATGCACATTATGGATTTTCTTCAGCTGATACCACTAACTAATAATTTACCTGCTTCTCATGGCCAATGCCAATCAGATAACTAATAATTTCACACTTCTGTAGTTTAAAGAGAAGCTGCAAACCTGTAACGTATGCACCCCTGAAGGTTTTGAGAGGCAAACGATATAGTATGTAAAGATGAATGTTAGATGATAATTCTTCATCTTCTTCTACTTTGTGTTTATTGGTGGATCGTAAACCAACTTTCATGCACAAGTATTGTAGGTTAAAGGAAAAAAAAAACCTGTTACTCTCTTTGTTACTCAACTTTGTTGTTCCAAGTCACTGTGAAGCCAAGTGTGCCGTTTCATCAGCACCTTTGTTTTCACACAGCTCTGCTACTGTTAATCTGACTCTCAGGCCCCAACAGGAAAGACAAGGTGCTGAAACATACAGTACACAGCGTCTTAACCACACACACAATACTGAGCTCAGGAGGATTGGAAGCAAGCAACAGCTTCAACACTTTCTATACTTGCCTCTTCTTCTCTGTTCCTGTGAAGCCCATTGACAGTGGATGTTGCCTTATCTAACACGGCCTGCAGGAAAACTAGCACTTGGGGTGTAAGCTCATGGGAACTTTTCAATATCGCTGACATTAAAGGGTGAAAAATCACAGGCTGTAGAATCAACTCAAGGTGTGGTCAACAAACGTACACAATGCAGCGTTGTCTGATCAGTAGTGAAGATGCCATCTGGACAAATGTGTTTATCCAAACTTTTCACGTGTCAAGTACTCAAGTCTTTATATTAAAGTACAAGAAATGCAGTGAAAATCCTTGGATCCAGGGATAATCATAAACGTTTAGAGATTACTGATACAAATGCCAGGAAGACACACCTGAAAGCTGCCGAGGACACCTGCTAGGACAATTACACCTGCTGAGCAGCTGCTCAAAGGCAAGATGCACCTTGCTCAGAGATATCGCAGCAGTGCTTGCTTGTCAAGAGAAGGGAGGAATTACTCATCCAATGCCATCACCCACAGTGAGTCTGGAAAATCAATCTTACAATCCTCTAGTCGCTGGGCATTACAAACGTGAGATTGGTTCAAGGTATGAAATCCAATCAACACCAAAAAAAATCACGAGAGGAGCACGGCCGAGAATCAAACAGTTGTGATGTCTCTGCTGCACAGTGCAAATAATCTCTCACAGCACCTGTGAGGATCGATGTTAACCCTTTATTAGCCAAGACAGGAAGGTGCAATCATTTTTTACTTGTTTGTTAAATTATTACATGTAACATCTCATGTAACATTCTGGTAAAAAAAGAAGGTAGAGCTACACTTGTTAACTTAAAGCAACAGGTTACCTCAAAGAGTTGTTGAGTATTGAACATGTCTGCATGTCGTTGCCATGTGATACTGGTTAAATACTGAAAAGCCTTTATCAAAGACAGTTTGCAAGCTTCACAATGTAGACAGCAAGGAATACAATTTATATAAAAAATGAGGTATAGAACAACTGTTGTCCTTGCTGATTATCGGGGCTGATATCCAGCATTTTCTGTTTATTGGAATCGGGGGTTTTCTGTCAGATTGTTTATACAAATTTTAAAATGTGCTATTTTGGCAATATTGACTCACACAATGTCCCGCCCACAACCCTATCTGATTGGTCTTCTAATAATCCGTATCGGTATCAGTCCATATCGGTCGACCCCCTATCTAAAATGTTATTGAATGTCACTGTTCAACATTTATAAAGGCAGAAAAACAGACCAAAAAAAAAAATCATGATGCTACTGGCATCTGCAAATGTCAGCGTTCACAGAGCAGATAAGGCAGCCAATGTTCCAAGAAGCAAAGAAATCTCCTTGATAAATTCTGAGAAATCACATTTTTTACATCAGTTTGATGTGGAGAATTTCTCTAAATACAATGATATCCATGAGCCTCAGCTATTGTGAAGAATGCAGCCGGAGGCAAAAATCTGCGAAGCAGCATTTTTTTCTGAATGTGACGTCATTGCTATCAGGAATAAAACACTCCATGAGGCACTGCTTGTTGCTTCTCAGGAGTTGTAGTTATGCCAGTATTTTATGTATTTTATGTAATTAAATTTGACATTTTCATGCTTCATGTCCATCTAAGCCCAATATACCTTTACTTCAGATATCACGGTTGCCTAAATAACCTCTTCTGCTGCCTTGAATTGACAGCTCTGTGTGAGATGTACAAAAAATACCATGTGCACCAACAATACAGACTGATATACACATATTTTACATGGCAACCTTAAAAGTCACCTGGCCTCTATTTAAACTGGTTTTCCCGCCCAAACTGCACGACATCATGGTCGAACGGAGAGCAGTGCCGAGACGTGGATCCATGCTGTTACATTGTTGTGACTTGCAACTGCGTAGCCTGAACAGTGCACTTTAGCTGTGCTTCTATTCTAACAGCTGATAATTCATATTGAGTGTTGTTGAGTGGAATTGATTTTCTGAGCAAATGACACAGAAGCAGAACACAAATCTGCTTAAAGTGGAACCAGACGTTCAGGAGGATTGTGTCATGTGCAAGATCTCTCTATATTTGAGAGATTGAGGCACAGCAGTACATAAACATATCGTTTACCATGCCATACACCGCATGCTAGCTCTTCTGCGATGCTTTAAAGACGTGAGTGAAGACGAAAAAGAGGTAACAGAGGGGAGTCCAGAATAAAATGAAATTTCTTATCACGCATTCCCAGCCCCATTATACATTGTCTGAATGTAGACTCACAGTGGTGTAATAGGCTACCGCTACATTGCAAACATTTCCCTTTCCCTTGGAGATTTGAGGGAAATAAATGTGGGGAAACAGTCTGCCGAATCTTAAACAGGATCATGTGATCACACATCTGCCTGCTGCTAGCAAGGGACAGAAGGACGACCTGAAGAAATGGCCGAAGGTAAGCTCACTAAGCCAGCGCTAGCCTACTTTATTGAATCTCTTACTTCCAACAGTGAAGCAATTAACAACCTGAAAAGCTCTGAGGCTTATCAGTACTTCCATGGAAATAAAGTAGGGCACGTTTTACCAAAGGAGGTGGAACAGGACTTTGTCTGTTTCAAAGCAGACAGAGCCAAGTCGGATCCTCAAAGTCCCACAGCACTTAGCTAATGGTTAGCTTAGACCCGTTCGGACAGGATTAACAATACGGGAGGGGGGTGAGGATTGAAATTTTAACTGTGTTCCTCTGTGATTTAACTCACTGTTCCGCACGGCTTTTTAACTATCGGGAAATGACCGGATGTGATCTGTAATAGATGTTGATATGCTGCAGGACAATGCAGGACAATTTGAGTCAAACGTCTCTTCTCAGAATCATACCTCAGTCAGATCTTAACTTACAAACACGTAAAATCAATGACTGAATGAAAAGTGAGAAATATTACTTAATGCCACAGAGTTTACACTAGAGGGTGAATTATTCATTGGTGTTTTCTGAGAATTAAAAATTAAAATTAAAGTTATTTGACATAAAAGTGTTGTTGCATTTTATATATTTTCATTCTTTAAATGTCACCAGAATGCAGGAAACACAATCCTTGAATAAAAGAACAATATACTGTTGTAGGAACTCTTCCAAAACTTAGAGCGTGATCATCCAACAAAATATAAGACAAAGAATAATGATCATATTGCGTCTATGGTGAAGGCCACTGTGCTTTAAAAACCCCTGGGCGAAAACAACAGCAATGTCTAAGTAATTCTTCTTTTATTTATTTAGCTTAACCTGCACAGGGTTCCTAGCTGCCAGACATCAGTTATTATCTCATCTGTACGATAATTCTGCCTTCTGTACAATCAATATATTTTTTAAAAAAGCCATTATGTATGATCATTTGTCGGTTGGTTGGTTTTGGTCTACGCTGTCAGGATAGGAAAATATGGATCCTACGCCTCACGTGACCTCTTAGAAGTCAGTCATGCTTGGTGCAGACTATGATGATGAACATGGAGCTTGACTCACTAAAAACTATGGTCTGTTCAAGCCGAGTTGTTTCGAATGCACCCGTAAGCCAAGTTGTATATTTTATTTGCTGAGCTTATGGCCTTAACTGTTGTCTTGCAGAACATGAACAGGCTTTCAGGCATGCTGACTCATTGGTAGATTTGTAGGTGTGTCAAAATTGCTTTAAAATATATGTACTGTAATAATCCATAATCAGCCCACTTTTATAGTGGTTATGACTCATGTACGCATGATAATTTCAAGCCTCTGCTACGAACATTTATAGCTTTGTTAGACCTTGGGTAATAGACCTTTGATAATCATGTATATGAGCATTCATGATTGCTCTATTTTGAGACATGAACTTCTGTAGTAAAATGCTAGAAACTGCCAGGCAAATAAATATTCATATAGCAATTTTCACAACTTGTGTGCCAGAGTGTGGAGGAAAAAATCTGAAGTGTAGTTGTGGAATTACAAATTGAGCAGCTGATTGCAGGAGCACTATTTGCTCGTTTTGGGGTTGACTTTTTTCTTGTCAAGTTTCAGTCTGCAAAGGCATGAAATCAGAAAAAAATAGTTGACATGAGAGCAATCAGGGCAGATATCTCCAGATGGTAGATGATTTTATTTACAAATGTCAGAGGAAAAGCAACTTTTATTGACTCCGTCAGCAGATGGTTTGACAAGTTACAGGCATCATACTGCTGTGCATTCATTACGACAGTATACACATGCACATCATGCACATGATGAAACAGCCCGTCTGGCTCAAAACCAGTATTTCTGCTCTGTTTACACCACAGCAGAATCCAGACAGACCACAACTCAGCAGAGTACATTTACCAACTGACTGTGACTCTCAGTGGGAGGTTTATTTTATATTCTAACTCAGTGGAAAAACAATTTATCCTGTAGTTGATTAAATGTTTGTTTAATTTAAATTGAAAGATCTTTTAATATGAATACATTTTCCATTATTACTTCTCCTTACAGCCGATTGACAGACCATTGAAAGTGACTCAGGGAAGTTCTGTTTGTTGTTCCTGAACACAAAGTGATTCACAGGAAGAAACTGTGGCACAAGTCTCCTTCACATTGGATGTGATGCATTACACATTCGTCAGCAGCAACAGTGACATTTGTTTGGTATAAATAGAGGGCAAGCTGGGTATTTAGAGCAAGCAGCGACAGCTGTTAGCATTAATGATTATAGTAGTAGCAGCAGCAGTAGAAGTAAAAGCAGTAATTTGTGTATCACTCACTTTTTCTGAGTCTTTAACTGCATCTCACAGCCTTCAATAGCAAACGGAACTGAGTCTGGTTTCATCATGTGACCCATGGAACAAATTCAAATGGGTGATGAGGACCATGAGATGCGGTTGAAGCTAATAAGTTGACCTTTAAGTTGCAAATTCTTGTCACACATACTGTAAGTCAGGTCAACACTAGTAACCTTTAGACTGCCTGGTGGTAGAGGCTGCTGTAGTAGTAGTTGCAGTAGTAGTCAATGCTCAATAAGGGAGTGGAGGGGGTCCAATCATGATCATGTTAGATGATTTCTGTTTGGGAGGGGGGTTGTTTTGTTTTGTTTTGTTTTGTGTTGCCCTATGCAATCAGTAACGACGCATCATTTTCAGTCAACACGGAGGCTATGAAAGTGGCTGTTAGGAGCAGTCAGTGTCACAGGTATATATTGGTTGAAAAGTTGTTATTTTGGTGTAGCTGTCTCAATCTCATGTCAAAGATTTGGCAATTTATGGGGTAATTTTCCTGTCTCTATTTTTCATGAATGTAGCTATTTTCCTGGCTCTGGCACAGAAAGATGATGTCTTTGATTTCAGCTTTACAAAGCCATCAACCCCAAACCTATGTGAATCTATGAGAAACTCCAGGCACCATTGCTACACCCCTTCTTGAAAATCATTTTCTATTCCTTTGAATTCAGACCAAGTCAAGTAAATTTTATTTAAATAGTGACAATTCACAATAAAAATTATATCATACCAATTTTCAATTGCCGCATGTCTTGACCATACTCTAATAGAGACCCAACATTTCCCCCATGGGCAAGCACTTGGCGACAGTGGTGAGAAAACAGGCCTTTTAACAGGCAGAAACCTTGGAGCAGACCCGGACACATGGTGGGCGACCATCTGCCTCAACCGGTTGATCCTGACACTTCATGTATATCAACATGTTTTGTTATATTAAAAGGTTGGGCATAAACTTGTCTGGCTTGCTCCAAGATTTTTTGCTTTCCATGAGGGTGGAAGAAAGATTAGCACTTGTTGATGTCCCATGTGCAGCCCATATGGGTGGTGGCAATCCTTTTAGTCAGGTTTATCTGGCTCCGCACACATCCACCAGGGGCTTTCTTACAATGAAAAAACAGAATGGCACTCATTAGAGCACATACCTCTGACAAGAGGTACAAACAGTCCCCTTTTGTACTCATTCATAATTACCAGCCACCTAAATATGGCTGTTTTTTTACCAAGATCCATTAATCCCTGAAAAATTTAGAAAAATGTGAAAAAGTCCCGCAATGTTAAAGAAAATGAGAAAAAATTCTGGATGCACACCAAAAGTTATCCTTTTTGTTTGATTTGATGTGAAGTGGTGAGCGATTTTTGTTTCTTTTCTGAACAGTTTGAGAGAAATCGGTAGTTTTTCTTTTTCACATATGCTCTTGATGTTTGAACTTGGCAGCAGCTGAAAGTAACTATTACATGACACAGGTTACTGAGATGGATAAGCATTGATTATTTATAGAAATAATAGATCATCATTGGATGATCAACCATAGAACCCTCATCACTTCATTTTCAAGATAAAACCACATTACAACCGGACTACTGGCTGTATGAAAAGTAGGTTCAGCGTAGTCATAGCGATAGTAGGAGCAGTAGTAGAGGTAGCAGCAGTACTAGTAACACCCTCTGGACTGCTATCTGTTGTATTAGCAGTAAACGTCATGGTTGTGGGTCCTACCTTGTAGCTGGTAGTCCACAGAGATGTCGGAGGGGGCCTGCAGCAGAGCCGACCTGCGGTAAACCACGTGAACCCTGCCCTGGTCTTCCAGCTCTTGAGTCCCTCTCTCCAGCGGCTCGATGAAGTATTCATCTGAGTCAGTGCGGATCATCCCGGCCTGAAACACAATACCAGGTCAGTCATTAATCATAAATGACAAAGAAAAGCGGCAAATCCTTAAATTTAAAAATGTGGAAAGAACATTTTTGCTTGACAAATGAATGAAACGATTAACTGGATATCAAAATAGTTGGTAATTAATTTTCCTTCAATGGGCAGTTTCTTCTCAAATGCCTGAATAGCATTATGGCTCTGACATCGCCAAAAAGAGGTATTAGACAAATGTCCTGCCATAATGAACCACGATCTATTGTGCAACAAATATGCTAATAAGGTTGAAAATCAAGATAATTACTGCATTAAGCTGATAGCATGTTAAATAAAGTGTTTTTATTTATGTAAATGTATGCAACAAGGTTCTTAGGAATCTAATTAGACAGCTCTATGGGGGAACCTGTGGTTCATCTTGTTTGTCTTGACTCATGTATACACAGACAGACAACATTATAATGACACCATAATGTCCTCCCTGATAATCCTATTAACAAACATGCATAAAATATATGATAATGAAATGACAGATGTGCTAACACAGAGTGTCTCTGAGTACTAATTGTATGATTAAAGGTATTGAGTCTTTCAGCGTGACACTGTGACATGTTGTTTTGACTCTTCCTGCAGCATATAGTGTGTTTGAGATTAACAACCAACCCAAAAGCTCCACATCATTAGTGGCACATTGGCGTGAAATTGCTTTGTGATCGCTTCAGATTTCCTCCAATAAGGAGCGGGTCATGCCCGCAGTAAATGGCAGATATAAAGAGTCACAGAGTCCAGTTAATACAACGATGTACAAACAAACTGAATGTACAGCTCATCCAATCCCAATGGCTTGCTAAAGCAGGTGTCACACGCATGAAGGCTGAGGAAAGCTGCATCAAAACACACGTTAGCATGATAGGCTGCTATTGAGCAGCATGTGACCTTGCTAAACCATCTACAGGCACATTCCTACAACAATACTACAAATGTGCCCTTAAGATCTATCAAAAATGCAATTCAGAATGCTAATGAGGCCTTATGTTTGATGCATCGAGGACATAATTGTAAAATGCAAATATGGGCCGTGCAGATCATTGCATGCGTCACTCTGCTGCGAACACCTGCAGCATCGAATGAGACAGGAGGAACACACTAATGACTTAATGTTTAACAATCACATTCATCCATTAGAGAACAGGTTGCCTTGGCAGAGAGAAATGTCTCACAGAGCTCCAGAGGAATTTTGTTTCAGCTCTCGGTCAGCCTGTCGGTCGGTCCAGCTCCACTGCTGCACCGCTCCGACCGTACCTCGCTCCGGCCTCTTCACTAACACTCTGCTGGACTGTGCACATATGGTGCTTTGCAACAACATACACACTGAACTCATTTCCAGCTCCCATAGTCCCCGATCAACTGAACACTCTCCCCTCTCTCGCCTCCTGTTTACACGCACCACCGGCTAGAATCCAATTTAGGTTCTCATTCAAGTTCACATGTAACTTTGATACTGTGCGACTGAGTTACCTTGCTGCCATTTATAAACACGTGAGCAGACTATTCATGCCCTGAGGTGTGCTGCACATAGATAAACAGTCAGCCAGTGAAATTAAATAAAAAGATTCAGCCTCCAAATGACCTCTTTAAAAAATGTAGCACTGATTAATGCCACTTTGTCTCATCAGAACATTACTGTATGCTGTGTTAGTCGGATGTGATGCAGTTTGTCTTCTGACAACACAACCTGGTTATGATGCTGATGGATGTCACATAAACTGGACTATTTTGATTATTATTTACTTATGAATGAATCCTCAAACCTCTGCTTTGCCATACACTTGATAAAATGAGTTGACACAACCTGGAAGCCTAAAAAAAACAACTGTTTCCCCAAAAATATGTACATTTTCAACAGGATTGAATTTTGTGCAAAGTGTCCTGAGTTTTTGAGCATTTTAACCTCTACAGCTTATACTTCTACATATTTCTGTATCATGATATGGTTGAGAAATATTATTTCTGGCCAACATGCTTCAAGTAACAAGTTCTACAATGTTACGTTTGAATTGCAATTAATTTTGGGTAATTAAATCAGTGAAGACCAGTGAAGTCTGCACCCCAAGTCAACTCGAGGCCCTTACACTCACAGACTTCCCGTGAACACAGATTCTGCGAGAGTGGTAAAGTCTGTACATTTGGATGAAGCCTTTATCTTCCTGTTTTTCATGTTTTATGCCTTGGATGCACAACACATTCGCAATATCGCCCTCTACAGTTGGTAGGAATGCGTATCATACATACTCCCTTGTGTATGTTGTAGCATTGCAAAAGATACAAAAGAAGGAAAAAAATACGGGGCCCATTTATGAAGACATTATTTACTATTTGCCAGGAATAATCAGGGTCCCTTTAAGATCTCGTCCTAATTCAGCAAAGCCAAACTTTGCAAGTTTTTGTGGGAAAATGCACCTTCAGGTATAGATTCTACAACCGCCTCCAAGTTTGGACCCTGAAATTACACATCTAGAAGACTGAGAAATGAAAGTGTGAGATCAAAAACAGATAGTGACATTTAATTCACACGGACGAAGGGCATCTCTCATCTCTATTTCTAGGTTATCTATGCCGATCTTTTACTTGAGAAACTACACACACGAGATTGAGAATGGCCGATCCAGTCACTAAAAATCACTGCACATCTGCAGGTTTATATGAGAGCCATGCAAACAGCTTAGCTCAGAGCATGTGTGTTCACATCTCCCTTACAAGAATCTAACTATTGCGCATAAAACCTCAGATTACCTGTGAAGCTTTCTTCTATCCACACGTTGCTAAGCAATTGAATCACAAATGCATGAATGTATGTTGCTCACAGTAGAGAGGATAAAGATGCATATTTAAAGAATATCTGTATCATAGGGACATTTTACAGCAGGATATTATGTTCACATTCAAATGAAATCTAGATTCAGCTATGATGGCAGCTACATGTTATCGGGACATGAATGGATGAGGTACAGCAGAATAAAGAATAAGGAGGACATGTGACGTCTTTCTCATCAAAGAGAACAGCAACTCCTGCAGAGTGATGGGATACAGACAAAATAAACCAAAAGTTCATGTGAGAGACAGTTCAACACCTCAAGAACTCATTTCTCTCATTGCCTTGTTACTTCTGTATATATGCAGCAGGGATTTCCTCCTCGGCTTATCGTGTGCATTTATCTTACACCTGCAGGCAAACATGGATTAGAAGTATTCTGTATGTCAGCATACATTACCAGTAATGCTGTTTGCCTTTCCTTGTGCCAATTTCTGTGGATTATGCAGCCTAAATTAATCCTGGCATTACACGCATGACCACATGCTGTAACTTAGTTTTGTCTTCCTTTATTTATTCTGAATATGTCTCCAGCCTTTGTTGTCTCCCGGCTGGTGGCTAAACAAATTCACCTTAAGACAGGCATGTTGACATCAGCTGAGCTTGGAGGCTTAATGAAACTGGAATGAATTCAGCATGACTCTCAACCATTCGCTGATTGAGAAAGGAGATAAAGTTCAGCGTTTCAGAAGTTAATAATCTCAGATATTAATAATGTTAACAAAAACCTTGAGAATCAAGCCTTCAATAGATCAGTTATGATCAGTAAAGCTGAAGCATGTCTCTCACAATAAAATTAATCCCTCACACACATCATGAATTAGGCTGCTGGCCTACCCGAAGCGCCGCTTTGGGCTTCTGAGGCTGTGCAGGCAAACGGACGGATGGATAATTGGATAAAATTCTTGAATCCATCCAGTGTTGCTGTTAAATACTGAGACTTTTTGGGAACGGAGGAGCTGAAAATGCCACCTTCTTGTTAAGGCTTGACAGAGGCAAACTGTGAGGAGTCATGGTCTAGCTTTAAAACACCAACGTCATGCAATAGTCCACATAATGAGAATGAGAGCTCACATTTTATATTGATCAAAGCTGCTTCACAGCATGACGCACAACTGGGAACTGCTTAGTCGATATCAAAGATCTTTCTATGTATAAAACAACAAGGAACACTGTCTGCACTTTCATTGAAAGATGCTATTATTTAAAAAAAGACACATTTTTTGTGCAAGTCTTGGGGGCGATTACTGGGCCAGCACAGCTAAGCTCTAATCAATTCAGTCAATACTGTTTTTTTTTTAAATATTTAAACCTTTTTTTTTTTGTCTAACAAAACACAGAAAACAGCTCATTAAATCCCGCTTTGCTTCATGTAAGGCCATAAAAAACAGAACAATGTCTTATATGCATGTAAAACAGTCTGAGCGTGCCAGGCGTTTCAGTAATCTGTGTCAACCAAAGGAAGTGCTGAGCTCCAACTAATTTGAATGAATGGAGACATAAGCAATTAGACACAGCTGTCCTGAAATTAAATTTTCACGTATCCTTAAAGCAGAGATATGATTAACATTCTCAAACACTCGGAGGAGAAAAAGCTTAGACACACATTTCAGCTTATTGCAAATTGTGTCTTCTTCCAGGCCAGGATGAGCTGAAAATCAATTGGAGTATTCATGACATGATCATGGATCCCGATAAAAAACACCCAGGATAAGTTGGCTGCAGTAAATTTCCATAGGGATAATTGTGAAACGGGATAATCGGTAAATATTCTTCCATGAGTGACCTTGTCATGCCATAAGATGCGTATCACATCTGTGATACAATCAAACTATTTGTTTGTTAACAAGATGTAAGAAAAAGTGATTCCAGTATCTTTTAGTGTCAATTTCAGAGATAAGGGCCCATTGTCATGATTATCGGGATGATATCGTAAAATCGCAATTATTTTGGTCTTGATACTTGTGACATGAAATTCTCATATTGTCCGATATAGACATGACATCATCTGACAATACCTAGCCCCCCAATGTTTTACCCTATCCTGCGCCAATGCTTACATCATTACCACTGGTAGGGTAAAAAGGTAGAATTTGGTCTGAGGCAGTGCCAGAGGGAAGTATATGTTGTTGCGTAAAGGAATTAAGATTTAGCATATTAGTATTGGATTGGATTGGAAAGTCCTTATTGTCTCCAAGCGGCAATTTTGTTTGCAACAGTAGAATAAAGCTCTAAGAGTACATCAGTCCTTTGTTTAGTGCAAAGGCAATTAGTCCTACAGCGTTTTTGGAAACCCACCAGCTAATGGAACAAATGATCTCAAGTATCTGTTTGATTTGAACCTCCAAGGGAAAGTATACCTCCTCCCTGATGGCAGGAGTCCAAACTCTGCATGGAGAGGGTGATGACGGTCTGCCAGAATGGCCTTGGACCTCTGAGCAGCTCTGACTTTATAAAAATGACCCAGATCATTAAAATTCACTGCTAATGGTTTTTTGGCAAACATTTCAGCATGGTCAATATAGTTAACCATGCTGAGGTTACCAAACCAACAGATCATTGTTCAAGTTGAAAATAACTCGATAAAAGATGAATACAACATTTTTAAGATCAATATGTCGACGTTAAATACCTCAACTTTCTCAAATGAAACCGTCTCCGATTGGCCTTTTTGCAGATGGAGTCAGTGTTGGCGTCAAAAGTCACATGCAATGGGTATTTGATCTGACTTGTCCTGCACTAAATGTATTAAAGAAGCTTTTAAATCATTTTATGGGAACATTTAATAAGGCTGTGTTCACTACAGACTGATATTTGCCCAGTTCAGTGGAGGACTCAGGATGTTGGAGGGGCAGGGGTGAAAAAAAAGGGCACGACTGTATGTGGTGGGGCACCAGGGCACAGAAAGGGCACTGGAGGGCACCCTGGAGAGTATTTTTTCATTTTTTTCTGCCATAGGAGCATCCAAGAGGGCACTTTGGCAGCGTTTTTTTCGAACATGGGTTTTTGTGGTTTTGTGACTCATAATAACCAACATTTGGAGAAAATTTCATTACAGACCTTATTATGTTACATATTGTCTCTAGAGGGGAGCTGATCACAGCAAATTGTCAAAGTGACATTGCCTCCATGATACAGTTAGTATTGAATAATAGTATTAGTTGTGGCCTTTGGAGGGATACACAGGACCCTTTCTGAACAAAAGGACATGAGACTGCATCGATCAGCCACAACATAAAAGCCACCGACAGGCGAAGTCAATAACCTGGTAATCTTGTTTCAGTGGTGTCAGTCAAGGGGTTGGATATATAGGCAGTGAATGAACAGTTCGATGTTAAAGGAAAAATGGGCAATCGTAACAAACGTTAATGTGTTTGAATTATCAGAAAAACCTTTTCAGACTGAGTGTTTAAATGCAAAACAACTTCTTTTTGGCGTCATTGTTGCTCCCACATTCCGACATGACGCACATGAACACACAGAAAACAAATGAATTCCAAACTTGGGAAGAGCCGAGGAGCACGTGAATGCAATCCAAAAAAGTGGTCAAAGGAAAGACAATTGGCGAACCGGCAACACCAGGTTGCACTATGGGAAGAAGGCAAGCCAGCAGAGGCAGTGTGATGCTCCTGGCAATGCTCTGCTGGGAAACCTTAGGTCCTGGCATTTTTGGATGTTACTTTGACATGTACTACCTCAACATTGTTACAGTCAGTAACAATGGTATTCTTTAGTGGCACTGGCTTCCTTCAGCAGGATAATGCATGCTGCCACACTGTTGTTCAGGAATAGTTTGAAGAACATGACAAAAAGTTCAAGATGTGGATGTGCTTGAAGTCCAATCTATGGAGGCCCTGGTTCACAGCTTACAGAACTTGAAGGATGTGCTGCTAATGTCAGGGTGCAAGATACCACAGAAAACCTTAGAGGGTTTTGTGGAGTCCGTGCCCCGATGGTTTGGAGCTGTTTTGATGGTACGAGGGGGACCTACACAATATTAGGACGGTAGTATTAATGTTGTGGCTGATCAGCTGTGGGCCACCGTGAGTTAATTTTCAGATTTGGTTATTTGTGAAAATAATATCTCGATAGTTTTTGCTTCTTTAGTCATCAGGCTGATACTGCTGTGTTTGGAGTGATCATATACAGACAGTATTGACCACAATATTGACGATCAATAAGAAATGCCTTGTCCAGTTTGGCTCTTATGCTCTTTGTAACAGTGAAGCAGGAAATCAAAGGTCAAGAGTGGCATCGACACAGTCCGGTGTGTATCTTTATCTCAGCATTTTTCATTATTTATGTGTAAGCTGCTGTTAAAGACAAAAAATCTAAACAATAAAGAGAAGAAATACATGAAAGAAGTGTAGAATCGAATGAGAGTCTTTGCACAGTCAGTTTCTCTCTAACACACACATGCAAAGACACATCTTTATAAAGATGGAGGCTGGATGAATAATTGAAGGACGTCCTTCAGCGATTATTTCACCTAGAATCACATAATGTAATTATCTATAAATAAGAGAACTGAGCAGTGTGATTAGTACTGTCGCTTCACAGTTAGAACGATTGAGTGGCTCACAGGAAGAGACAAATCAAGTGAACAATCCATCCAGATAAAATGTGATGAGCCTGCCCCCCACCAGCAGGATATCAGAAGAACTGTGAGTAGGAGAGCCACTCATATTTAAAACAGCATGGTTTAAAAGTAGAGTTGTACACTTGAAACTGCAACAATGCCTCTTTTCTTTCATTTATGAGTCCAAAATCCACAGGGAGCACAGTTTTGGAGCTCAACACATTTTTAAATACATTTTCAGGGCATATAATCACTCATATAACCACTCAGGACAGTTCTCTGTGCATTTAAACTATTTGTGGTTGAGTTCCAGACAACAAGAAAGAGAAACTGTTGCTGGGAGCTACAGTGTAAGATATCATTTCAGTCAAAATACTGGATGAAAATATGTATGAAAACATTTTTGACAAAAGTGGCAAAGCTGTTTCTAAAGTTTTTAACAGCTTGACACTTTTATTCTTGTTTTATTTATTATGTCATGTATGTATGATTAGCGCCTCGGGGGAAAACAGAGGAAAAAATACAATACAAAGAGTTTTTCTCATGGGTTATCATGAAAGTTTTATCTCCAGGGCTCCAAATGTATTCAAATAAAAACATAACCTGTAATAACCGGAGATAAGTGCTTACAACTGGTGACAAGGCGTCTCAGCTAAAATGGTAAATGAGCTGAGCGGCTGAAGCACTTCACAATTTGGCTCTCATTCACCTGTCGACAGACCGCTGGCAGCGAGCAAGACGGGGTTCACTGTGAGGTGTGCCATATTGTATCGTTCACAATATCGGTGTAGTTTTTAATATCATAAAAAAACATCATATTGTGATGACAGTCTTACGCACGGCGACAATAAGCACGGCTGAAAGATTGTGTGTAGCTTTGAACTTCTACTGGAAAATGTGCTTTTTGGTTTTGTAAGCTTCAACACAAAATATGAAGAAGACTATTTAGTTTTACATCAATAAATGCAAGTTTGCTCAGACAAAACCTCACACCCAGGCTTTCAAGAAGGAATTGGAGTGTTATATTAAAACAATAACCTCTACAAAGAACAGGAAAGCAGCAAGAAACTGTGCAACAGTGTTTCTATTTGAATATTTTCATAAATTATTATATTTACATTAACCCCTGGCATGTTGTTTTTGTAACTATTTCATATTCTTTGTCCTATTTACATTGTTTTAATTATGAATATAACATTTATTATCTTTCACTATTTATTTATTTATTTATCTATCCTTTATTTGCCTGTACAGTTGATTTCACAGTTATATGGTTTGATTGTACTTAATTGTTTTTCTTTTAGAAGCGATGAAATGAAGATTTTTTTTTTTAAAGGATGGCTGAAAGTGAAAGTAACATTGCTATCAGCTCCACGGTGGAGGAGCGACTTTGGTAGTGTGAAAGAGGTGTGGTTTTAAAAGATCAGTTGTCCAAAAAAACAAAAGTATTTCACCACCTCTCGCAGGAGTTAATTAAGTACGAGAAGAGCTCACCAACTATTGCGTCTAAATCAAAAATATTTTTCATAGTTTTGTCATATGGTCAAGAATATCGTTATAGCCAATATACCCTAAACTATCAGGATATCATTTTAGGACCATATCACCCTCCTTTAGTTCAGCGTCTTGCTCGAGGACACATGTGGACAGGAGGAGCCATATATTGAACCACCAACCCTGTGATCAATGAGATGTCTCCCAAAGTCACCTCTAAAGAGATGCCTCAGCAAATAAAGCTTTGTTTCAAAAGGTCATAAGCAAAAAGGTTGGGAACCACTGGACATATGGATCAATTGGACAATGAAAACAATCATACATTGCAGCTTCAAAGTGATCGAACCCACAAAGGTAAAGGTCATGTTGTGTCAAGGTTGTAAAAATCAGACTTATTGCACTGAACAAAAGAAGATACTCTGCATAACCTCAAACTAGTCTGTTTTTCCAGTGATGAAAGCCTTAATTAAATCTGCTGAATATCAGCGAGATCAGCTTGAGGTGAACTGATGTGTGGAGCAAAGCATGCATGTGATAATCCCAACAAACCAGCATGTACAGTATTCACGCATCACGTCACCCTCATCCAAACTACTTTAAAATTATCTTCCAGGAATCTCTTTCACAAACAAAAAACATCAGGAAAATCCTTCGCCAGCTGGAAATGATGTCTCTGGGAGGGCATGTTTGTTAGATAAAATGCCTTGTGGATGATTATTTGGCAACAGTCCCATAATTAGCGTAAAAAAAAAGTGTAGAGCAACAACTGGCTTTAAAAACACTTTCACATTACGTCAAACCTGGCTACCATCTCGAGTTTGGCTCCACAGCAGAGTGGTTTCTGATGGCACATTTTTTGCCACCCAGTTGTCGGTGTTGTCCAATATCAGGGGGAGACAATGGCAGGTGTCTGACAGAGACTTTAAACACAACCCTCAAAAAAGGGATCAAGAGTGCTGTGTTCCATCAGTTTAATATCCCCAACATCAGCCTCAGCCAAGCAGACAGCACTCGTCTGCCAAAGAAAACATATGGGATTCAGCTGAAGGGCTCCAGTTTTTCAAAAACAGTCTCTTTCAGTCTAAACTTCTTAAGGAGGTCGGTATGAACGTGCTTTCGTTTAAAAAAAAAAAAAAAAAAAAGCTGAGGTACTGCAAGGATGAAAAAAAGGTCTGAATTCAGCCAGGACACTGCCACCTTTCACCCTCGGTGTTGTTCAAAGGTGTGTTTGCTTTCAAAAATGTGAGCAAACCTTCGTCATCATTACCTGCCATTTTCATCCCCAGGCCTTTAAAGAAACTTTAAGGGGAAAAAACACACAAGTTAATTTCTTGTGATTTGCAGGGACTAAAAGTCTTGGTGGCGAAGTCTGAACTATTTTGGAGAATGCTTAACAATTTGCAAAAATATTAAACAAGTCTACTTAATCATCATCATCTTATCCATATCCCCAATACATTTAGATTTTTCAGCATGTTTATGTTTGAACCTCAGATGTATTTAAGCAGATTTTGTTAAAATAAAATGAAATATTAGAAAGTCAACAACGTTTGCTGATAATAAACTGAAATTTAAGAGTTTTTGGTTAAAGTGCAGGGCAGGCTGCACTTTGAGAAACAATATCAGAATTTATTTCAGCCGAGTCTTTTTGTGCTGCTCCAGCAAACAGAGCAAACATTTACAGATGGCTTTGAGGAGGCGGTGAGGAGTCCGTGCTTGACTTAAAATAAAACCTCTCGCTGGTGAAAGGCTCCCAATGTCTGTCTGTAACGACAACAGAAAATGTGGGCTCCTCTTATGTTAATATAGGTCATGATTAAAAATGCTTCAACATATAAATATCAATAAAAGCACCCCTGCAGTACACACTGAGCTGAACTCTCGACTGCTGAGGAGAGATCTTGGAAGAAACAGCTTGGCTTTGCACAGCCTCCCCTCCTGTACCTCAAACCATATACCCAAACAGCTCTGGGGTCAAGCCTCTGCAACAAGCCTTGGCTAAGTCAACAAGAAACATTAAGAACTATTAGTGAATAAAACTCTTGTGCCCAACTACAGTTCACTGCAAAGAGGAACTGGCTCACTTTCTTTTTCTAATCAAATAGGATATTTTCTTTGCTTTTTTTTCCCCCTCCACGGCAGCTCCAGATATGTCAAGAGCTGTGCACGTCCAGAATGCTCTTTTATGTCTCCAAGGCCAAAAGTTTAGGCCACTGAACACACGTAGCTCTAAGCAAAACATTAGCATATCTTATTTGCTCATTTTGTCACTCTTCATGAATCTCAGCGTTGTAAACGTTTCCTCCAAGGCGAGGGGATCAGGAGAGCGTTTCAGCTAAAATGTCCTCCATCATGCAGGCTTTTGCTCTGAAAGGACACTAACTGGTGCATTACCCATCAGGCCTGCAGAGTGTTTACAATTGCGAGACTCACATGCCACAGACACAGCAGTGCCTCAGCCTTTTTGGCTGGTAGAGCTGATTATGCAACATGACACACATTAAGAGGTGTCCAAGTTTGACAGAGCCGCTGGCGAGGTAAAGGTTAATATCAACAGTCGGTGCTGCTCTCAGGTCAGCTCTGCCTCTGACTGTCTATATCTGTCGGTCAATCAGTTGGTCCGTCTGCCAAGGCCTGCTCACACAAAAAAAAAAAAAAAAATATCTCCTTCATGCGACTCGGGATAAGAGGAGGGTTTTGTTCCAGCTGTCCTGCCTCATGGAAACTAATGAGTGGGGCTGAAGCAGTATTTCATTGTTGCTTTAAGGCATTTCCAGGCAGCTTACAGTTTGTTTGTCAAGATGAAATAAAAGCTGCTATTCTTGGTCTGATTTTTTTTTTTCCCCTCTCACACGTGACCCAGATCTGATGATCCGCAATCGACTGAAATCAGAAAAACCTGCTTGCCGTATTCTATTTGAACACTCAAGTCACAATCTGTCAGCGATGCAGTGACAATAAGAAGGGATTTCACTTTTTACTTTTCTTTTTAAATCCCTGCATATTTCCCTACATAATACAGCTGTAGCTGTGTTGATAGTCCCCTGATAGTCGCACCTTTATATTACATTAGCACACATGCAACAGCTCTCAATTAAGACAATACAGCGTGCATCGCAGCTTTACTTCTTTCAAACAATTCCTGTTGTGGGTCATATAATTTCGCAGCCCAGTCACCAGGATAAAATGTTGGCAGTTAACATTTCTGCAAACCACTGATGCGTTTGTGCGTGTCATTGGCTACCATATTGGTGTGTCTATAATACCTGTCATATCACATCCACATTACATGTCCAGGCCCCGACTTCCGTTATCAGGAGCTGAAGGGGAAGGTGGTGGAGTTACAGGCGAGAAACCTGAGAAGCCAGTGACCACAGTTCAAGACTGCGTTTCAACATTTGTAAGCGTGAATCCACATGATGTGTTTTTAAAGGAGACATAAGGGGGGTTTTAAACCTAACCACACAACACCACAGCACTGTCACAAGATAAAATGAAAAATGAACGCATCACATTAAATGGTTGGCAGCTATTTATTAGCTTGTTCACACACTCACATCGTTGTACAGATGTTAAGACTCCACTGGGGCATGTATGGATAAGCCTTTTTTCAGGGTACGTCAATTTATATCTGTGTAAAGTGAAACTGTATTATACATTTATTGGAAATCAATTAAGAAACGGTTTGTATGAAACTCTGACGAAGGTTCAGACTACCCTATTGCATGCTTAAGAAGGTTGTTTATTTCTCAAATATCCTGTTGTTCACTCCTGTCACACATGTTCATTCATAATCTCCCTGCTGTCACACTCTGGGGCTGTTCTTATCAGCAGGTCACATCTATCCAATAGCACAGCGACACACCTACATTGTTAGCCAATCATCTGGCTCTCCTTTTTTAATATATTCCTCTCCCTGCCTTTAATTTGTTCATGCTGCTGTTGTGCACGCCCTCCTCCTCTTCCCCATCACCATCCAATCTTCACAGATTTATCAGCTTCATTATTATCAGTCTATCAGTCGCAGCAGCGTTATCAGCCACCACCATCACCAGTGTCTGGACTCCATGGGGGGAATTATCTTGCTGCTGCTCAGGGCAGACATCCCTCAATTACAAAATCTCCCAGTAGAGTCTAATTGCCAAGGGCTTTATGTCAACACTTAACGATCCCATATCATATGTCATTAAAAAACAATTATTTTCTTCATTCATTTGTTTCTCATGATTGAAATATATGTAGGAGCATGGAGGTTCATTCTTGACCCCTTGTGACAAATTAATTTCAACCTAAAGGTCGGGGAGATGTAAATATATATAACGTGTTGGGAATATGTGATTTTGGCTGATTCAGTGAGTTAAATACCTGACAAATCAAGTGACTTCATCATCACATTGATGCAAAAATGTTGTACAATAAGAGATATTAAAGGTATAACAAAATCTCTACCCGTTTATAAATCTATGTCATGGACCCAACACATGCTCGTTTGCCAGTGACTTCCGAAACAGCCTGACCCTTGGAGCGTACCAGGAACAGCAAACCAGACCTTCATTGTACATTCACAGTTTGGTTAGGTGTAGGCAAGAACACTGCTTGGTTAGGTTTAGGGAAACATCATGGTTTGGGATAAAATAACTACATTACTTTTATAACTTCAGTTACGAACGTACCTACGTTGAGTGCGTGACTTCAGTTGTGTAACGCAGGTGACGTAACTTGACTACATTACTTAGTTAAAATAACTCACAATTTGCTTTCACTCTCACACTGGACATGAACAGTGGTCTCCTGGGTGAAAGTTGTGTCTTTGTCTTGCCTTTGCCTTGAATTCCTCCTTTGCTGCTGTAATGATTACTACAGCCACTAGAGGTTGCCGCCTAACAAGAAATGTAGATATGGGTCATTTTTTTGATAAGGACGGGCTGCTCACGTAACCAAACCCTGGTTCTACTGTGTAAAAAGTGCCCTTTAAATATAAATGAGTTGTTCATCTAAGAGAACACATTAGTCTATTTAAGTAAAGCCGAGCAAGCATTAAGGTGAAAGCATTACAAGAATAACAATATAAAGACATGCTTGCAGCTCAGATTGGTTCCACTTAGGCACAGAGGTGCTTTGAGCTAAATGTTAACATGCTGATGTTTAGCAGTACATTTACCATGTTTACCATCATATTTTAGCAAGTAAGCACTAAGTATCCGATAGCTGCCAAGACCATTCACTCAAATTCTCAAACCTCAACCTCATGGTGGAGTTTTAAGCTTATTCCTACTCTGCAAGTGTTTCATTTCAACACGGCTGGTGTCAGACATGTGTTTCATCCCAGAGGACATATTAAGACTCATCCACAACAATAAAGCAGCACCGGCTCTGCATCAGAGTAAAAACAAAACTCAATCTCACTAGTGGCTTAACATGTTTGAATGTTTGCCTCTGAACACTGTTTATTTTAAATCAATGTTTGAATGTTTTCAGGCCTGGGGCTATATTACGGTTCATGCCATTTATAACAGCATGAGGGAGTTATGTATCCCAAATCAGATTATTAAATTCATACTCCTCAATCATCTCCCCTGCCCGGCGTAGCTGGATAAGAAACAGACACAGAGATTATGTCCTCAGTCCTAAAGTCCAAAAATACATCAGACATGAGAAGCTTCCCCTCTTTGCCTTTCAGGGTAACGACTCTTCAATAAAATATCTGCAGTATGTGAACCATTAAGGTTGCAACAAGGGAACCCTGTGAGCGCATGAGGAGAGGCCAGACATGGGCTTTGAGACATGTTGGGGGAGGAGGAGGATGGGAATGATACAGTACACATCCACTTCAGACATCTCGAGGTCAGTCGCATTCCTTCGTTGTTTTGCTCTGATGCTTTTTTTTGCAGCATGCTTTATGTTTCATCCACGTGAAAAAGAAACAAGACTCACGTGACCAACCATCCCTCCGACTGTTAACGATGGACGTACTGTACTCGTAAAGCTATCGTCCTTTCACAACAAACCTCCGTGCAGACCAGCTGTGTCCAGGATCAAACACTGTCATTATATCCCCTAAACGGAAGCAAATTCCTTCACTGAGCCACATATTTCCAAAAACAGTGACAAAGTTGAAAAGACAGTTCATGTTTTAAAGATTTACAGTAGCTCGTATGTCTGCTCTTTGATCTTTACTCAGAAAATACAGAAGATAGTAACAGGCTTTTTTTTTTTCTTTTTTTCTGGATCTTTATCAGTCTAATCAATCTTCATAAAGCTCCAAAGAGTTTGTGAACCACACAAGGCTGCAGTGTTTCACTCAGTAGGAAAATCATGCTTCACTTTCAGCCAAGACACCAGAGTTTCTTCTTTTCATGCATACGTCAGAGATAATTTAAAGGACGCCATTAGAAAGAACATGCATCCATATGCATCAGAATTATTTTTGTAATCACAAGATTAAGTTTGTTATTTGTCTTATTTATTTTTTTTTTTTTTTGTTAAAAGCGCCTCAATTTTCTTGACCATGTCAATCTGGACTGGACACCAGCACCGTCTAGAACTCTCTCAGAGAGTTACATAAATGTGAACATGTAAACAACGTAGGACTGCTTAATACAGCTGCTGATTAGATTGAGTCAAAAGATAAATATAAATATATGTATCGAGATATTCAATTCTCCTTTCTTAGTTATTGAGGTCAACGACAAACTTCCAGCATTCTTCAAAGTCTTATTTTCAGGTCCAGCTGCTGAATACCCAAAAGTATAGAGGCAGCACACACACAAATCTTCAGGAAAGCGTTGACTGAGAATAAAACACAGTAGCCAATCTCATATTTAGGATTACAAGAGGCTCCCTCCCAAAAAGTCAGACTTAACATTCAAAGCCTTAACTTTGGCAACAAGTTGGAAAATGATTCAAGTCTTGTATCAAAATTCTTATCACCAAACATTGGAGTGAACGTGACAAATCAATGTGCTAATGTGCTGACATTCTACACCTGTTTGAACGTGACCTCTTTTCCGACCCTGACAGATTAACTTCTGCTCCAGACATTAGACGTCAAGAGGCAGAAAACAGAGCTGAGCACTGGTATACTTCATCCGCCTTTAGCAGAAAAAAACCCTTGTTTCTCTGACATGCATGCAACATGAAGGCTGTCTCCCACACAGGCCGGCAAGGATTACCCTAACTTCACCCCCACGCTGCTGCTGAAGCAGAGGAAGTATCTGCCTCATAAGCATTTAGCAGTCAGCCTGCCTGCCTGCCTGCCTCCTCCAGTAAATTCTTCCAGACAGCAGCCTGGCTATAATTAAGAAACAGTAAAACACACACCTAGCGAGGGGCTAGGGCTACCACTTGAGATCAAAGACCACTGGCCCTCAACAACAAGCTTTTTCATCAGCAACCACTGGTTTGGTGAGTGTTTGATCTCCAGTTATGCAGTCCTGCAAACTTTGCATTTAGGCTGCAGACAGATCATCATGTTCAGCATTACAGCAACCAGAAGACCAAACAGTAAAGGTTCAGAATGTAGTACATCGAGAATAATATGGTACTTTTTCTGGTTTTCACTGATGTTTATCCAAAAATATCGGCGGAGACAAAACCCAGTTTTATGTCCTGATTTGTACCTTTTCGGTCATTTTTACTGATTTTACGCATGTCCCCGAACATCTTAAATTTGTTTGTGGTTTCTATTGTAACACAACACTGATCTTGACATTAAAAGAAATCCTTTTATGATGTTGACAGTTCATGTATCATGTCCAGAAATACCATGTAGAGAAAAATGTTAACCTGGTCTTACATCCCTGAGCATCGTATGGTCCCGTTTGTTTTCACAGATTTCAACCAAACACAGCAGACTTCTCTAAAGAGCAGATCACTGTTAAATGATTATTACCCAGATTTTATGAACCAGCATATCCAATATGTGTTGTTTCTTGCCCATAACAGGGCAAAAATATGAGTATTCGAGCTGCAAAATGCAACAACTTTTAAGTTCAGACTGGTATTATTGAGTGCTTTTTGTCAGATTTGAGTATTCTTTCAAAAAATAGAACGACCACTGACAGGTTGGTTCACTGTAGTATAGCACCATGCGGTGCTGCAGCAGCAGACTTTTCAAATCAGCATTACACTGAGCAAAGTGACTGACCCTTTGATGGCTGTTGGCGTCTTTAAAGTGACATCCTGCCACGACAGTATTTACGAAGCAAAACTCTCACATCCTGTGTGGCCCCCTCTCAGGCCAGAATCTCCTGCGAGATTCAACTATAAATGTCTTAGAGGGACTGAATCTGCCCAAGTGATGAAGTGCTTCCTCCTGCTCCAATCGAAGGAAATGGCCAAATCCTGCAGCTCAGAGGAGGGATTTAAAGGTCAGACTGGTATTATCTTTGAGGACATGTGCTTGACATTGCCATTGTATTTACTTTGTTTATTTTTAGAGATTATATTTGGGAGTTCACACAAGAGACACTGCAGTTGCTCAGTTTAGAAAGAATAGAGGTGTTTTGATATTCTGTCAGTTCACTGTCAGCGGCTCTGACATTCAAATATCACTGCATAATAAAACATAAAGAGTGAATTCTGCTTGAATTAATGAAAATATATCTAGTGATATGAACATATTGTCCCATGAGCATCTTAACTAACAAGCTCGCTTACAACAGAGTTTGAAAAGGAGGTGGCTCACAGCGGTACAAGCATCCCAAAGAGCCACCAGCAGGACTGTCAGGATTTCCAGTGCGCCTGATGGACAGCCAGACTATGTGACTATGTGTGAATCATTGGATACTGTCTCTACTTTTTGTGTGTCGCACAAACAAAGAACTTAAAGCGCTGACAGATTAAAGCAGGCAGGCGATAGTGGGAGGGTAAGTGTCACGTATTGCATGTAGTGGGAATGCAGTTTATGTAGGCCATTTACCGCCCAGAAAACCTGATATGGAGAAGGCAGAAAAGAGAAGCTTGTGAGAATTGTGAGAATTGTGTTGAGCAAAATGACAAAAATGAGCTGATTTCATTTTCTTGAATGTGGAAACTTTAGTGTTTCCCACACATATATTTTACTTGGGCGGTCCGCCCAGGTATATTAATGGCTGCCCAAGTATATTTGTCCGAACCCTTTGAGCATTTTATACTTTTTACAGCCATTCTGTGGAAAACACTGAACTTGCTGTTATTCTTAATAGCACACTGACTATCTTTAAAATTTGGACTTTAGGCTGGAAAGACCAAGAATGACCATAAAAAATGCCAACTAGCATTCTGGGAAACTGCGATGGCTATTTTAGGTGACATTTCATTGACCAAATGATTCATCTACTGAGGAAGCATGAGGTCATAATTGAAGATGAAGATGTTTACCAGGAAGTGTAAGAGCCTGTTTCAAGGAATCCTTAAAAACAGGAAAATGGTCATTTACCATGTTAGTCATCTCTCACTTGGACTTTTATATCTATTGTCAGGAGCTCTTATTTCAGTCTGATTACTGGAAGATTTTAGCCTGAACCTGTGAGAAAATACTGTGCATTGTTTGTCTGATGGTAAACTCACATTTTATGCAAAACCCAAAACAATAGCTGTCAGCTTTTTGCTTGTGAATCAACCTGATAGTCTTCCGGGGAAGACATGGTAAGGTCTGGCAGGTATAATGGTAGTTCTGTGTGTTATTGAATGTCATTAGTTTTGCAGGCATTTGGTCAAAGAAGTAGCACCGTATGAAATGTCAGACAAACTAAACATTTTGCCCAGCTACTGGGGCTGGATGAAAAGTCAGAGGTTTAGAGGAATGTATCAGAATTCACCCTGCAGGGAACATTAATTTGTGTATCAAATTTAAGGGCAATCCATCAAATTGCTGCAGAGACGTTTCACTCAAACCCAAAAATGTTGACTTGCTGGTGGTGGATGAGGAAATGAGGGCCACCAAAGTCAGTAGGATTCATCGTCTGGGAAGCGTGGATGTCTGCTCAAAATCTGTGTTTTGTGTTTTTGTTTTGTTTGTGTTATGTTTCACTGTATAAGTGATGAATTTGTCCTGCAGTAGTCGCAACATTAAGAGTCATCCTCAGTGAACCATGAATTGGTGCACAAAAGCATTGCTGTCACGGCAATTCATCAAACTGACAGTCATGTCATTTACCGGAGCGTCACCACCAGTGTGGCGACGAAAACAGAAAGGGGCTATATTTTATCATGATAAACTCTGTAAGTCGAGATGAGTCTGAAACACAATGAGGATGCATTTTGATTGCTGAAGTTATGTTAGCTATTGTGTTTGCGTTATAAATGGAATAAAACAAAGTGCTCAGTAATCTAATTAAGGCTTCCCTTTGAAATGTGCCAACTTGCAGAATTATTAGTCCATTCACCAAGCAATCAATGATCAATCAATCAATCAATGATTGCCAATTCCCAACTCATGTTGCAGTGCAAGATAAATTCACTTGAGTGGTATCTGGCTACAGACCGGTCTTGTTAGGATAAATCATCAGTTCTTACACCAGGTTTATCTTTTTAACATGGTGAATCTTTGCTCTGTCTTTAAAGACTTAAGGGTTTCAGCCTAGAACTTCCTTTGAAGTTCTTTGTTTTTGGCTAACCAAGTATTTTCCTTGAATGCAAAGATGTTTCGTTGGCCTAGTCTGAGAGATTTTGGCCCAGGTCATTCCCCAATTACTGCTCAAGTGTTTTATGAGGGGTGATGGGGAGGATAGGATTGCAGACTTTTGTGGAGCACAAAGGAAACTCATGTTTTATGTTGGGAAGAGGTTCGGGGGGAAAATCCGTTGGGTTTGTGGCTGCAATGGTTGGCCACTCACCCGTGACAAACTTCTGTACAAAAAGCTATTCCCTCTGCCCGCCTGAAGAATATCTCCAAGAACAATGTGCTGTAAAAATGCCCTGAGTGCTGACGTAAAGAAAGGCTAAACTCAGGAGTTATGGACATCTTAAATCCATTTGTGTCAGTTGATAAGGTCATGGCACTTTTGTAATGAAGAAACAGGGTTTGAGGGGGTGGGGGACTGTGAGCTTTATGGATGAGAAGGACTTACCAGTCCGTCACAGTTGTTAATGGCAACCGCGGCCCCGGGGACGTCTGTGATGTCACCAATAAAGGTGCAGTCCGTCTTTAGCAGCTCACGGCGCAGTATCCTCTCCGTTGCAGTGGTGGATTCAGTCTGGTTGGCGCCTGCGCTGGCATCATCACCAGTGCTGTTGCTGACATTCCCGAAGCCTTCGACCTCATCATGCCACTCCACCATTGCACCCGGCGCCACCAACTTGTTGTTTGGGTGCAAACGGAGGTGGAACTCCTTCCCAAAGGCGGTGATGTTGAAGAAAAGTTTCTGTTCAGAATCACCAGAGGAAAACGCCTCCCTCTTGACGCGCTGCTTGTGAGTGGCGGAGAGGAGGTGCGACAGGTAGTGTCCATGGGAGTCGGTGCTGAAGGGAGTGACGAGGCCGTACTCCTTCAGGCGACTCCTCAGCTGATCTGTAAAACAACACAATGACAATGAGAGCTTTTTTTTTTCTCAAGGCAGAAGGAACGAGAAATAGCAACAACACACTCCTGCATGTTTGTAAAATAAGTGCCAAAACTTTTCAGTCTCTTTTTCAGACCAAACTTTATTGTGATATGAAGAGGATACAATGCTGTGAACTCTGTGGCTCCATGCAGCAAAGACCTACAGGGTTGTGTTTGTAATGTGTTGTGCTGTGAAAACACACTCTCTCTCACACACACATAACAAGTTTCCAAGTCAGAGGTAAGATGATACCAGAATATAAAGCTTCGATACAATACTAGAATAACACTCCAAACCAAATCCAAAGGTAAGCACAATGCTACACACCACAATGAATTGTATTTGAATTAGCCAGTACAGTGGACCTTGGACAGCTCTTAAGCAAAAGTTTAGCCCTTACTGTCACCCTGCGCCTCAGGAAAGATCCTACGTTGGTCTTTAACATAAATGTAGAAGCTGTGACTCTCATAGCCTTGTTCGCATGATGTTCTTACAGACGGGTACGACCATAATCTCACCAAGACTCGTGCCAGTGTCTCTATCAAACCATGATGCTTTTAGATCCGACAATACAACTACAGGCTTAGTTAAAGAGCAGAGAAGTCTTCCCTCCAGATGTTCTTGATAAGTTGTTGTTGCCCTAAACATGTCCAAAATACATACCCAGCACAAAAAATATGCATCCTTTACTGGATGGTGATCAATATTATCTTGGCATAGTGCTTCATTTGCCCTCAGGCGCTTGTTCACTGGCTAATTTGTGGTCAGCTCAATTGTACAAGGAAATCTGTGGGCCTTGAAACACTCTCAGTTTAAAGGAAATTTCCACCCAGGCTTAGTTTGCTTTTCCAAATGTGTGCAACGGCAGACACATTCAAGATCTTTGGGTTGAGTTTTGGTTGGGAAAAAATGTAACATGAATATCGAAACCTAGTAATTATCTTGTAGGTTTTGACTAGAAGACATTTTAACAGGTGTCAATGGTGAAACTCAAATTACATGGCTGAGGAAATTACATGCTTTACAAATCATAGTGTGCATGCTCTGGACAAATGTGATTTAAAAGAAAACAAGCTTTTGAGAAAGAGCACGCAGTTATTAATCAGCCATTTTGATGATGATGACAATGATACCAACGCAACACATTTAGCTGTGAGGGATGAAAGTATCCTGATGACGTTTCTCTGAAACTTTGAAAATTTTTGTCATAAGACCAAAACCAAAGCAAACTGCAGGCACGTGTCTGTTTTTAACATACAAAGGCCTTTTTTAAGAGGGCAAATTCCTCGCAGTTACATCCAGTTAACTTTACTCTTTCTGCAAACATGAGTGACACAGAGTTATTTGTTTGATACTAGTATATGAAAAGGTTGTGCAGGACATGTGCAGGACTGATTTAAGTTTGGACTGTGGCATTGCATATTTCCCCAGAGTTTGCTTTTTGCAAGAAAGCTGGTGGGACAAATCTTTAAGGGGTGAAAATGTTAAAGAGTCAAATGGGTCGAAGAGGAGTCTAGAATTAGAGACGTTCATTAGTTAGTGTTTTCAGAGTTGGGTTTCACTGCTTAATCCTCAAGAGGCCCTAGGGCCAATCTCAAGAACCATTTCTGCCAGAGCAGATTTCTGTGTTCTACTGATTTTATCAGACCAGCATTTTGATCTTTTCTCGAAGCTACTGAAAATTTCAAATATATCGTCATTCAAGAGTTAAGATGAGTCCGATTTTCATGAAAGCAAACCAAGTTTTGATAGGCCTATATATATGGTGGAATGCATGTACTTTTTGTAATTTATCTCTCTAAATGCGTAGTCGATTTTATCGCTAGTGGCGAGGTCTGCCTTTCCCATACTGGACTAAGATTTCCTACTTAAGCATGAGGAAGTGATTATTCTATGTGATCCAGCACAATTTCATCACAGATTACATCTTAAATGATCACAATCTTTACACCGAGTCAGAGGTGTATTAAGTTACTTGCGACAGCTGATGCTTCACATTAAAAGCATTCAACTGGTAAAACACACAGTGGCTTTTATTGTGAAGCAACCACAGGAAATGCAATATGTTTGTCACTGTGGTTGGCACAGGCAGCAATTGTTCATCAATAATGAATTGATTACAAAAGGTAATTAAATCAGGTGATCATTCAAAAGAATTGCAAAGTAGAACTGGAACAAGAGAGAGCAGCCACATTGAACAATTGCTTGCTGCACACCTCCAACTCCTCAGCAAGGTAACCAACTTTACCGTGTCCTGGCGCAAAATGACTGCACCATGGGCAGCAATAAATCAGATCATATTAGCAATCATTTTTGACCAACTTTTTATTGACAGCATTGTGACTTTGTTGGGCTGCTCTGTAAACTAAAGGAGTGTTTGTTGTACAGTATTTAACCACCCTTGCTATTACCATGGTAATCACAAGTTTCGCCAAATCAGCTGGAACTGAAATATTTTCACGATTACAAGTTTAACCCCACAACAGTCATTACAGTACATCTGATTCAAATGTTGCTAAATCCTGATTTGTGCATTGAATTAGATGACATCACGTTTTTCACTTCAGCCTCGCCCAGGTTATACAAGCTAAAGAGGAGCACAGACAAACACATGACTCCTGGATCCTTTCATGAGAAATAAGGAAAACTGATCTGACTTTGGAAGATAACTGTGTTCATGAAGAAGCTCACTGCTCTAAAGAGACTCAGAAACTACTGATTGAAAAAATATTATTTCAGGGCCTTTAAATTCTCTTTTATCCAGTAATCCATCAAAGCAAGGCCTAGCAAGTATAATGGGATTAGATAAAATTTAAAGAAACTATCTGATTGAAGTGTTTCTAGACAGCCTTACATTTAAAGGAGCATCGACTTTGAATAGGCCGTCAAGGCTTGGCTTTGCTCTAGAGGTACTATGTAATATTTACTGAACTGAGCTGCAAATGTTGAACCTTGGATTGGAATCCATTTATTTTGGAAGAAGGATAAAAGCTTACTCTCAAAGGAGTACAATTGGTCTGACAAACTGAAAAACCCAGAAGTTGGAGGTTTACAAGGTTACATTTAGAACGTGACACTGTTCGCAAAAGAGGCACAATTGCTCACAAGTTGGAGTGAAAGATAAAATATATTCAATGATTGGCGAGGCCAGACAGCACTTAGAGTCAACACATTATATTATTCTAAAAGATCATCTACTCATTCACTGTGTCACCCAAAAAGAAAAAAAGAAAAAGGATTTGGCACTTCAGTGCTACAGTTACATGCACTTAGAGTACCTCTCATTGTTTCTGAGTCTATTCAAAATGATACATTCTGTCAAAGTGAAATGGCAAGGCCAGAAAATGTGGAAAGTGTTTGACTCCCTCAATGACATCCACAGTTACAGAGGTAAAATTCCATCTAACATCAATTTAATCCAAATATGAAACACTAAGGACACATTGCTGCAGCTTATTAACATAAATTGTTGAAAGGGCTAAGGGTAAGGTTGGGGTTGTTCAGTTTTTACCCTGCGAACGATTCAATTCGAGGACACACTGAATAGTTAGACAATTGATTTTTGTTTTATCTAATCTGGACATTTCAAACCTTTCTGTCTTGATCTTTGAGGATCAAACGCCAGTGAAAGTGTCTGAATAAAATACTGAACTAGAAGGAACATCTGCAATTTAAAATAAAACGGTTTTTTTTGCCGCCACATATCTCTACTTTCATGAAGTAAACATCTGATTGTCGCAAACCCTCAGAAGCATCAGATAGAGATGACAGGAGTGAGTTCTATCCATCTCTGCCACAGTTATCAGTCCCGTCAGTTCATTTTTATGGTTTGCTTTGTTTGTTGTCAAAGAGATTTCGGCCATAGGCCAAGGTATATATGTAATTACTTTGTGGTGAAGGCGGCGCCACCATGTGGTCATTAATAAAGCACATAAGCTCGTGACTTTTGAACTAAGAGGTGTAGATATAAAACCCTCTCCTGGATTGTTTGATTCGAGACAAATCTTGATGTAAAAACATGACCAATTCTTGCCTGAACCAATTCTGTGCCATTTATCTTCATACAACCTTCACCTACTCTGGCAACCATTTCCCAGTGAGTAATCCCATAACTCATTGCAGAGGTTGCTTATCTGACATGAACTGCTATTTCTCCTATATATACTGTAAAATGTTGATGATATGACCACACACGCAGTCCGAGCAATCCTGCATAATTTGATGAAATTCCATCTATAGATGAAGAAGAAGATGTTTTAAATAATGAATTAATTCTAATTTAAGCTTTATATTCCCTGACATTAATTCATTTAGTCGGGCGATTCTCTATTTCTATATGTATTCTCATGCAAATTTGGATCTGGTTTTTCTCTTGTATTTCTTTCCTCTTTTGTCTTTCTTGTATTATTATTTTTTTGTCAAATATCAACTTCACAGCTGAAATAGCGTGAGCTGCATGATTAAATTCATTGCAGTGTCTGACGGCTCGTTTAGCAGAGCTAGTGTGGAAGAAGTATAAATGGGATTCTTAAGCACAGCGCTCCGGTCTATTTTCTGCTACCGTGAGTGGACAAATTGCTCTCTCTGCTTCTGCTCTGATGGATTTGTCCATCTGCATGACTGCTGTACTACAAAATGGCAGCTCTCCAAAGACACACTTTGATTCTTCGGTTCTTTGATTGTGAGGGTCTAACACTGAATCCTGACATTTATTGTAGAGGCTTACTCGCTGGGAGAGCTGATGTTATCAAACCAGCAAAAATTGTATCTGCCTCTGTCTATCTCTGTGCAACATCCGTTTCGCCAGGTGTCCACAGCGAGATAAAAAACAAACCCATGAATGCAAAGTCACAATACAAATCACCAGTAGCTGTTTTAAAGTTCAACAAAATAAATATATATACATATCGATAGATGGACTGATGTGCAGATTTTGTCCTACAAAGGCTGAGCGATCTGCAGTGTAAAGAGAGTGCTATGACTGTCACTACCACTATCAGCTAACTATGAAAAACACTGCATTCACCTCACCCATGCATGATGACAACCTTTCACTCAATAATCTGAATCTGCAAAGTTACTAGTAACTAAATTTATCAAATAAATGTAGTGGAGTGAAAATATAATAGGAGCAGAAAATGGAAATACTCAAGTAAAGTTCCTCAAAAGTGTACTTAAGTACAGTACTTGAGTAAATTGTAGTTAGTTACATTCCAGCACGGGTTATTCTAAACTTTGACGATTTAATTTTTACTGCAAATGTATAAATATAAGTTATTGTTCTCCTTGACTACTAAAAAATCTGGATCCCTGAAAAAAACATATCAGTCGACCCCTAGTGTTCACACCATGATTAGCACTGACAAAGACTGATGCCTCACCTCTGCCTGACAACTTGTGAACCTGAACACACCACAGAGACTTTAGCCAGCGAGGGAAGACAAAACATACAGAGCAACACTCTTCACACAACCATCAATATGATGACACAGGCTCACCATATGCTTAAGGTGTCGGTATTCAAGGGGACTAGTCTGTACATATGTACATGTGTATGTGTTGCGTGACCAAGTCGAATAACGTAGGCGTTTACAGCTGGTCTGATTACCAATATCTGAAGGCAGCGCAAACGGGAAAGCTTGAGATACATATATCAGAACATTTTCAGACACAGCTCCTGGATTCTGAGGGCAGAATGTGTACGGTTAGCTGGATATAAGCCCAGGCGCTATCCCATCATCCAACAAGCACTTGGGTTGCACTGATGCAACACCTAAACTTAAAAGCTTGTGAACTTGAACAAACCACTTTAGCCAGCGACCAGCTGACCACCAGGATGGAAGATGGTGCTGTGCTGATGTGAGGGGAGGAAACTAGTCTGTGTTTCTACCACTCTATTATGCTACACACCTGGCCAATCGCTATAGAATAAGCATGACTGCTGAATAGTCTGATGCTGATTTCACAGCCAAAAAGGTTGCTTTAGCGGCTGTTAGATCCGACAAACACTTTGTGTGAAGAATACTTAACCCTTCAGGTTTTAATTAACGATGAGTTTAAAGGGGCACTGTGTAGTTTTGGAGAAGTAATTCAAACCCAAAATGTTATATCTAAAACATTAATGAGGTAATAATACAAACTCCGAAATATTTATCTTTACCGTAACTGAATAAACAAGCTGTTCTCAGAGGAAAATACGGTCCCCCCAACACTGTTTGAAGCTAGAAAAGTGGCAGGATCTCCTACTTTTCTCTGATCCCAGGTCAGATTCACAAGACTCTCTTAGAAGCACAAACTTTTTGTAAATTACCCTGAAGAGTCATCTTTTCACAGGGAGGTGATTGTTCATGAGATTTGTTCATTAGCATAATTAAGCCCCTCAAATTGCCACACAGGGCTTCATGCTCCCCACCAATGTAGGAATGCTTTTACCAAAAACCGATGCGAGGTGGTCAAGGTATTGTGATAGTCAGAGAAATCGATGACAGAATAATAAACAGTATCCGATGGTGCACTGTTGGGTGCAACTTGCCTGAGATCTCATGCCGTAATATGCTAATAAATCTTAATCGTAACTCTCTGTGCGACAGGTCTGTAATCTGCTTCAATTTAAGGGAAAACTAAATATAAGAAAACTGGTGAATGCAACAAGTTCTCATCCCTCATCACTTGTGGACAAAATCTGTTCATACAAGTACTTCTCACACGAGCCCTGTGGACTTCAACTCATGAAAGACGAAAACTGGGAGGTGAAAATCTCAGAGAAACCACACTAAATGGGTGAAAAGGCTGTTTTACGAGGCCGATAATGGCCAAGAAGAGCCAACAGTGGCCAACTACATGGGACGGGACGACCACAAATGCCAACCGCGGTCCGACTGGCAGCTGTCATCTTGCTGTGTGAGGGCCCTTGAGGTGTTCAGAAGATAACGGCGGGTGTAAAAGGATCCTTCGTGGACACTGTTGCAGCTCACTTGTTTCTTAACCTCAGAATGGATAACAGATGTGCAGGATTTAGAAGTGGAATTCTCTTTCCTGTATAACAAAGCCCTTGAAGCAGTTTCGCTCCTGTAATATAAGTGTGTGTGCGTGTGTGTGTGTGTGTGTTTTGGGGGAATGGTGGGGTGGTAGTAGAGGAGGGAGGTGTATTACAGAGCTCCTCACACACAAACTCCCCTCCCACTTTGATCTCAGTGCACAGGGGTTACTCTACAGAGTTTTTCTATCAGTGCCTGGAGGAAAACCCCTACCCTTTCTACCAGCTCACATCTCATTATCAACAAAGATGAACAAAAACATAAACAGGACTTACCCTCTCTATCTACTTCACCAGCCTGTAAGAGGAAAAGAAAAGCTCGTTAAATGCGGTACAAGCAAAGCCAGAAGGAAATCATACTGTGAGAGAGTCTGAGATGTCCAGCGGCAGCAACACTACCGCCCTGCAGCAGTTTACTGGAGGCTGAGCTGCTTGTAAAAAGAAAAAAAAAATAACAGAAATGCCTCTATTTCATATGTGTTATGTAACAGGCTAAACTCATGCGTGTGCAGTGTCAACATGTATCTCACAGAGGAGGCAGTGTGCGCGTTCACACAGTCAAGACGTGAAAGTTTGGAGACAGTTTTTAAAAACCTGTTGCTGTGTCGGCCCACTTTTTCCGCTTCGGGGCTGAATTCACTTCACACACAGGGGCTTCACTTTGAGAGGCGATGTTGCGCAGAGTTTTTAAAAAAATGAGGCGACACGGACACTTACCTTGTCAGCTGAAGTCAACACAAATCCTACAAGCAGTAGTGACGCTAGTGACAGGACAGCCATCACGAGTCTTAAATGATAAAGGGAAAAAATAAAAAAAAAACTTTATCCCAACGTGAGAATTAAAATAAAGAAAAAAAAAACTCTCTACGCAAGCGTGACCCGGCTCATTCAAAAAAGTGGCCAGAGTGGATGTGCGGACTGTGCCTCTGTTTGAGCTCAAAAAACAGAAGAAGCCTAAAGTAGTTCAAGTTTCATTGAAGCAGGAGTGAGGCGAGTTGCGACACTTTTGTCAGTCAGTCAGTGTTTTGCTGTTGACTGAGTTTCTAGAAAGTTTTCTTTTCTTTTTTTTTTCTTTTTTTTTTTTTTTGGTGGAGTTAGTAGTAGGACATCCCCTCTGCCGCCGGCCCGGACAGAGCTGCAGTGTGAAGCTCTTGCAACCTGGCACTTGGCTCCCCTGGCTAATAAACGGCAAAGACCAGCCCTGCGTGACGTCACGCTGCCTTTTCTTCGAGCCTGAACACATGGAGGGACGGAGGAGGAGGAGGAGGAGGAGGAGGAAGAAGAACTCCCCCCTCCTGAACCTCATCCCTGGACGGGACAGGATGAGACAGCAGGCTCAGATCCTTTACTCAAGTGAAAGTATTAACTCTGGAGTACTCCACTTCAAATAAAACGGATTCTGATTATGGCAGTGAATCAGCCTCATCAATGCTTTACAACAACACTTATTACTATTGAAGTTAGGCAAATATTACTAAACACAACATTTCACTTATCAAGAATCAGACCACAAAACAAATCAAAATCTTCCTGTGAAGCATCCATAACTTATGTGCAAACAATTAATACATTCTTGATAACACAGTATGGACATAAAGATATAGCTGTAATCATCATATATTACAAACATGTGACATTACATGTGAAAGTGTCTGCATGTGTCTTACATTTTAAGTGACAATTTGTATAATTTACGAGTATTAATCACTTTTTATTGGCCCTATGTAAGAAGACCTAAAATGAGACCTTGCCTGTCTCTCTCAGTTGCCTATGCAAGCCTCTGGACGATTTGTTGTTGTTTAACGCTGCTGGACTGTGGATTGCTTTCCGAGAGACTCAGATTTTCCGCAACAGCCCAAAAGATTTGACACAACGTACATTCTCAAGTGCCTAACCACTATCTAAAGTAACAACCAGCTTCTAGTTCCACAGAGCCCCTTTAATTTGTGAAATATCAAAAAATTATTACATCATGTGAGTTAATCCCAAGTGAAAAGACCAAAAACCTCACTTCACTATATGTGAAATGGTTTTCCACATTTGATAAACAGGTGATAGATTGACATGTACCTGTTGATTACCCTGATAATCAGATTGTCCTTTTTGTCACATCTTTATTTTCTGTGGTGGGATGTAATGAAGTACATTTACTTAAGTACGCTACAAATTAGAGGTACTCATACCTCACTTGAGCCTTTCTAATTCATGCAACTTCATACTTCTTTTCCACTTCATCTCAAGAGTCATATATTAGACTGTTTACTCCCTGACATTTGTCTGCCAGTGTCATTTTTCTACTTAATTTCCAGATTATTAATTTTCATACAATATGTGTTCAGTGATAACCACTTATCTCCAAATTTGGTGATTCTTCTTTTTCTGACAAACAGAAGGATAAAGTGTTCCTCTATGGGTTGGGAAAGTTCTCATACTTCTTAAAGAAAAGCTAAAGAAAGTATTTAAAAGCCTTCATCAGAAAGCTGAAAACAAGATGTTGAAGAAGAAGCTGACTGCACAGCGAGGCAACAAACATACGATAGTCTTATAGAATATGATGCATTGCTGTAGATGAAACTACTCAACAGGATTTTAAGCAGTTAAAATGAGCTCACCTTCAAACTTCTACAGCAGAGAAATGCAATCTACACATTAATGCAGCAGTAATAGTGATCCAAAAACTAGTAGTAGTAGTAGTAAAACACTGACAGGGAGCATTTCTCTGAGGGCTTTTGATACTTGAAGTAAATTTTCTTAGCTTAAAATTTTAAAAAGGGTCAGGAGGTATAATACCATGTTGAAAAATGTAATTAAATAGCCCCTACAGTATGTGAAGTCCAGGCATGCATGTTAGTGTGTGATAATACTGACCCCAGTGCTACTAGCAATAATAATTAATGCCTACCCTTCCTCATCTGAACACATGGTGGGACAGGAGAACAAGGAGAGGCACTCAACTTCTACAACCCAAACTGATTAGGAAACCTGAAAGAGGAACAAATACTAGTGCTGTTGATATTAAGGCAATACATATACACTATAAAATATATGTTAATCTGTATTAAATCAAATTTATATATGAATTCAAACTAAAACTACTTTCAATTTTGAAAGAAATGTGTGTTTTTGTCTGGCAGAAGTTGCTTCATAATAGCTGCATTTTACCGCTGAACGTTCCTCTCTTCTCATGTATGTGATATATTAAAATATTCCAACAACTGAATACATTTCACATGAACCATTTGTCAGAGCCGTAGACTTTCTCTCTCAGCTGACTGACACGGTCTCGAGGGTGAGAGCTGCATGTAAAATCAGGTTAGGTGGCGTAGCAATCATCTGCAATAACATGAACCGTAGTCTGTTTCATTACTGACTGCACATCATTTACTTCTTTCTTTCTGTGTCTCTCCTTCCATGTCAGGGCTCCCTCTGAGGCAGAAATGTCATGACTTTAGATTTGGGTCCAGTCAGGCATTTAAATATTAATACAGAAAGCCAGCGCGAGCAAAAAAGGACACTTCTAGCGAGAGCAGCAGAGACAGCTATAAGACTTCAGGGGAATACATGAGCCTAAATGTCTCGGTTGAATGTAGGCGTAACAGACAAATGGTTTCGGGACACACTTTCTGAATAGCAATGACATTTATAAATATCCATGGCTTCAAATGAACAAGAAATATCCTATTTAAACCCCTTCAATCTTTAAACTGGAGTACAAATGGCAGCAGGAAGGTATAGGGGGATCCGGTTTGATTTCCCAGCAGCAGGTAATGAACAGCTGTCGTCACCAGAGAAACGGCTGTATAGGTCAAACAGCTTATTACAACCCACATATACATTTACTGTTAGGCGGAGACCTATAGGGGCCATCGTAATTATGATGAAAGCAAAGGAGGAAGTCAGGTAATGTCGTATAAAAAGCAACAAAGTCTGCATATGGAGGTCGTTGGGATGGATGGATGGGTCAAACACACTGAAACTTTCACCCAAGAGTTGACTTATTTCAACTTACGCAACATTCCCAACTTATATCACATACAAAACAGTGGGTTTTGTTAAGTTACGCACATAAATAAAGTTAAGTATATAACATAGTTATTTTAACCAAAACATGATCTTTTCCTAAAGCTAACCAAGATTTTTTTTTTTTTTTTTTTAAATTGTGCTTAACCTTAACCAAACTGCTTAAATGAAGTTACGCCCGTGTAAAGTTACCCAACTAATGCACCATGATATTGTCCTAAACCTGCCCAATGGCAAACATTTTAATCTTAACCACATGACGAAGACGGTCTGCTAGGACGGAGGTCCTGCACCAATGTTACTGTCCAACAGTCACATGTTGTTTTGGGAGTGATTGCCAGTCGACCTATTCAGTTATTTAGGTATGAGGATTGGTTATTTAAGTGAAAGTACATGTTCTGCAGATAATTGCCCCCTGACATGTATTAGTAATTATTTAGATTGTCACAATCAGTGTTGAACCCAACACATCTTTATATCAAAACAACTGAATAGGTTGCTTGTCAGTGACTCCCAAAACAATATGATTGTTGCAACAGAGCAGCGACAGGTGTACTGGGCCTTTGTTGTACTGTCCCAGTTTGATTAGGTTTGGGTAACAAAAACATTTTGGTTAAGTTTAGGCACTAAAAAGACTTTGTAAGGTTTAGAAAAAAACAAGGTGGTTTGGGTTAAATCACTATGTTACTTTTGTAACTTCAGTTGCAAATGTACCTACTCTACGTAAGTAGCTTACATTATGTTATTTATGCAACAAAACTTCACTATGATAGTAAGTTAAAACAACTCAATGTCAACTTCTAGTTTCACACTGGACATAAGCAGCGGTCTCCTGAATGAAAGTTCTATCAGCCACCATCCCTGAGCTTATCCCAGGACGGACTTCTCTCTCTTTCTTCCTTTACAGCCATAATCATTACTACAGCCAATAAAAAAAAATGGTAATATGGGTCAAAACAACCTGCTTCCATAGTTGACCTATATGGTCGTTTTTCTGATGAGGACAGCCTGGTTGATCTAGCACTGGACTTTTTTAGCTGATCAAGATTAAGCTAGGTTTAACTACTTCAAATACAATTGAATTGTTTAGCCTAGATTTATATACAGTAAGGTAGTTTAGACCAGAGGTTCCCAAGCTCAGGGCTGGGCCCCCTCCAGAGGGTCACAAGATACATTTAAAGGGTTAAGTAGGTAGTAATGAGGAAAAGGCAAAGTTCTTCTACACAAATCTGTATTAAATTTGGTTTGACCTCCTTGGACCTCGAACAATTTCAATAAAACCAGATGAGTTCAATTGTATTTAAAGTTTAAAGGGGAATGTCTGTTGTAAAACATTTCAGGCTGGTTCCACTTAGGCATGTAACTTTCCCCGATGCCCTGAGACAAGATAATTAAACAAGTTCATTAAATTTAAGAGATTAAGTTGTATCAACATCTGTTGAACATTTTCTCAGTTTGAGAAGTCACGCAAAGATCTTAACAACTGTGTGTGCTGTTGAAGCCACGTGATACCAAACATAGAAAAAGGCAAACTGTAAGACCTTGTACGGTGACCTTGTCAAGCATGTTAAAAAAAAAAACACGCTGCAAGTTTCCATCATGCATGTTTTTTACAAACTACGAAAGGCTGCATGTTAGGATGTCTGTGAATATGGCGATCATGTTTGTTTAGAAATTGAATTTAATAAGTTCAGTGTTAAGAAACATCGATTCACCTCATAATTTTGAGTTAGGAAACTAGTGCCTTTAAGATTTAAGTCAAAACTTGACACTTAGTTATACTGTTAAAAGATTCATTTGGTTCCACTAAATTCTTGTATGACTTTTTGACATGTGAAACGTGACAAGAGGCAGACACTGTATTTTTGTGAGGGGTCACAAGTCAAAAAGTAAAAGAACCACAGGTTTTATCTTGTGTTTTATAATCTGCTTGTGTGCTTTTATTTTTTAAAAAAGAAGAAGATGACAGGAGAAGAAGAAATTGGAAATTAATCTAAAAAAAACTAGGTGTAATAAAAACAGGAAAGTTACGTATGGCTACCTCAAAACAATGCAGTGGTTGAGTTGATGTTACTTCCCACAACGCTGAAGTATCCTTCAGCTTAAATATATCAGCTAGACCTGCACAGAACCAGTTGACCCAATACCCCCACCCACCAGAGGATAAAAAAACATATCAAAACATGTCTATTAGGATACTTCTGCTGCCAGCGACGCCGGCCTAGAACAGTAGTTGGTCCCCAGGCACCGTGCGGTGTCTGCACACTGCTTCTTCTGCTTCTATTAACCTCTCTGGAAGGCGAGTAAAGTACATTACATGTAGAAATATTCCAAAAGCTTCTGTTAGCGCATTTTCACCTTTGACCTCTTCACTTCTTACTGTTTGCAGCTTGTGTTGGTGTTTTACGAAAAGCCAACATTTTCCACTCGCTGTCAAGAACCTGGGGGGTATTAGCCCAGAGTGTTGAAGTAGCTTCCTCTCTAAAGAAATCTCTTTGATTTCTGAGACAAAGATTTTTAGAGAAATTTGCTGACTTTGGTGTCTTTGGAACTGAAAGGCATTTCTGTTGAAGGGTTTGTTGAAAGGCACCAGCATAAAAGGAGAATACATAAAAGGCAGTCGCTTCATTTTATGTTTGAATTAAAGAGCCAGACGAGACAAGACGATCAAAAGTATGTGATTGTTATCCTCTAATTAGACCATATTGTACATCAACCTTGTGTCATTAACCATAGGCTTTAATTTGCTTAACAGATGGGAGAAAAAAGAGAAAGTAGAATAATTAGACAAATAAAATGTCAATGTCAGTGTCGTGTGGTTTCAAAACTTGGTCTTCAGGCTGGCTGAAGATCCTCATACATTCTGCAACAGCAATCCTGCAGGTTTCATTCAAGTCATGCTGTGTGAGACTGATATAAGATACACATTTTGGTAACGAGCTGTGTCAGACTTTCTGATGGTCATTTTGAGGCAGGTCAAACTGTGTGATGGCACACATGAAGGAAATGCAATGCAAGCATAGGTCTGCGAGCATACTGTGTCAATTCATGCTGTACATAAGTGTCCTGTTAAAGCATTTTTTGTGGATCTAAATCAACTTAACTCCAACTTCCCAGAAAGTTTGTTTCTATACGCATACCAGTTGCCGGGATAAAATGTTGACAGTTAACCTTCCTGCAAACGTCACATTTGTACGTGTCATAAGGCCACTTACCTTAATGATATTTCAACAAAATGTGTGTCATATTACGTTCACATTACATGTTGCTGACTTTCATATCAGAAGGTGAAGGGGATGGTGGTCTAGTTACAGACGACAAGGCTGCCTAGCCAGCAACCACAGTTCAAGACTGTGTTTCAATATTTGTGAGTGTGAAACAACTGGATATTTTTAAGGAGACCCCTGGGCAATTTCCAGACAAGTTTGTGGTGACCAAAAACAGATATTTATTGTGATAAGTCGAGATTGATGGGTTAGGTTATACAACTGATTTGCAACAGAAAATGTGTTTTGAAGGAGACATAAAGCAATTAGATTACATTTTCTAATAACATAATGATTTTATGGTTATGTTAAGGGATATGGTCTGGTCTGGTTAAGTAAAGAAAAAGTTTGAAGTGACCTGAGAAACAACATTTTACCACAACCAAAGTGCTTTTCTTGTCTATACCTTAACCACAGATGGTACCCAAGATGTAAACCGGGACTCTTGGGCCAAAGTCTTGCACTCTGTACAATTTCCCTCCATTAAAACCTCCCTGTAACTCCTGTATGGTACATATTTGTGGGACAGGGTCTAATCACAGATGGTTTTGTGTGCTCTACAAATTGCACAGCTCTCTGAGGCAAATCTGTAATTTTGAGCTATGTAAGCAAAATTGACTTGTCGATGTGGATCATAGCAGTAATCACATTGTGAGACTTTGGACCCTGTCAGAATTCTGACGCAGGCTGAATCAGCTGTTTGAAAATAATAATCATACATTTAATTTATAGAGTGCTTTTCAAGATCTTTCAAGATCCATGCACATTACTCTCATGACTGGACTTTTGTCTAAAACAGCCCAAAATCTCACAGCATATAGAGGATTTTAAGTCACAAAAATGACTTCACACAGTCTAAATATCTAATCATTCAGCCTATATAATGTAAAATGTAGTATGACTTGGTCAAACAGCTTTGAAAGTACAATGTTCTTTGACATTTTAATGATCAGTACTGTTTGCATGTGACTTGGATTTTCCCCAAAAGGACTTAGATTAGATTTGATTTTGGACTTTTTTGTGAGACTCATTTTCAATGTGTTCTTAAGTAACGTTTTCATTGAAATATCATGATGTTGAAACACATCAATCAATATAGACATTTAAAAGTGACCACTTTTGAACCCAGATTCTAGAGAAATGCTGGGCTGTGAGCCATCTTTAGTAATGTTTTGTTGACAGGCCCCACACAGTCTCACCTGTTCAGTGTAAACAAACCAAAACAAAAAGCAACAAATTCATTTCCAAGTTTGTGGTTTCTCCCCCGTGGTTTGTACCGAGAGAATGAACTGTCAGATTAATGGAGCCCTGAGAGCCCTCACTGTGTGAGTCTGCGCTTGGGCTGCATCACACATGGAAGACACATGATCATATATCACTGCTTTTATTGGGCACAACGAAAGGGTCGTTAGAGGTCTGTGTCAAGACATTCTGTTCATTTTCCTCACTCTCGCAGCCTCTCTTTACCCCCCTTTTTTTCCTCCCCCCTCACCCTCTGTCTGCACCGTGATGACATGAAGCCGCCTTCTCACTCTGCTGCAGGATTCATTAAATGACCTGATAACAAAGAGGAAATATAACAAGACTTCCATCGTCGTTGTTTGCTGCTGCTTGGGTCTGTGATTGAGCCCTCCCAGACCTGCCTCAGCTGGACCGTAGGTGAGCTGCCTGCAGATAAGGAAACCTAATTAACTGGCACATCTGCAAGCCTCATGGCCTCACAGGCGAGCTGGAGGAACGACAGGCAGAGAAAGGTGAGAGAAACTAGGTGACAGGTTGAGCAGAGGCAAGACAAGGGGAAAAGAAATGAGGGGCCAGAAGGCCCAGACTTAGAGGTGAGGTGAGGGATGAAGGAGGGAAAGAAATCAGACGAACAGAGAGATGAGGGCAGCTGGGAAGAGAGCAAAAGTGATTTTTTTTTTTAAGGAGTCAAGGTTTCCTGGTTTGTTAGTTTATCAACATCCTGTTCATCCTTGACCCGCCACAGAGACACAGACCCTCTGACTTCCTTCATCTGGCCTCAGAGTCCAACATCTGGTCTTTCTCACAACCACAGATCCAGACAAATAAGTTGCTGTTACAATTGGCAGTGAATCACATGAAGCAAATTGAAAGCAGGCCTCTGCGGCAAAATTGGATTTCAATGCAGATAGCGCGATAAAACATTTTACTCTAGAGGTTACAGGAAAAGATTTTATTGTTTCTTTTTCATACATTTTTGGGAAGAAGTTCTTGAAGGATATCGCTCGAGAGAACAGATGTTTTCTGCTTACACAGGTGTGGTAACAAGTCCCCTTTCACTTATCATCCATCACTCAAGCAAGAAACACACTTGTATGATTCCTCTGAGTGGGACAAATTTAATTAGTGCTGAATTGTTTCACTGTAAAAAAGTCTCACAAGATTTCTGCGTCATTACATTTTATATAGGCTTAAAACAAACGGCAGGACCCCCTCTATTTCCTGTTTTTCATGCTGTGCCTATAAAACTCCCTTCCGACTGCCATGAACTTCTTCATTTGTCACTAAGGATGCACTCACACTTGGCCCTGTTGCTCTGTGCCGTGCCGAAGCACAATTGTCCACTCCTCCCCAGTCCCCTGCACTCACATTTCTTTGGCTGCAACCGGGCCTGAGCAAGGTTAGCTCTTGAACATATGTCATCATGTCATAGCAGAATGGAGAAACACACAGAGAACATGACTTTACTTACATTTTGTGTCGTTTTGGTAATGGACGGCCCTCTCAAATTCCTGGATTTGTTGATCATGCAATGCGGCGTAGTACACATGATTATACTTCATGTCTACGTTGCGCATCTGTGCTTGTGAGCAACCGTACCGTGCCAAAGCACACCTCTTCCAACCGTGCCAGGGCCAAGAAAGTGTACCGTGCTTGAGCGCGTTAGGGAGCACTCACACTAGTGCTTTGGAGTCACTCATGCTTGGACACAGTAGGGATTGCCTAGTGTGAGTGCGCCCTAATAATCAGTGTTGCAAAGTAACTAAATACAATTACCCAAATACAGTTCAAATTTTAGTGTTTTCATTTCTTGCTGCTTTATACTTCTACTCCACAACAGTGCAGAGACAAATATTGTACTTATTACTGAACTACATTATAGTGAGTAAATGATTAGCTTGCAGATTGAAGGTGCACTATGTAGTTATGGAGAAGAAATTTTAATCCAAAGAGAAAATTCTTCATTGAGGGATTTTCTATGCCTAAACCAATCAGATAAACAAACTCTCTTCATTTTCATGACTGAATAAACTGAATAAACAAAGTGACCTTAAAGGACAACACATTTTCATACTGTTTTACTTTGTTTACTTTGGTCCTCTGAGACCAGCTTGTTTATTCAGTTATGGAAAAGCTAAATATTTCTGAGTTTGTATTATTACCTCATTAATATTGTAAACATTAAACTTCTGAGTTTGAATTTCTTCTCCAAAACTACCCTTTAATGTTTATCCAAAAAAAGGAGTGCTTATGAAAAACAATGCTAGAGGAGCCGGAGTCCTTTGCCCTAAGATGTCGATGTGCAATTTCATGCATTAAATCTTATAAGAACTTTAACTTGGATTGTATCAAAACATTATACAAATGTAGATATAAATATATAGATATATGTGTGTGTGTACATTGGGCATATATTGGTGTGTGTATATATAAAATAATAAAAACACTCTTTAAAAGTGACAGCTTCTCTCCATGATCCAGGACAGGGAGCCAAATGTAGCAATTGCTCCTTCAAATAATACGTAATAGTTTCTAGCTGAATGAAATACACCTGGAAATGTCTTGAAAAAGACAATTTGTCATACTTGGGGTTCTCATATACTTCAGCATTTATTTTGCCAGAGATGAGAGAAAATCTATGTTTATAAAGAGAAGAAAAGAAAAACAAAAATTATATTTGTGGTGGGAACCTATTGTTTCAAACGTCTTTAATGACAGCCTGTGCGTGCCTCTGGTTTGGGCAACTGGTATTCAGTCAAAGAAAATGAATACATAGCTCTAACACATGCGTCTAATTTGTATAATTTTGCCAAGTGAGAGTAATCCCCATGAGAGGACAGAGCCATCAGCATGGGGAACGGCTAACCTAATTACAAGATGTAGGTATGTGCTTTGAAAGTAGGTTTCTCTAAAACGACAACTATCACCGCGTTCGAACAAAGCTGACCCCCACTTGCATTATAAAAGGGGGCAAGCTGAGCCATTTCAGAGAAGGCATCTGGATTGTTTTCTTTTCTCTCTTTCACGCTTTGTCCCGAGACACAAAAACGCACCCACACAATGACTTGTGACGTCTAACAGCGAAGTTATGCCAGAGTCACAATGTGCATCTAGGTGGTGAGCCAAGCAGATGCCCCCATGGGGTCAGCGCTGGTTTTTGTCCCCCAGTGTCACCACAACAGAGGGAAGGTAGGGTAATAAAATTCCTTGGCGCTAAAGGAGACATTCCAGCAGAGGGAGGGGAGCGTCGGGATTTGACATAATTTAAAACATGGTTGTCATATTATGAATGGGAGCCCCCGCTCCCTCCTCCATCGTGGAAACCATTTCTTTTTTCTGTTTTGTTTTCTGCGGCTCTTACGTAAGCATGAGCGCCTCTAACTAGCTTTGTTTGGGAACAGGACAAAAACAATTAAGTTGAGGGCAGAAGGGCAACTGTAGTGTGTTACAATAAGCATGTGAATAGAGGGGAAGTGATTAGACACAGAATCTGCAAGGATGGAAAGCACTTAATCTATTCAGGAGGGCAAGGTTTATGAGGCAGCACCATTACAGTGTCAAAATCAGTCTCGTTTATTTTGCATGATTTCTGTTCATCATTCAGGTTGAAGTATAAAATATATTTCAAAAAATAATAATTTATTCATCATTTAAAATCAGATTTCCAATCAATATATTTGGTTTCTCTTCAAGTGCCACCGATCCCTCCAGGTTTATGGTGCACTATATAAGAGAGCAGTCTTTTAAAGGTCAGTGGACAGACTGATGACGTACAAAACACAAACCAACCTCCAGTTGATTTAAGACTCTAATTTGGTTGTTGTTTGAATCTACCTGTGCAAGTGTTATGGCCATGACAATTTTGATAGATGTTTTGGTAACACTTTATATTAGGGAACACATATTAACCATGAACTAGTTTCTTATTAGCATGCATATTAGTAGCATATTGGCTGTTTTTAAGCCATTATAAATCACTTACTAATGCCTTATTCTGCATGATCATATTCTGCGAGAGTTTTCCCTCAATAACTTCCTAATCACTGCTTATTGATAGTGAGTTAGGGAGTTGTTGTAAACCACTAAATAAGAATAAGCTAATAAGAAACTAGTTCATGGTTAATATGTGTTCCCTAATATAAAGTGTTACCGATGTTTTTTGTAGTGTGTAACACTGATTCAACCTGCTAAAGCTTGTAAGGATGGGGTAACGCAGGAAAAGCATGATTTTGTATGACTTGTTGTGACTTGCGCAGTGAAATGTGGGGTGAAAATCACCCCTGTCATTAAGAGGGGGACAACGAGATAATTGGTTGATCTGTGGCTAACACTGCACAATGAACAGTCAACTAATTCTAACCTACAAGTTTTCGTTTATTCTCAGCATATTTAGCTATTAATAGACAGCTATTGATATTGCAATACAGGTAGATGTCTATTTGCTTCATCACTGTTTTTCAAATCTCTTCACAATTCCCTTCCTACCCAGTTACTATTGCTAGAGTGCACAAGCTTGACAATAACAAAAATGGTGACGCCGATCCCGTTTAGCCGGGTGCTGCAGTGTTTATTAGATGATAGTTTTCTTGAAATCAATATAGTTTCAAGAAGTCGAAAGCAAAAGCTACGGTACTCAGTGGAAGGATATATTCACAATACGAAAAATTACATTTAATATCATAAAGGGAAAAACAGAGACTAGACTAGGGAAAATAGTAAAAGAAAACAGAAAGATGTCACAAAAAGAAGAATGTTGTCACTTTAAACAACATACTGATCTTGTCTTGTTCATCCAAAAAGTATTTCAGCTTACAGTTACGTGGTTAAACTAGCAAGACTGCTTAAAATCCTGTTAAAACAAAGGCTGCGCCTACCGTGGATAAAATGTTGTAAATCCCCATGCGTTAAACTGCATGTTTGTTTCGGATGTTCTTGTCTATTTATATGTATTCTAGAGACCCCTGAAAGCCCCAAATGTGTGCCTTTGGGTGAATGGATCACTTTCTGTCTGCACTCCTATTTTACACTAACCGTATAAAAGAGATCATCTCTGATAGCAGGCATTAGCCAATTATGCACTGAGCCCAAATCCGAGCTGTGGCAATTTTTGTCAGTCAGCTATAATCTCCGTCTAAGCTTGGCAGAACCTGTGAATTTTACCCTCTTTATTTTGTTCAATTTTTCTCTCTTTTTCTCTCCTTTATTATCTTTGTTGGTCTTGTTTGTTATTGGGGGATAAGCACATTTGGGTTTTTTAGCACAATAACTTTGTTATTATTAACTTATTTAGGACGTAACTATCATGTATTGCCTCTTATTTGAAACGACTTAGCAGGTGATGTTTCTCCACCACGCCACTTTGCTGTTTCTTCCCCATTAACTGAAGAAATAAATGGATCTCTCTGCACATGGGAATGCAACCACTGGTGTCCCGCATTCCTTGATTCCCCACCATCCCTCTGCCGTTTCTAGGGGAACAGAGCCAGCAGAGCCTCTGACAGTCTGTGAATTTCAACGACCCTCAGCAGCAGAGGATTTGATGCCACCCTGGCAGAGGCAACAGCCCCCGCAAAGACTTGCTGACCAGGAACATCCTCATATGTCACTGAAAATAGCTCAGAAACAGCACTGACATTTTTTCTGCCTTTCTCCATATACACTGAATAATGCTCGTCGGATTCAGTGGAGCTGAGGAAGACTTTTCTTTCACATTAATGCCCGAGTGACGTCAACCGCCTCTAAACGCTGTGACATCAAGCATTGGTGTGAGGCCAGAGGGTCCGACAGAAGCGTTGCCATTGTTGCTCTGCCTGTCAAGCTTTCCAAACTTGCTCTAAATGTATGAGAATAACATGCAGTGGCAGATTAAATGCTGGAAATGTGTTAAAATCTGTCAATAATTTAAAAAGGGAAACAAAAGTAGTTAGAGTTATCAAGAGTTATCATTTTTGGTCTGGAAATACAACTGTTGCTGACAGATTTTATCAGCTGCAGCTAGCTAGCTAGCTGACATAAAGACCGTGAATTCGTTGAAAACTCTTTCTCTAGCTTATCTTTTAATGTTTCAGAAGGAAATTGAATGAATTTGATGGTACACATATACATGATACGACGCTAACTCAGCTTTCTGCAATGATGCTAATTTCAGGAGTTGTCTGTTATGGTGGTCACTATGTCAGATTAGGGTCAATAGTCATGAATTCTTACCGTGACTTTAACAAGAGAGCTGACAGACTACACGAAGGTCTCTGACCAATTATACCATACCTTTTTTCATGACCTTCATGATGTCATGAGGAAGGAAGTGTTACAGATCAAATCACAGTGACGTCGTGCCAACAACTACCAAGCCCCCAGGATAAGCGGCAGGTCTTGAATCCATCTTGCGTAGTGGCAAAACTGTGTAATTACAACGTCACGTGATGCTCTGGGGCCCAAAAAGACATTTTTTCCTCAAGCTTTCATTGCAAAAGAGGCGTCTGTAAAACGGTGAATACATTTTTTACGCCTCACAACCCCTGCGAAATAACTATTTCCCAATCATAACTTGATGAAGGCTACAGGATAGGGATCTGATAGACAATGAGGAGGTCGACAAAAACAGGCACATCTTGTCTAAAATTTGAGCTAGCGTTTGAGCTAGCTCGCGTGGCCATGATGATAGTGTACGCTCAGAAAATGCAGGTGTTTTCAGAGGACTGGTGGATATTGTAGCATCACTAGATGCAGCAATACAAGAACATCTGCAGAGTGCTACTGTGTTTAAAGGACATCTAAGACAGAACAGAATGAACTCTCAGTTTGAGTCATCAAAGAAATCAGGAGTGCTGACTCAAGCTAAAATGTCAAACATTTGCTGTTTCCAGCTTCTTGGATGTAATTTTTTTTTGCTGCTGTTCTTCTTGTCATTTATTAGGTTTTAGGTTTTGGACTGATGGTTTGATAAGCAGAGCTCTTTTAATTTATTTAAATTGACCGGTGTGATGCACCAGTAGGGTGCTTTGGCGCGTCCTACTGGTGATACATGGTTATAGCGCATCTGACCAATGATGACCCCCCCCCAAACAAGTGGTGGTCACCAGCCACCACTGGGGCTGGAAAGGGCGTTCGGGGTTCGCTATTATTTGATTCCATTTGCTACTCGAGGAAAAAAAAAAAGAAATGTCTGTGGAGGCAGGCATACAAAAAAATGCAGAAGTATAATTTGTAATTTGAAAAAAAGCCCTGTAGTCAGCAAAAGTCCGAATGATGATGAGAAACAACGCGTCATTCGACTGACTTTTGCTGACAAATCTGTGCCGGGCAAGATGTAGGGAAGTTAAACATTGTGCACTTTCGTAATGCTACCCAAATGGGCAAAATTTCCATTTAACTGCTTTGTACTAACTCATTATCAAACTGACTATCATCACTGCCAATCAAACTTTACAAAGCTTCACCAAAGACTCAAATATAAACTACTTTTGTATTTGAAGAACTTCCTGGAGTTGTTTCTCCACCACACATCATTTATTTTAATAACATGCAGCTGTGAGCATCTACTCTCTTTTATTTGTGCATTGCATTGTTTGACAGCAGTGTCCATCAACAGCACGCAAAAATGTGTTGTTGTTTTTTTAAATTTTTTATTATACATGCTGTTTTAAGAGTGCTAAATTCCAGTGCATTCAAAAATCGTTTCTAATTAGTATGCAGTGTTGGCAGGAAATTAAAAGAAAGGACCTGTTTCTCTGTCGGGCTTTAGATATACATTTAAGTGGCTCTTTAAACACCTCTAGTTTGGTTCATTAGGTCCAAAACAAGGGAAAAAATGTTTGCATGAGTTCTGCTCTGATTCCTGTTAACACTGACTTTTTACAAATGCACCAACAGGTATAAACATTAAGTAATACAGGCAGCTCGTTGATTGGAGAGTTTAGACGATTCTGCATCACCAGGACCTACTTGTATGCTTCTGTGATACACTCCAGTCTTTACGAGCAGCCTCAGGCCACTGCCATGTGTACGTTCATGCTCTCACTAATGAGGCTAACACAGGTGGTTGAAATTTGTTGCATGTAAATGTAGGATTGCTCCAAATTTTCAAGTACAGTTTGGCTTTTAACCTGTTTTTCCAGCTGTATGTGAGTATAATAATGCTGAAATAATGGAAAATAACAATAATACAAATATTTCATTATGTATAAGCCCGCAAACATGGTCAGAGCTTAAAAGAAAACAAAAACATGTAGTTTTGTCTTCAAAAAGGGCCCACAGTCAGCTGTTTGTTTGTACCAAATGAATATATGAGGTAATTTTTATTCAGCATAATCATCCAATAAAGCATAAAACAGAGATACATTTAGCTTTTCCCTGCCATTATTAATGTTTGCTTTACTCAGAGGCTCCACCTTTTTCTTTCAGCTGCAGGTTTGCTTCCCAGAACATGTACAATAGGCTCCACATGTTTTTGCAAAATCCAATAAAAACAGCTTTCAGGGAAATGAGGCTCAGAATCCAGTAAGTTTAATCATCTCTTTCTTCACTTCTTCTGAATCAGCTGACTCTGGGCATTTTTCCTCTTTCAGTTAACCTAGCCAGATCTTGTGTGTGTCCTCCTTAGGGTTGGGGATGGGGTGCTGAAATGTAAGGTTTTAACATTATATTAACTGGTGATTACATGACAGTGCATCCAAGGCAATGTTGCTGAGTAACAGAAAGTTAATGTAACGAGGAGTGCAATGAATTACTCCCTACAGGATGAAAATTAGTGAAGTAATGCACTACGTTTTTCAAAGGTAATGAGTAATGTGGAATGAATGACCTGTTTTGAGCAACTACCCCAATACTGGAAACCAAGTACTGTTCTTGTAATACATGGGTGCTCTCGCTGGATCGAATGTGAATCACAAATATAAATGTTGAACCAAATGACTCCAGCTGTTGCTCATAGTGAGAAATATGCCTCCAGAGAAGCAGATACAAAGATCTATCATTCTTTATCAATCCTTTGTCTCCTTTTCTGTACAGACGAAGCAACGTCTCCTTCCTCTTCAAAAAGAACCACCAAAGCTCAAGCTTCAAATACTGATTTGGATTACCATGACTACCATGGCAATGGTAGAAGTGTAGAAGCTGTGTTTCCCATTAATTACCACCACAGTCTAATTTTTCCCGCTAATGAACCAAAAATATTCTTCGCTTTTCAAAACTGCATTGATGATTTCTAACATTGCTTTGCGCCATCACCGTTGCTTCAAGGAAACAATTTTGATGTCTCTCGGTCAAGTCTTAGTAACAAATCTTGTTGTGGTAGAAGCATTTGGGTACGCTGTAGAAAATAGATGTTTTTGCTATCACATTAGCCATGGGGATGTTTTAAAAGCAACATCCAGCAGTGTGTCAGCTTGTGGGTGGAGGTTTCCTGTCCCCTAGTGGCAAACATTCAATTAACATAGCTTTAATGTAAATATGATGTTTCAGTATAGTGCTGAAACAGGCAGAAACATAGCAAAGGTACTGTAACTTATTGAACAGTATGGAAAATGTGTTATAATACTCTGGAGCTGCTTCAATTAATAGTACTCAACACCTCACTCATGTCTGTTAAACTTCAAAATCAGCAAACCCCTCAATTATGAACTTTATTCACCTTAAATGTTTTCTTTGTCAACTAAAAGTTTTTATCACCTTTGTTTACTTCATCGATCCAGTACGTTTTAGCATCTTTTAACTTAGTCAGAGTTTTGTTTCATTAATGCACAAACTCTTGTCAGAATACATTTCCTGATGATGTTTTGGATTCTGGATACGCACATTAAAGACATCCCTCCCGCTGTCAATCAGCAGCTTTTTTTTTCGCTGAGCACAGCCATCTCTTACTTCCTCTGCCATGTCACACAAACCACTGAGACAATGGTGAATAATAAGAGTTGAGCGGTGCACTCCCACCCCTGTCTCGCTCTGCTTTCATGGGTCTCACTTCAACAGGAGAAACCCAGCGGAAACAGCCATAAACTGTGCCCAAACTGTGAAGGAGGGGAATTAGTGGCCCCCATATGGAGTCAGAACTGGGTCATGGTGCCCTGTCTGATCGTTTTACACGTCACCTTGTAAACAGAAGATGAAAAAGACATACCACCCAAGCATTACTCATCTCTTCAAGCTGCTGTCTTGTGCATTTCCTCTGGTACTGTACAACACATCCGCAGTTGATATTGACAAGGCATTTAAACTCAGATTTTATTGTGTCAGAAAGTCTTCGTAAGCCTGTGTGTGTGTGTGTGCGTGTGTGTGTGTGTGTGTGTGTGTGTGATGGGGCTGAGTAAGGGTGTTTTCAAGTCCTACCACCATAATAGTGTTCCTCGAACTGCTGCTGCTGCTGCTGCACACGTGGACTGTGCAGCATAGAGCACAATACTCCCCGAAAATACTTTTTAATGATGTGACTTCAAGCAGGTGTGACTTATGAACACTTGAATGAAATATGTATTCGTCAATGTTGCTGATTAAAAATAAAGAAGTGGTAGAGCACAGTGCAAAACAAAGGTTTTTGACTCTGATATTTCAATGATTTATTCAATTTATTGTCTAAAAAGGGTCAGAAAACAATAAAAAAATGTTACTTAAAGGTTCGCAGAGTGGACGGTGATGTTTTCAACTGATGTTTTATCAATGCAACAGTCAGAACTTTGCATTACAATGATTTAAAACTGAGAAAAGTGGCATTTGAGTAGCTGAAACTTGCTTATTTTTGTTATTTTTGCTTCATGAATGGGCCAATCATTTGTAATTATGTGGCACTATTAATTGGATAGCAATGTATTTTTATGCTCAATATATAGACAGGAGTATTTGATAACATACTGGACTCCCTGCCCCCTCCCTGGGGAGTTGGCAAATGGACTTGCATTTATAGAGCACTCTACTGGTCTACCAACCCCTTACAGTGCTTTATAACACTTTCCACATCCATCCTTTCACACACACATTTACACATCGATGGCAGAGGCTGCCTACTCCTGCATTAGGGGTGATGCAGTGCTAACTAATCAAAGCACCCTACAATATGTCGATGCTATACCACTCACATACTGATGGAACAGCCATTGGGAGAAATTTGGGATTCAGTGCCTTACCCAAGGACACTTTGACATGTAGCCAGAACCAAGGATCAAACCACTGACCCTCTGATTAGCAGACAGCCGGCTCTACCTTCGCAGCCACAGCCGCCCCCAGGGGTCCAAATCACATATGAAGAGTATTAGTGCAACATGAAAGCCATAGAATGTCACTTTTTTACTTAAAATAACAGCTTCGAAATCATTTTAATGGTACAGTGTCTCATAATAGGGTGAGTGGTGTTTCTGTCTCAGCCACTCTGCACCCCATCACTTGTTTCTGCACTATGTAACTTCAGCGAGAGGGTAAGATCACAGCATTACATACATACAAGTTTTCAACACATCACATTGTTATGATGTAATGAGTTGTGTTTGTAGTTAGCACCTACATTACATCTGGCATATACCAGTTGTTTGCTTTTGTGTAATAAATTTCCCTAAAAATATAATAATAAGAGTATTTGTATGTTATTTTGTTTTACAGTGGATGTTTCTTGGAACACTTAATGTGTAATGTTGTTGGAGTCTCCCCATCGCTGCATTTCTATGTATATTTCAATGCAGAGTGAGCTCAAATAGCAGAAAATGTTCTTATTATTACTATAACACACTGTGTTATCTACGAAAAAGCCTTTTAGCCTTTGTGCCGATGGCAGACAGACAAAGTTTAAAATCATAAAAGAAAGGAAAACCTGTGCAAGAGCCTGTACAGAGGTCACTACTCAGGAGTTGGAGGACATATTAGCTGCTGAAACTAAAAAAATACACAAGTCATTGACGTCACAGTGATGTTGACAGCACCGTGACTCATCTTCCCCTCAGTGCTTCATGACTTTGTTTATTTCTATACATCTACATATCATATCATATCATATAAGGGTCTCTCTAATACTGTCTGTTGTGTTGTGTGGACATTCTTATTTATCCCTGTTCAGGAAGACTTCCCACACAGCTAACCTTTGAGAAACAATCTCGAGCAGGCCTGCCCACCTTCCACCCCAATGGAATATTTACCAAAAGCAAGGAACATTTTTACATATAACCAGCCTAGGGCCGTGTATTCAGGCTGATGTTTATGCATACATTAATGATGTCCAAGAAAGAAGGACATTATTCATTCTTTAACTGGAAGACAGTGCAAATGCAAAACAAGGCTCCTGTCATGAAAGGCTAAAATGAGTAAAGGCCACAGCTTTAATAAATAAACATACCACGTAATCACACACACGGCAGGAAATGCAGTCAACCAGAGAGAGGAAAAGGGCAGGAGCGATTGCCAACAACCTGGGTTATTATAGCTTGAATTTAAGTTTTGAATAATCTGTTGTTCCCATACAGAGTTTTTATTTCAGTTTCAGTTCAGTGTCAATGTGAGTTCAGTAGGCCGGTTTTATATCATTTTTAGGCTTTAAAGTGCCTGGTGAGGTTTATTTGTAAAGGTGGTTGACTAATAAAACAACACCTTTACAATCTAATGCAGAAGACTGTGTCAGGAGGTGTTGATTCAACTAAAGTCTTTGGTTCAAATATTAATAAAAAAGAACAAGATGATACAGAATATGATACTGTTAGAAAGGGTGGACATGATTTTGATGACTTTGAAGCTATATAAAGGGCAAAAAGGGACAAAACTGCATGTTAAGGGGTTAAATAATACAATACAGATAAGAGACACTAAGATGCGTTTTCTCCCCATTCGAGTCTCCGTCTGTTTCCATCTTGTTGAGTATTTTACACCGTTGCATTTTGCTACATCTGCTCTGCTTGATATGCACCGATGGGTTGAAATCCATCTTGTGATGATGGGAAGATGGCGTACAGTGATGCAAAATAAAAATGTTTTGAAAATGTAAGGAGCAGAAAATAGAGATATTTGTGTTATAATGTAAGGAGTAAAAGTAAAAAGTTGTCAAAAAACTAAATACTCAAGAAAATGGCGTATACCTGAGTAAGTACATTTAAAAAGTGTTTGTACTTTGTTACTTCCCACCTCTGAATACACGATTGCATAAGTCTGCTACAGACTAATTTTATAAATGACTTTCCTTTGGAAGATCCTTCTCCACTATGAGTCACCTTACATTTAATTGTGCTTGAATTATGATGAGTTATAAAGGAAAATATTCTATTGCCCACCTCCCACTGGATCAATTATCCTGTCTGGACAGTGCTCAGAGATGACGTGTGCAGGTTCACCACAGGCTCCTCTGTGACTATAGTTCCTGAAGGAGGACTCCCCCCCATCCTCCACCCCCCCGACTCCCTGTTTGGAAAATGACATCTAAACACATGAGGAAGTAAAGTAGAACAGTTGAGAAACGTATTTATAAGGTCAGGAACATTTTTAGTAGACAGAACGTGAGGCTCCCTGTAAGACTCACGTGAGATGTTGATATTCTCTCTGCAGGAGTCCAGATCAATGTGTGTGAGATTATTAATCATGTGAAAGTGTTCAAAATCAGGATTTGGGGCTGTACAAGTAAAATTGACAAGAATCACATAATGATGGTCATACCAACTGATATTAAAGCAGCTATGATAAATTTTTTTTACGTTTTAAACTACAATTCTTACGTATTGCACCTTTAACATTGTTAACATGACTACTTGTGAAGGTGGTCATCTGCACAGATAATATAATATATAATATAATAATAATCATATAATAATAATCTTATGACTCGACAGCCCCTCTCAGGATCGGACAGGATTTTGTCTTCTGTCAAAGTCTGGTAATATCTAAGTGTGGTTACGTGAAAGAATCATAATTCTTGGCCTCACCCTATTTCCGCATATGAACATAATATATATTAATGTTGTGTTTACCTCACAGCCCTGTAGTGGTAAAAGAAACAAAACAGTATTTGTATGCCTGTTCATATTCAGAAGAGAGACAGCACGATCAGTGTAGGTGGAAAAGTAAAACTCATTTGTGGGTTTGAATGAGGGAGAAAACACACACAGTCCATCCATTTTCCTATTATACTTAATTTCCTATTGGCCTTTAGGCCAGCACACATCCTTCCAGACATTATTAAATCACTCATGAAAACGTAGGTTATTGATAAGTCATGCCGCTGTGAACAGTGCATGTTATTTTATTCTGAATATTCCCTCTAAATGAGTGATTTGTGTGCATTAAAATGTGCCCACACAACTCACCACACCGCTGACTCTGAGTCCCTGGTGGAATCTTCCAGGAAAAAGCACACATCAAAGTCTTCAAGTATGAAACACAGTCAGGAACAAGGAAAACAAAAAATATAAAGCAGGTCCCCTCCGGTGTCCTTTTTTGAAATGCTGCAAATGAGCAAAAAAATACATCAATCCATTAAGTCTCTTTAAGTCTCATTAAATCCAGTTACTGCTGTGTAAAAGCTTGGACATGAGTAATTGGATTAATTGAGAATTAAAGACAAACAGACGGGTGAAAAGACTGAGGCTGAGCCCTGGTTCCTGCCCTGATTTCACTGCAGAGGACAAATGGAAGAAGTGGTAGGCAGCCCTCTTCATAGCAGGACCCCAGCTGACTGAAAATTAATTGACAACAACTTTGATAATCGATGAATGAAGAAAAATGTCTAATGTTCACATGTTCCAAATTTTCAAATGTGAGGACAGTCACAATGTGGGGACCCACTTTATGTATGGGGACAAAATGCATGCATAATGTCACTAATTTTTAGGGGGAAGACTTGGTTTAAGGTTAGGGTAAGGTAAAATTTTGGTTTATGTTTGGGTATGATTCACATTTTGGTAAGTAAGTAGTCATTATGGTTACGGTTAGGGTAAGTCTCCAGAAAATGGATGTCTAATGTCCCCAAAAGTGATAGAAACATGACTGTGTGTGTGTGTTCCCTAAACCAAAACCACAAGAGCAGAGGTGTAAGGAATTAATTAAACAGTATGTTTATCTGCTTTAGCGTTAGCATGTTCAGCTACCTAGCTTGGAAGTGTTACTTCCAAAGCACAGAAGCAAATCATTGGCTAACTAGCCTACAGTGGTTAGGCTAAATAACCTAGTAGTAGTAACTTAGTTAGTAGTTAAGTAATTTGTTGGGTTAAAAAAATAACCCTGTTCATTTTTGGGATTTAAGAACTGACATTGGTTAATAAATGTTGTAGCGAGTTAAAGGGAAATTCTGGTATTTTTAGACCTTGGCACTGGATTTATAATGTATGTTTTGGTGTGAAAACAATTTGTTTTAGAATCGGTCCTGTAGATCGTGTCAGCGGGCTATAACAGCTGCAACGTAAACCTTAGGGCAACTCTGACCATCAAAGTTACGTCCACTGAAAGTGCTTGTTTTTTGTCACTAACAGGAGGGGTTCTTGTTATTTCAAAGTGAGACTTCTTGAATGAGACCTATGTTTCTGGTTACAAAAAGGATCGTCTTATATAACAAAAAATGTCGATCTCCATAGGAATCGTTTCCGTAATGTTTTCAGACACTTAGAATAAGAACCCCAACTACAATTTCACATGAATTACAAATTGCTGCCTAGCTTACATGCTTAAACATGTAACAAAGGTTAGATCATTCTTAATTATGTTTTATTTTCAGACAGTAACTTTGGCTTTTACTGTTACTACAGAGAGGGCCTTTGGGATGAGGGCTGGAACAATTTAACTATTGTTCCCAGAAGAATCTTCCTCCTTGCTAAAATCCCCATGCAGCAGCAGAGAAGAGCAGAGAATGGTTCATGATACCCAGGGGCTAAAAACTCCCAGACTTAATAAGCAAGTCAAGTATTGTCAGCTTACTATTTGTGTGAATTTGCCCTGCGATAAACACAACACTCCATTTGGTGTGCACATGGTTTAAACACCATATGTGGTTTGAAATTTATCAGCTATCAGCGGACAGCTACACCGTTGGTAAATAAGTTGTTAATTGGATGCAAGAACTTTGTGCAAATGTGTAAAAATAAATCATTAGTGGCAACAGCACCAGCAAGTCTGTCGGGTTCAATTCTCACATTTTCTCTCACTTCTCAAGCTGTTCAGGGTTTGTATTGGCAAGGAGGTAAATGTATGTGTGTAAGTGTGTGTGTCTTTGAAGAAGAGGATGAAGAAACAAATCCCATGTGGAGCCAGAATCGCACACATGATCCCAAAAAACATCCTGTCACCCATAACGCTAACAATAACCCTGACAGGGAATTATGAATTTACATGTGTGTGGCCAACAGAGGATCACAGCTTCACACTGATGTCGCTCCTACATCCACAGACTGGGCAGAGCCTCTCGCTGCCCTCGTCTCTTTGTGCTGATCTTGGCACAAAGCAGTCGTCGCCAAACTGGCTTCACAGGAAAATCCAATATTTGAACTTTTCAGTCTCTCCACAGTAGTGTGGATTGGCTAAGAGTGGGTCTGACTACCAGACAGAAGAAAAAACAGACTAGATTGTCAGTGTTACACTCTCTGCACTGCTCTGGGGAACATGAGTTTAAAATTAGCTTAAACCAGTTTTGTAATAAATAAATAGATAAATAAAAGACATGTTTTCCTTCCACTAGCTTTACTTCTCTGCAAAGTTAAAAGTGATTCATACAGAATCTGTTGTCCACAGCTGCTGCTTTATGAAAAGATTCTTCTTCGGTTCATTAAATCACGGCAGACATCTGGACACAGCAGCACAGATAAACTGATGAATCTGCCAGTGCCATGCCAGTGCACAGTGCCATTAAACACAGCTGTCTACGGTGTTTACCATCATTTAATCATGTGCAAACGACACCCCACTGCCACAAAATAAGCACCGTCTTCAGACTGGTCTTTGACAACTCGGAGCTCTGTTTTGTGAAAGATGTCGGTTTACTGGAGCTCATTAATCCTGTATGTCACATCTTCCTTTCCAACACTGCTGTGTCACATTTTAAGATATAATTTAACCATTTGCAACGTGACTTACAGTAAAATTATGACTGAATGGCCAAAGTGCTTCATCAATCTATTCTTTATTGTTTACTTCTATCATCATTGCACTGATTAGCCTCTAACAACTCCACACCTGCGTCTCACTGCAGGTTTGTGGCTGTGTGTGTTCACGTCATGCTGCTCTGCACCATCCAGACAACAATGATTCGCCAGGGAAGCCAGTTCAGTGTTTGTTGAGCTGTTGTCTTCATGCTTCACTGTGATTAGCTAAGCTATTTCAAAGAGATTAAACCAGTTATGTGGCAGGTATGCTGGGAGACACGCACACTTACTGTGTGCCAAAGACCTGGGCAACTAAAATAGGGACTTTTAATACTTTTTTAATATTGTAGAAATGTGTTCAGTCCACTGTGACATCACAAATGGATGTGTTTGTTCAACTTTGACATCAGTGTTCAGTCCACTGTTTCACCACAACTGGATCTGTTCAGTTTAGTGTGTTACAACCTGGCTCTCTGGGCCATGAGAAATTTGGCAATAAACACAATTTTACACCACAAATGGCCTTGTTTCTTCCACTACGACATTACAATTAATAATATATTTATTGATATAATAAATTACCACCTTGTAATAAAAAAAACACATGCTAACATGCGCTAACATGCGTCTGCTAACATGCGTCAATTTCTCTCAACTCTTTTCTACCTTCTTGCAGTGCTACTGTCTCTACAGTCAACATTACAGCTCTGAAGCTATAAAACAATTACTTATCATACTAAATGGTTTATCTGCGTTGCATTAGAATGTACACGTTCACAAACCATGTTTTTGTTTTCCCACATGCACAAGCCTTTCAGCTCCTACCTTTGATTGGTGAATAATGAGTCACATGAAACCTTTCTGTTTTCTGTTGGCTGGCCCCGCAGATGCTGTGGAGATGTCATTCTTCAGCTCATTTTGTCTCATCAAAACAAGTCACTAAATTGAAACAGTGGTAGCAGCTTTGTCATCATGGTGACCTCAGAGTGATTTGTCTAGATCTCATTTTCCTAGAAGACTGGATGTGACTGTGAAATGAAACTGTATTTTTGGGGACGCTTCACATCCCGTTATTTCAATAAACCATATAGCATGAAAGAAATTGACTCTTATTCTGAGACAGTTGAATTTTTAATAAATACAGTTCTTGCACCTTAAGGGACCAGAGTTTCATGAATATATTTAACTGTGGGAGTATCTCTGTCTCCAGAGTACCTGATATTGCCTGTACAAAGCTCAGGTTTGAACAATCACGATGTATGATGTGATTATGATTATGATTATGATTATGTTGGTACAACCCTTCACAAGTACTTTAAGTTTAAGTTCTCTACTAGTCACATGCACAACAGTTAATGTTATGCAGTCGTTGGCAATGAAATGCCTGTTCTCAGACTTCCTTCAACAATGCTCATACAAAATGTCCAAAAGAAAACCACACGAATGTAAGATGAGAAAAAGAGAATCTAAGACAAAACCATAAATAATGAAGAACAGTGGATCCCAAAGTTGTTATAGCAGAGGGGGCATTTTTAATTTAATTTAAGATCCCTTCTAATCCCACAATGGGGAAATTCTCTTTTGGCAAGGCGACTTAACGAAGACAAGAAAATATGACAAGGCATATCTCGCCTGGGGCTTGAAAATATTGTTCTCTACAAAAGGACGGGCCCTGGAGAAAAAGTTTCAGAACAATTGATAATAATATTTCAATTTTCAGCAGAAAAGGCTATACAATCTAAACAGGATTATGTGCTGGGAATCAAAGAGGCATTTAATTTGTTGTAATGCAAAAGAACTCTAACTAGTTATTTTTCTCAGTAGGTAATGCTGTAAAGTAAAAATGTACTTTTCAAGCAACATTATGTAGAAATTGGCATTTTGTGGGCGTCCCCAACAGTTTTTTAATGCAACAGTCGTAAACACAAATCCCAGGTAACAATTTGTCAGATTGACAGTAATGTAGGTGCTAACTACAAACAAAACGTATTACATCATAACAGTGTTAGGTGTTTAAAACTTGTATATTGATGTGAACATGTATGTAACACTGTGATCCTACCCTCTCACTGAAGTTACACAGTGCAGAAACAAGAACGACATTCACCCTATTACAAGACACTGTACCATCAACATGGTTTTGAAGCTGTTATTCTAAGGTAAAAAAGAGACATAATGTTGCTTTAAGTGGCATTAATCTTATAATGGAACGAGTTCCTTTCAAAAGCAATTTTTTATATATATATGTGCTCCATACAGCAGCTATTACCTGCATTTTTATATTTTTATTCATATTCCCTGCGCTGTTACATCCTATTGTGGAGAGTACCTGCTTGTTAAGATTGACGTTGAACTTTGCTTCCTCCCACGCATAGTTATCCATCAAATGCTTGTTATGAGAGCTGCAGGAAACAGCATATGAGCTGATCTAAAGTCAAAGATAAAAGGGATTTATGAGAGTAGCAGAGAACGGATATATAATGATTCCACTGTGTAGATGATAACGCTTCTTGAAAATCTGAAAGCCTCATCTATTGAAAATGGAGACTGACTCTGACCCTCTTTTCCACTGTCTTTTAAAGCTGAAGCTCATTGCATATCATATTTCTTGATTAATCATGTGCATGTAAATGGGGACCTCAGAATGTTTAGGGTTGAGTTATTGCATTAATAGGAAGTGAAGATCCAGGTTAAACATTCAGTTGGGGATAGGGCTGTCACTTTCCACTTAATATTAATAAATCTTGTCAAATGTGGAGAGCTTGGTGACGGTTGAATTGGCACCTTCTTTGGCTCAGACATTAGTGGTTTCCACACAATCAATTCTGCTTACTTCGGTGATACCCTGACTCTTCCTCTGTTGCAACCATGAGGTTAACATTGGATTGCCATGAAATTTGGTTCACCCATCTTTAGCCCAGTCAGGATAAACTGACATTCCCCATCAGCCTAAGCAGTGCTTTCAGTTTGATACTACTTGGCAAACCATTCTATGCTAATGCATTAAACACTGAGAGCCAGGAAGGGGGATCAATATGTGGCTCTGGCTGCACCTCAGGCAAGATACTGAATCCCAAATTGTTTCTATCTGTGTGTGAGAGTGTGTGTGAATGGCTAAGCATAGAAATATTGTGGGGTGTGTTGCAGGTCGGCACCTGCTTCAAAGCCTCTACCATCAGTGTATGAATGTGCGTCTGAATGAGTGACTGTGATGAGTGTTGTAAAGTGCTCTGAGTGAAAATATAAGCAAACACTGGTGACAGTGCCCTGATAGTGAGAGTACACTTTCTCTCCTGGGACCTCAGCTGCATGGACAAAGATTTGAATGTCCAGATGCAGAATGTGCAGTTTTTTTGGTTTTCCTCTCTCTGAGGAATAAGCTGACATACACCAACCTCAAGCAAAGCTGAATATCAATAACAAGGCGTATAACTGTTGTTGAGGAATTATTTCCTGCTGCCATTTCCCTGGCTGATTTTGAACTGACACAATGCCTCTGGACACAAAGGGTTTGGTTCTTGGACAGCTGAGTGTGAAACAACTGAGTGGCATGTTCTGTGAAAGAGAATGGAAAGCTATTTTGTGTAGTGCTCTAAATTTACCCTGCACATCCTCAAGCCTGGCTGTCATCCTCCAGTTGGCCCTCTGCTAAAAACATAACAATTTTCCTTCATAAACTATAATTCACAGCTGCAGGCTGAGCATTTTGGCCATTGAGCTAATGTATTTATTTATAGAAGGTTTGTCTTTCAAAATAAACCTATTTGATGGTGATTTTTTGTTCGTCTCGCAGAGCAGCATTTGCTTTCAGAAAGTCTTCTTTCACAGTCCTCATGTGATCTCCATGAAACTCGCCTTTCTGCAGACCCCAGAGGATTGCAGGAATGCAGATAGATGGTTTCCCTACATGCCTGCTGAATATTTGGTCAGGAGGGGATGTGTGGGCAGGCTGCAACATTAACTTCTGTCTCCTGTCCAGAGGCAGTTCATCTGTGGCGAGCCATTCACAGTCAAGTCTATTTAACAGCTTCTCTGATTACCTTCATTTTTCTACATGTTCTCCCTGTGCTATATGATAAAAAAAAAGTGTCTGTTTAAGAAAACTTTAATTGGGGTGAAATATGAAAGTGTGTGTGTGACCAGTTTCATTTGAAATAACTTGAAGTTAACTAATAACTTGTTTGAAGTTCAGCAATGAGTCACTGGCGTGACACATCCCATGTACTTCTACCCATGCCGAGTGACTCATTAGAAATACCTGTTTTATCATGACCATGGCACAGACCTCGTCCCTACCTGCACATATTGTTGCCTTGTTCAGTCTACACTCACAATTTGAAGAAGTGTAGTTTTTGTGACTCTTCACAAAGGCTCTCCTTCAGCCTCAGCCTTCAGCACAAAATTGTGACTCATCTCTTTTGAGAAAAGATGAAAAATTGATCAAAGCAGGTTGATGGCACTTGATGGTAGTCTGAACACTTTTCCACACTTACAGTATAGCTGACTGAATAGTCAAAGACATACGCGTGTCAGGCTTTGTGTAAAGTGCAATAATTACAGGTGGATATGTCTTGTGGAAAACAATGCAAGCTGCTTCATTCTTGTAGTCAGAACAAACTTTAACTACAGATACTTGTTGATAGATTTCTGTAGCTGCCTCTTCAAACTCCTGAGAAACTTTAACAGCCTGAATGTGCCCACTGACTGATTCTTAGTGTTAAAATACACTCATTAGATGATCCATTGGAGGTATGATGCTTTTCGTCAGCTTCAGAATTGTGATATTTTTTAAACTGTGGTGTTTTTTCTCTTTTTTAAAGTTTCCTTTTCATTTAGCTCTTTCTTGCCTTCTTCTCTATTTGTCTATTCTTTCTTTACCCCATGTATTCCTCATTTAATTCCTTCCTATTATTCCTCCCCACTGTTTGTCTGTACATTTTTCTAATTTCTTTGCTTCCTTTCATCCCTCCTTCCCTCTCAGTTAAAGGCTCTACTGAATTTTTATTTAGCAACTCAAAGTCAGTCACAAAGTAAAAAGCACAATAACCCAATTCACGATACAATGTCATTTGTCAAGATTCTGTGCTTGCCCGTATTTAATTACGATCTGGGATGAAAGTACCGGCTGACCCTGGAGGTTTTTTATAGAGCCTTCTGCAGTGCTGCCCATTTGTTCATGTAGTGCTTACGTCTGAACACAGTCTAATTCTTGGGTGTAATAGTCACTTTGGTTTGGTCTCCTGCAGTTTTGGCAATTCCACAGGCCAATTCCTCAAATGGCTGCTGGAAAAACTGTAGTGATAAATATTATTGAAGAAATATTTTACGAGTTGTAACAAAACTTCACTGCTGGACAGCGTCTTATTTTTCTTTGTACTTTCTGTGTCATTGTAAAATTGCACACATAATGCTGCCTTTCTCCCTTTTTGTCAGCATTGATCAAGACTGGGTTTTCTTGTGTGAAGGACCCACTGGGTGTTCAGTGTTCATGTACAATGTGAGCATGAAAGCTGCAGGCCCTGGCCTTGCAGAGAGGCAAAACTACAAAACTACAAAACTTACAAGATTAACTAAAATGCACTGTCTCCCAAACTTACTTGACTGAAGTTCAAAGGACTTTACAAGCCCGTTCATTAATGCCACAGTCCTATAAGCATTTATATTCAATTCGTATTCTGTCACCTTTTTTTTAACCCCTTCAGTAAACTTCTGCCCTTAAAAAGTTGTTCTTCTAAAGTTCAATGCAACCAGTGAGATTGTTCTGACCTCCTGTAAAGCTTTGACTCTTAAGGTTAAAACAGGCTCCTGGCAGCCCAGTCTGATGCTAATACAGACCATTTATCACTGAGCAGCTTCACTTGAAAGACAAACTGTCGACTTCTTTGTGTTGGAAATGTCACTGCGACTATGAATCTGGTTTAAATTTCCATTTTTATAAGCAAATACAGAATCATTGTTTCCCTTTTAACAAGTCATTAACATTATAAATGCAGGGATATCAGAGAGTTATGTCACCCACCATTCATCAGGAGAAAATCGTCTGCTTGTTAAATAATTTTAGCAATTACTTCTGAAGGAATGTGTTTCTCAAAACTCATTTTCTGACCCCTTGCACAGCAAAACATTTTGCTTTGAAGCCTAAAGAAGCTTATGACAGAGCAGTATATCTCACAAAAGAACAAATTACTTCTTCACTTTGTCTGTTGTGTCAATACTCTAATTGCTTATACCTCCCTATACCTCTTTTCTTGTGAATGGATCTTTTCTACTTCTGCCCATTACACTTTTCTCGGGATGCACGATATATAAATACATTATCGGAACCGACAACGGAAGATTTCCATTAATGGTTATTGGCAGACAATGGGTTAGGGTAAAGCCAAATTGTTTTAGTTGACTTAACATGTTCAGCATTTACACACAGTATTTGGCAGTATGCACCTTTAAAGTATGTTTGCCAGCCGACAAAGGAGAAGAAGAATAACAACAACAGTGCTGTTCTCGCATTCATGACATAGAGCTGCTGCTCCTCTGTAGAGCCACACAATGTAGACAAGAGCCACACATGTCGTCGCTGGAGTGGGCGTTGTTTTTCAAGTTCAGAAGGAGACAACACAATTGTAACTTGCAATACGTGTTCCCCAAGGAGGGAAAAAGTCTATGAGTGTGGGGGTGTGGAGTTAGAAGGAAGTGATCTCACACTTGAATTAGCCTGCTCCTCATTGCTGCTTGAGGCAATAGTCTACATTAGCTGTTACTAGCAATACACATCCAGACACCTAACTCAACTGTCAGTAGTCGAGTTGCATTGTGGGTAACGTAGGTGCCAGGTTGAAAAGGAATAAAAAAGGGAGATCTCTGGTTCTGCTGCATCGACTTTATGCTGCGTAGTGTAATGTTAAATCAGTGACTTTTTACGTGCAGAAGTAATAATATACAAAACTCCACTCATGACATTTCAGGCACTCACTTTGTCTTGGCAGAGTGAAATTTGGTTGAGTGGTGGGTTTTTTTTGGCTCGTACTACAAGGGCATTTGTGGCACCACTGTTAACAAACTGTAATGACAAGAAGAGAAATCAAAGCCCAGATGGTGCAGCTGCAGGGGAAATGTTATCAAAAGGTTGAACCACTGAGCCAACAAGCTGCGATCGTCTCTTTCTACAATCCGGCCACCTGCTTCGGCGAACGTTTCAAATCCCGCTTCTCTTTTCAGACCTTGAATTCCTCCTGAGCACATCAGGGTCAAACGGTTGAATGCAGAGATGATTTGAAGTCTGTCCACGTGCCAGACCTTCTCCTGCTCTTCATCTCTCTCCCTGCTCCCTTTTCTTTGAACCCGCTGCTGTTTTGCAGGTAAGAGTTCAGCCACTTAACATGCTGCATCCTAAGCAATTCTCATTCATGTTACTGTTGTCGCTGCGTGGACCCAAACAAACATATCTAGTAGGAAACGATTCTCATTCATCACAGTTGTATCATCTGTCAATACTGATATTCCTGGTGGTAGTTTTAATCATCAGCAAAAGGCCCTTGAATGCTCCATAAGGGGTGCTGTTCAAACTGTCACCTCGCGCAACTTTTTAAAAATAATCTCAGTGAAATCTGAATACCTTTATGCAACCTGTAAATGCAATATTTTCTGTACGCTGCGATGGAGCTTCATTTCAAGTTCCAGCTCACTGTTCAGCTGTCCAGCCAACAACTTTGCTGTTTTGATCACCGCTCTCATGCCATCATTTTTAGACACAGCAGGCAGTCGTTTTCAGAAAAAAAAGGATCTAAAAACCCACTGTGCTACTACGTAATCTAAGTGAGCCTGATGTCATCGTTAACTACATAGCTGACCAGCTTCGAGGTCCCGGGCGTCTCCATAATCTCAGGCCTATCATATCAGCCATTATCTCGAGATTTCGAATTAATTATATCGTTATCTCGGGAAAAAAAGTTTCGTTATCTCGAAATCTCGAGAAAATTATCCCGTTATCTCGGGAAACCGGCAGTTGTTATTTCGAGATAGTAACTTGAGATCTCTAGAAAACAAAAGAAATTAACTCGTTATCACGGGAAAACAGAGGAAATAAAATGTATGAATGCATGGCCCTTTAGGGCTTCCGTATGCTACAGCAAACATCAGACAAACTCTGTTAGAGACTAGCTGGTGAACAAAGACGAACATTTAGTAGTTATAGAGTCAGATGTCTCCTTCAGGAGGTGGTGGAGACAAAAAAAGACTTTATAGACTTAATATCTGATGATATGTCAATATTCACAGCTTGTTTAAGTTACTGCAGTTTTTAGGTGCTGTAAAAGTGTTCAGAAAAATGGATATGGAAAATGGGCAGACACCATCCACTGATGAATATTGTGTGATTTGACTCAAAGCTCCAGAAGAGCGACTAGATGGACCTTGTGGCGAGATCTATATGTCAAATTATATATCCTATTGACCTATTGCTGATAAAGGCTTTATGTATAAAGTGCTTTATTATTCCAAACTCCCTATAAAATGTGTCTTCTACTCTGAAACTTACTTTTTCAGTTTGACCCACTGTATCTCAGCACAGTTTTGCTGAGCAATGGGGAGTTATTTCAAGCATTTTGGCTTCACCTCAAAATCAAGTGGTAGGATAGTCTCTCTTAACTGTTGCCTTGTTTACAACCTGTCAGGTCGTCTGACAACTGGTGTTTCTTGACCCACTGGAATAGTTGTAGAAATGGCACTTCGCAATTTCTTTGGGGAGTGTAACAAGTGGAAACTAGTGCCAAAGCTATGAAATTCAGGCCAGATTCAAAAATATACCACAAGTATCCTTTCAAAGAAGGTATGAATTGTGGGGATGATTGTAAAGGCATGAAGGAAACTGCCACTATCTTGTTAGAGTGCTTAAGTACACAAAAGTCAGACCGTTCTTAAGTTGAGTGCTAGAGCACTTCAACAACAGTATTACACTTGTTACAACACAAATTAATATGAGTGTGCTGCATTCCCCAATTCTGAATGATTAATAACAAGCTATCTGCTTTTTTATTTTTTTAATCTCCTTGCACGTTTCAAGGACATGAGTGTGTTAATGTGAGTACATTTTCAATGAATTTATTCTCAGGTCAAAGCCAAACATCAAAAGTTAAAGCATGTTTTCATGGAAACATTATTATTTTGAAGAACCTGAGACAAACTACTTTTACAGAGACAGAAAGAGAAAGTGTGTGTGTGTTTGTGTGTGTGTGTGTGTGTGTGTCATTACACACTGTGGTGCTACCCACTCACTGAACTTACATAGTGCAAAAACAAGTGATAGGGTACAAGAGGCTAACTTCTGCCTATCAGATCATCAGATTGTTCTCACCAGATGAGCCAGTTGGTAAATCAAACTCTCACCACAGCCAGTCGAAAAGAGTGAAAGCCATCAGTGCCGTTCTCTACTCTACGTTCAATGAAACTCTCCCATTCTGAAAGATGCTAGCAGCTACGCTAACCTCTTGAGGAGGTGCCATTATTGTTTGCACACCTAAACAACACCCATAGTTGGCGTCTCCAGCTGCCATCAGTTCCTCAAAGGATGCTGACTGCTTTAAGGCCAGCAACAAGTGAATAGCTTGAAGCTGGCAAGATGGATTTGCAAGATCTGACGATCATGTGATCTTGCAAATCCAGCTGCCTCGCAGCACAACACACCACTACTTAGCTGATTCCTCTTGTTGCCGGTTTATTACATGGCTCCTGTCCCCTGGCCAAATGTCACAGCCTTCAGACATAATCTTCTCACCATTTCCTACAAGCGGTCATCCCATCATGTTGATGGAATTGATGTGGGCAGCTTTCACACTATCAACACCAGCTGAAGGTCGGCACATGGTGGTGTATGAAGCCTGATGTGATGTGCATTACTGCTCCAGTGCCTCGTCAAAACCACGGGTCTGGTGGTCATGTTTCATATGAAATTTCTCTCGCTGTCAATTGCTGCAGCAGAGAGGACCAGAAGCCAACAGAGGTCTGAATCACTAAGTCGCTCATCTGCCATTTTAGTTTAAATCACTGAGCTTTTCCACACCAGCGCTGCGTCTCAGCAGCATTTAATACTATTTTCTATTGAGCTGATGTTTACCTGAGTGTGTAGGTGGGAGGGACACAGAGTCAAATATCTAAATAATATTGAGTGGATGCTATTTCCGATGGTTTAGATCAATTTAGAAAGAACACACCGTTATTACCGTTCTCTGCAATGATGCAATTTTCTATGTTTGTTGACAGATGCCTCATACTTTAGGATAGATGCATATGTTTACATGCATCTTTACTAGGATGACAGAACAACTTCCACCAATCAGAGGATCAGAAATCAGCCTGCTTGCAACCTGAAAGGCAAAACCCAGGACAAAAAAGAGCAGGATTTTGACAGCTGGACTGTACTGAAGATTTCAGTGAGTAATTCTGACTGAAACTTTAGAAGTGATACAGAAGTATTGGGATACTGAAAAGCATTTCCCTCTAACCCTTGCAGAAATGATGCCTTGTGTGGATGAAGACCTTACTGATGCCTGAAGAACAAATAAAGTCTTTATTTCCTTCTCTGTTTTCAGTCAATACCTCTGAACACCACAGCTGAACTGCCTTGAGTACCTCCTCCCTCTTTTTGGAAACACACGCTCCAATAAAGATGACACAGGTGCCCTGCAAGTGATTAGAAAAGTCCTCACTAACCTCTGCCAGCAAAAAAGTTTCCAGACTATGTGTACAACAGCTTTTATCTCTGAATGGCTGACAGACTTTTTTCACATGCTACGGTTGAGGCCTTTTTCACACTTGGACTAATTGGAGACATTTTCCAGAACCAAAGGCTGTTTTCAGAAAGATTTCAGGTTCACCTGGGGAAGAGCAATAGTTGTTATCAAATGTACTCACGTTTCCTCCTTGAACAAAATAATTGTTCTGCAGTAGACACATTAACACCATCCATCATAACACATAGCACAAATGATACATTTTTTATGATTGTGCTGATGCCAAACTCTCACTCACCTCTGCCTCTTAATGTACTCGAGGTCATAGTCCCGGCTGCTGTATATTAACTCTGCGCTGTATCTGACCTCTGTCTAACTATGTTTACTGGGAGGCTGCTGAACCCGGCTGAGCAGAGTCCCATTGGAGATTGAGCTACAGCTAGAGTTAGCAAGCAAAGAGTATAGAGGGCAGCCGTTGGTGCTCACTCTGGTGATATGCTGCTCCCCATATATTTGGAGCTATCTTCAAATTCTGGCCATATCTTACATGTTGCACCTTTAATGAATATATAGTTCAACCCTAACTGTAGGAATACTGAGAACACAGTTTAGGAACAATAATGAAGTTTCAATTCAAATGTAGCAGATGTTTTAACTGAATTTCCAGGAAATCGGCAAAAGAAAATGAAGATACATGTTTCTATCTGCTACTGTTATCTTAACATTAAGAGTGGGGAGCTTTGATATAAACAATTGGTGATGTTAATTCTCTATTCAAGTAGGCCTGTAATTTAAAGACACACGTTATGCACAGAATTTTATTTTGGGTTACTACTAGAATAGGTTTACATGCTTTAATGCTCAAAAAACACATCAGTTCTCTCATACTGTCCAGTGCTGCAGCACTGTATTCCCCCTCTGTCTGAAACGCTCTGTTTTAGCTCCTGTCTCTTTAAGGCCCCCCCTTCCGATTACCCAGTCTGCTCTGATTGGTCAACTCCCACACTCCTGAGCCAGAACCGCTAACAACAACAGAGCAGCTGTGCAAAATCAATTCTTACGTGCCAAAGTAGCCGCTAGGCAAAAATTATGTATGACATGATGACATAGTGTGATGTCACAAAGTCAGGAGATTAAAGGGGAGATGAGGCATTTCAGGAGCAGTAATTTCTGTGGGAGAGGGGAGCTTCTGTTGGTGCGAAGTTTGTATTTAACATTTAAGAACTTTTACATTCACAAGAACATAAAACACTGAAGGTAAAGGAAAAAACGAAAAAGTATACCAGGTCTCCTTTAACTATTGAAGAAGTTGAGGATGTAAAAAGACGGTGGCACTAAAAGAGCTCCAGTCAAACCTCAAATGAACAAAAACAATGTGGAAAACATTATGGAAATATGGCATGTGTAATTGTTTCATCATGTTTTAATGTTTTTGCCTCTTCAGTGGTCACTTGCTTCAAGTTGGTTTCCATTTTGTTCACATCAAGACCAAGTGTCGAAACTTTTTTGGGATATTCTTTTAAGTGCTATTTTGTGACACTCAAGTGTTTGTTTTTTTATGTGCAAATCAAAAATGCATCTAAAAACAAGTGAATAAGAAGCACACTTGGTGTCTTGTAGTCAGAGTGCAGACGACTGAGGGGAAATTAGGGACGGAAAATAACTTGGTATGTGTTTATCTGTCCAAGTTTGTGAAAGCAAAACTCCAATCTGACACTGACGGGGATCCAGGCCCCACAGGTTTTAATGGAGGACTGGAGTGATAGTTTGGCACAGCTCTAGCACATCTGCTTTTCATATCATAGGTGTGTGTGTGTGTGTGTGTGTGTGTGTGTGTGTGTGTGTGCGCAGAATGACCTCCAGCCCAGACTTTGTGGGATGTCCTTCAGTATTCCTCTGTATCATTAAATACCTCACTTAAATGTTCAATTTAAATAAACGTTCACTGATTAAAGGTGCACTATGAAGTTTTGGGGAAGACATTTTAATCAGAAAAGAAAGATCTACACTGACTGATTTTTTAATGCCTAAACAAACTACATAAACAACATTAACATCTGACTTTGTTATCATGACTGAATAAACAAACTGACCTTAAAGGACAACACAATTTCATACTGTTTTACTTTGTTTATATTTGGCGGACCCTGCCAGCTTTTTAGCTTCAAACAGTGTTCGGGGGAAATTATTATCCTCGGACAACAGCTTGTTTATTCAGTTGTGAAACAAATAAATATTTCTGAGTTTGTATTATTAACTCATTAATATTGTAAATATTACAATTCTAAGTTTGAATTTCTTCTCCAAAACTACATAGTGCCCCTTTAAGTATGGAAAAAGAGAATAACTGAAGTCTGTGACTAATCCACAACTTCAGACAAGATGACGGATCAATTCATTAACAATAATTAGTGATGATAGGAAACATTGCAGCAAACAGCTTATCTGCTTTAGGCACAATGGGAATGTGAGCCAATGCAGCTGTAAATTGGACCAGCTGGGCAGAACCAAATCAGGCTACTTATCTCTGTCTGTTTACAAGGCCGTGCTCTGGGATTATGGGAGCTCCTTCCTTAAGCAATATGTTTCATTGTAACACTTGAGTTTGAAATTCTAAACAGACCAATTTATTCAGTTAAAACACTTAATTTTCAAGTTCATCTTAGTTATTTTACACTCAAGACTCTCTATTGTCAACATCCCACAGCTGCGAGTGGACAGACTTTGTTCCACAGACCTTGATGAACCGGCAGAGCACCTGCCAGCTTTACCCTCAGTGTTCATCAATTCTGAGACACACAAGCCTGGTCAGATAAATTGATCGCGACGGGGTCCTCTTGATTGTAGGGTGTGTTGAGGTCAAGACAAACTGACCAAATGGAGTTCATTTAAGCTTTAACCCGAAGAGAGAAATGTGTTTTATGTGTAGCACTGACACAAAAAAGAGTAGTGGTGAAGTTTGAAGCTTCTCTAAAAAAGCTATAAGTTGGAGAAAAATCTGAGCTACAATATGTGTAGCTGTCTGCCTTGAGGCATGAGACATTTGTTCCTCCACTCTTAATATTTTGAATATGCAACAATATACCCAAAGAGTATTTGGGTACACTTTGGATAAACTTTAATAATGAATTTAATCAAGTTCTGTAAAACAATTTGATAGGTGACTGTAAAGAAAGGTTAAATTAACAGAATGTGGCATCTGACACAAACACATATTTGATCACAAAGTGTTGTGAATCAGAAAAACTACTGAATCAGAACTATATCTGGAGGGAAAAGTGAAAAAATGACTATATTTCTGTCATCTCTTGACAACAACTTCTGAAGCATCCTTGAGTGACTTTTAATTAAAATGCCCAGCCCAGTTGTCTGGATTTAATGTTAGTAGTTAATGTTTCTGCAAACCACAGATACGTCCAAGGTTGACGTGTACCAAATGAGTCATATCATTTCACATTAAATGCTTATTAGCTGACTTTCTCATCAGGACGTGGAGGGATGGTGGTGCTTTTACCACAAGCGACTCTGTGTGGAGATAGCAGGCTATTTTTCCATGGGGAGGTGGACCATCTCTGGACAAAACTGCATGTTTTTTTGTCTTTTTTATTAAGGAGAACAGGGGACAGATCCAGCCCTTTTTGTGGTGAAACAAAAGAGGTAAGCTTTTTTTAAGACAAACCACGATGCTTTCCTAACCCTAACCAAGTGGTTTTTGTGCCTAAACTTAATCAGAGCATAAGCACAGCGTTGTGATGAAAGAGAGAGAAAGAAAATTCAACCTAAACAAACATAAAGTAGCAACAAAAAAACATGTTTTAATTCCTTTATTATTTCAGTGAATACTGTACTTACCTGATACATAACTAATTTGTTGAATAAAATTTCCACAATTAAATAACATCAGCTACAGCAGTGGGGCCAGGTATAATTCTGGGAGCACTGCTCAGTTACAGCAATATAAAACCAAGCTGCGTGTCTGTGTGTCATCTGCTGTGTGCACCGTGCCTGGTGGCTATTTGAAGCAACAGGTCAAAGAGAGTAGGAGAAACAGGTCAAAGAGCATTGTTGCTCATTTTCGCCTTCGGGGACTCCTGCTGGGTTCATCTGACCATGCAAAGAAACCCGTGGTTTGTTGTGAGGGGCTCCAGCTGAGAATGTATGTAACTCTGTCATGGGTGGAGGCATGATGTTGCAGTGAAATGGTCAAAGGTTTAGCTTAGCTCTACAACACGGGAACAGAGAACAAGTAAACGTGAGAAAAATTCAAACAACATAGTGCCTGTGATAAAATTCTGAAAACGTAATGTTTATTCATGTGTTGGTTGGTTTGGAGCTCAAATTAAAAGCTAACATTTCAGCCAAATTGTCATAGGTAACTATGTGTGTCTGTTAAAATAAACATTGTTCTCTGACTCATTATATCAGAGCAGAGGTGTGGGCTGTGGTAACAATTTTAAGGGAATAAATTATTCATGGGCTCTTATGAAGTGGCAGTTCAAAGACGTTATGAAATCTGCTGGTATGCTGTGGTAAATTAGCTCTCATATTGCACAACTGCTGCTGGTGGGACTGATTCAAGCTCCAAGGAGAGGCTCATCCGATGACAAAACACCCGCCGCCTGAGGAAACAGGAACATTTTAATTTTCATCACTTCCACTTGTGAAATCATCCACATCTGAGGACTCCAGGAAAATTCACTTTTTGTTCTTGCTGTTACTAATCTATAAAACATGAAATGCATTCATATCAATTTTCTACCCCAGGAAAATTATGGATTTGTCTCCTGTGAATGTATTCATAACATGGTGTCGAAAGTTGAAACATTGCCTCTCTTTGTGCAGCTGTCGGTGAAAATTAGGTATTTATTGCATCACTTCTGACGCTGTTTTTCAGTGAAAGAATGCTGAGCCGCATTTGTACGGAAAATTGATGTGAAACACTTATTTACAATAAACTCGCAATTTTGTTCTGTTAAAATAAGGTATGAAAAGGGAAGGTATTCTTAGAGTTCAAACACTGGTGAGTAGTGCGAGTTGGACTGTGTATCCTTTGTAGCCATCAAAGCAACATTATATAACTTTTCTACCTTAAAATAACAGCTTCAAAATCATGTTGATGGTACAGTGTCTTGTAACAGGGTGACTGGTGTCTCTGTCTCTATCACTTGTTTCTGAACTATGTAACTTCAGTGAGAGGGTCGGATCACAGAGTTACATACATGTTTACTTCGACATACAAGCTTTCAACACATAACATTGTCATGACGAAATATTGTACTTTTTACTTAATACATTTATTTGATAACTTTAGTTACCAATTACTTAGCACATTGCATGCTGCATCTGAGCCAAAGCAGTACATTTTTAAATCTGCAATTGGATAAAAAAAACAAAAAACACTGATTCTGATAAACTGCAAAATGCTGAATAACGCAACGTCAAGTCTACATATATTATACAGTTATTACATAAATGTAAATTATGTTTCATTTACTTTTACTTGTACTTTTGATGCTAAGGCACATTTATTGCCAGAAAATTACTTTTAATACATAAGTACATATGTCATTTCCGATACTTTAAGACTTATTCATTTGGGTGACTTTTCACTTTATATTTTAACACGATATCTTTACTTTTACTCCAGTATGACTTTTGGGTACTTGTGCAGTAACACTGCTTGTGGGCATGACATGTGGAAACCAAAACATCTTAAATGTAAAGAATTTCAGTTGACTTTATTTAGTTAAGTTAAATTAAGTTTTTTTGCCATGCTAATGGTGGATTGCAATGTTGGTCTTTACAGTTCAAAACTTTGATCCTGACTGAGATATCTCAACAACTATTGGATGGATTGGCATTAAATGTGGTACAGAGATTTGTGGTTCCTAGAAGATGACTTTTCATGTAGCACGATTAACAGGTAGATTTGTATTTGTCCAATTCTATGTAAGTTTATATGATCAAATGCCTACAAAACTCAAGACATTGATAGTGAAAAGGGTAAACATTATACCTCCTAAACATCAGCATGTCAGCACTGTCATTGTGGGTTGGTGATGTCATTAAATAGAATACAAAACAAGGTGGAAATTGGTTAAACCCAATAAGAATAGATTATATACTGCAATATTCTGCCAGATAATGTAATAATTCTTTAAGAGTGATATAATAAATAAATGAATAATAAGCCGTCAGCCCACCTCAGCTGGCTGCTCTGACTGTAAAGAGGACACTGAGGTTCTGCTGAACCTGTCAATTATTATTATATCACCAGTGAATGAGTGAGTTGCCCTTTTAAAAATGATCATCTTGACCTTTTTGTATGTATGATCCCATGCTTTCAGTCACCACACAGAGCTGTGGCTAAAGCTGAGGACAATGACTGAGATAACTAAACAGGGGTAGGTGTTTATTTGCATCAGAGGTCTCAAATGCAGACTGTCAATGCTGCTGTTAGAGTGTATAAGAAGTCGACAATTTTTTTACAGCCCAAAACTAAATGGGCTTGATGACCTGTACAACACAGGACACTCTCTGTCATTAGAGCCTGACTTTGGAAGGAAAAACACCCCAAAAAGAGCCTCAATGAGGAGAAAACAAGTATCGTGGAGAACAGCAGAAGAGCAATTCCTCCTTTGAATCATCCGTAAAATTACAAGATGGAGGAAGAAGATTGCAAAACACAACCCCAATTTCAAAAACGTGTGGACGTGGTGTAAAACATATAAAATAACAGAATGCAATAATTTCAAATGACTTGTGTTCACCAGCAACGGTCTTACAATAGGGAGGGTAAACACTATACCTGCTAAAAATCAGCATGTTAGCACTGTCATTGTGGCTTGGTGATGTCATTAAATAGAATACAAAACAAGGTGGAAATTAATTAAAACCATTAAAGAACAGATTATATACAGTAATATTCTGCCGGATAATGTAATAATTCTTTAAAAGGTGATATAATAAGCCGCCAGCCCACCTCAGCTGGCTGCTCTGACTGTAAAGAGGACACTGAGGTTCTGCTGAACCTGTCAATCATTATTATATCACCAGTGAATGAGTGAGTTGCCCTTTTAAAAATGATCATCTTGACCTTTTTGTATGTATGATCCCATGCTTTCAGTCACCACACAGAGCTGTGGCTAAAGCTGAGGACAATGACTGAGATAACTAAACAGGGGTAGGTGTTTATTTGCATCAGAGGTCTCAAATGCCGACTGTCAATGCCGCTGTTAGAGTGTATAAGAAGTCGGCAATTTTTTTACAGCCCAAAACTAAATGGGCTTGATGACCTGTACAACACAGGACACTCTCTGTCATTAGAGCCTGACTTTGGAAGGAAAAACACCCCAAAAAGAGCCTCAATAAGGAGAAAACAAGTATCGTGGACAACAGCAGAAGAATTCCTCCTTTGAATCATCTGCAAAATTACAAGAGGGAGGAAGAGGATTGCAAAACACATCCCAATTCCAAAAACGTGTGGATGTGGTGTAAAACGTATAAAATAACAGAATGCAATAAATGACTTGTGTTCACCAGCAACAGTCTTACAAATGTTCCTTAAAGCATTCATGTGTTTTGCAAGTGTTGAACCTTACCCCATCCTTGCTTGTGAACGACTGAGCCTTTTTGAGGATGCTCCTTTCACACCCAATCAAACCTGTTACCAATGAACCTGTTTACCAGCGGACTTTCCCAGTCTTTTGTTGCCCCTGTCCCAACTTGTTTGAAACATGTTGCTGCCATCCAATTCAGAATAAACATACATGGTATGGTAGAACATTAAATACATCGTCTTTGTACTGTTTTAAATTGAGTATATGTTACCCAGCATCCCAACTTTTGAATCGTGGTTATACATGACAATAATCAAAGTGCAAAACCCTCTGGATCACAGAAGTCTTTGACCAACTTCCAGGTGCCGCAAAGCATTGTAGCATTGTAGCTGTTGTGGCTAACTTAAGGGTTTGCAGAGTGTTATTACAGGCTCAGACATTATCTTTGAAAATGTATATGCTTGGGGATGTTTAGCATGTTGCACCTATAAAAGAAACTTTGAAAAACAAAAACAGTCCTTGAAAATGTCTGCAGCTGAAATGATTAATCAATCAATTGATTATTTGATCAACGCCAACTATTTTGATAAATGATTATTGGTTTACCTCATTCATCTCACAAAAAATCTGAATATTTGCTGTTCTTGGCCTCTCAAATGAGAGGATTTGCTTCGTTCATTGTAAACTGGATATCTTGTAGACGGTTGGACAGAGTAACTATTTGAAACATCACATTGTTGGTGTAACGAACCATGAACCCTGTTGATTACAGAATCTCAATCTGGCTGTATGCAGTTTGTTGTATTTTACGAATGCTGAAACAATTATTTTGATTAATGAGTCAATTATACACCAATAAGTTTGATAGCTGATACGTCATTTGTAAATGAAAAGTGGCAAACATTTGCTGTTTCCAGCCTATAAATGTGAGCACTGGCTGCTTTTGAATTGAAATGTATGTATTGAAATGTGTCACCAGATGCTCGAAAAATGTAATATCGTTCACCCTCGGACTGTTGGTTTGGAAAAAATAAGCAATTTGAAGATGTCATCTTAGCCTATAAAAACTTGCAATGGACATTTTTCACTATTTCCTGACATTTTGTAGACTAACTGATTGGTCAGTGAGACAAAAATAGACATTTCCATCAGTGATACAGACTGTTTGTTGCAGGAAACAGGTACATATGCTTTTGAATGTTTTCTGTTTCTTCACAAAACCCCTATTGTCCTCGTGTCTGTGATGCAGATTTTCAGCTTACCGGGACTCAGCGTTGCAAAGAAAAATGAGCCTTTTCCTCGATCATGCGTTAAACTGATAGTGAACCCCGGAATCCAAAGGGAGACAAAGCCTTTTCCCGCTCTTCCTTTTAAGTTGTGCAAGAGTTAGCATTGATAGTGCCTTGAATGCGGACGGGTTACAACACCAGATCATACTGGACTCTCTAATAATAGAGAGCACCTGGCCCTTTCAGATCACCATTCATGAGCCATTAGGAAGGAAAATTCCTTGAATCAGTTTGCGATTGGAAGGACCTGCATCTGCTGCTTGGAGAATGTGATGATTCCGGACAAAAGCTACAGAGGAATAGCAGAAATCGCACTGGCACCTGACTTTTTCCAGCTGACATCTCTGGCCCTCATACAAGGATTAACATCCAATTTGGCCCTCTCTTCCTGGGCTCAAGTCTATCCCAACAGCTCGGCACTTCAAAGAGGGAGATAAAAAGAGGGCGATGGATGGTCATTCTTCAGGGGGAATTGGCTTAGTGAGGCTCTGTTTAAAATGGCAGGAATACAAAAAGGAAAGCTGTTTTGATGTGTGAGGGTCGGGCCAGCTGTACAGTGTGACGGCCCTTCTTCTGCCCTCCAGTGTCTGAGCTGCACAATACAGCCATGATGCCATGAAATACAGTATTAGCCCACCAGTATAGACCAATCAGTGCAGGGGTTTGGACAGCTGTGTGGAAATGTCATACAGCCTGGGTCTTCAACAGCAGGTCCTTAACCCATCGGGGCTGCCAAATTATTGTTTGATAATGTTTTATTTAGTTTCTGTCATGGTCCTGTCTTCTCAGTTTCCTATTATGTGTGATCTTTGGGTTTTTGTGGTGTCTTTTGCTATGTTTCCCTCCTGTTTTCTTGTGCTCCTCACCAGCCTGATTTTCCCTCCACACCTGTCTTGCATCTGTCTAACTAGCCTGTTCCCGGTGTTCCTCCCTGGTCTGCTTTCACTCCACACCTGCACTGCATCACCTTCACGAGCCCAGCCATGTTCCTAGTGTTTTTCCAGCCTATCAGTTTCTTCCCTGCTCCTAGTGTTTTTCCAGTCTATCAGCTCCTTCCCTGCTCCTAGTGTTTTTCCAGTCTATCAGCTCCTTCCCTGCTCCTAGTGTTTTTCCAGTCTATTAGCTCCTTCCCTGTCACTAGTGTTTTTCCAGTCTATAAGCTCTTGTCGTATGGGATAAAACTCCTGAAAATAAAATAAAAATAAAGTTTATTTGGTTGGTTTTAAAGTTTAAATGAAAATAAAATCAATATATATCTCCAGTGTGTTTTCAATTGTGTTAATTTTTCTGCAGTAGTCTTCACTCCTCTAGAGTAACTTGTGTTGTAGCAAGAAATCCGAGCCACCATGTTGCATCGCCACCTTTCTACAGTAGTTCAGTTCTACAAACCAAACACTGGCTTGAGACAGGGACATTCAGTTCTTCACACTTTTCAGCAGCCAAAGTAGGTTTTCCTCGGTGGTGGAGAGAGTACTGAAAATCTCTACTCAAGTACAAGTACAGTTACATTACTGAAGAATTACTAAATTACAAGTAAAAGTATTCTTCTCAAACGCTACTCAGAGTATTAGTCATTTGTTAACTGTTGACGTTTAATGCATTATCAATAGCAGGGATTCAATCAAAGGGGTTTCTTTCTCCAAATCTTCAGTCCAAATGATTCCCAACTCCTGCGCTGCTCTGCTCAGTGGTCATGGTCACCTCTCCAAACATGAGCCTGCCGCAGAGTTTTGTTTTGTTTGCCTTTAGCCATATATGTATATTGGTACATACAGTATATATGTAGAATGGAAGGGTGAGGTGAGGGGTATTCAATTTGTTGCAAACTGCATCCTCATCACTAGATGCCACTAAATCCTGCACACTGGACCTTTTCTCTTACCAAGAAATATGTTGAGGAAAACCTCTTTGAAGAGAATATAGATTATAGAGATTATAGTATATACTGTAGTGGCTGAAATTCCACTTTCCCCATCCCCACTTTTCCCAATCATTGATCTTTTATCTTCTATTTTAATCTGATTACAATGCAAGAAATTATTGTCAGGTTTGTTACCATGGTAAACGCCCACTAAATGGAAGGCTGACTTAAAGTCCACAGTAAAATGACAGTTAAAGCGTCTTTAGCTTTAATGTTGGATTTTGAAATAAATCCGTGGGCAGAGAGCCATTCTGTGAGGGTTCTGACTGAATCATTCAGGGATTTAATTGGACTGTTCAACAGCAGCTGTGGCTTAGTGAGCGTGAGTGTCTGAAGAATCACATTGACGCGGTGCTGGAGATGACTGTAGGCCTCCTCAACCTCCCTCACCTCCCTCACCCACATTGTTACTCAGGACATGAAGGACAGAGGCAATTTGGATAAATAAAAATGTGTAAGGTGGTTAACTTGTTACCCGGAATCACATTTGATTGTCTTCAAAACATATTGAAATGTTTCACAGGAAGACATTGATTCAAGACATAAGGATAAAATGTTAGAAAATATTTTTTTTTTACATTTAAGCTGGATTTCGAGGTTCACTTTCCGAACTTGTGAACTTTGTAGACACATAAATAAGAATTTATCACGTCAGTAACAGTGACAGCATGGCAACATGTGACCACTGAGTTAAATGCTTAATCAGTTGAATAAAATCATTTGACCGTTCACGTGTTCAGGGCTAACAAGTTGACAAGTCAGTTTTTAAATATTAAAAAATCTGACTTGATAATGAGGAATTTATAGCATAAGTGATAGATGTACTGCAAATGGTCGACTCCAAAGCTCATTATGAAATGAGGTCAGACAGTAAAAGAAGTAGTAGTAGTAGTAGTATTAAAGTATGAACGTTCAAGAAGACCTTGGTGCATTTTTTCACGTTAGCCACAGTGTACATCACAGCCTCGACGCGGCTGATCATTGGCCTCGAGCAGAGCAACAGCATGCACAGTCCCAGATGAGATAATTTTCTCTTTCCATGATTCCTTCCATCAGGTTTTTTTTTTTGCCAGACTCTTCTCTAACCCAGAAATGGCAGAGGGTACAGTATGAAGAAGAGTAAACAAACAAACCGTAAGGAATACTCAGTGGATCGCCTAAGGTCAAGAGAAAACAGTCTAAACAAACAAACTGAAGCCATGCTATAAGCTCTCTCGGCTGTAATGCTCACCAGAGAGAAAAAAAGAACGAATGAATAATGAAAAGATGTGTTTAGTCTTTCTGAGATGGATTCTGAGATTTCCAACTTAAATTCTTACATATTGCACCTTAAATGCTATCTACAGCAAACCTGTTAGACGCTTTTGTGTATGTAGCATTTCATTGGCAGGTCAAAGTAAGGCTGAGTTTAGTTTATTTCACAGTGATTGACACTGTGCTGTCTCCTTAAAGTTTTAATAATATTAAAGAGAAGTTAAAAAAAGTTATTTTTTCGCCAAACTTCTAGAGAAGATGTAGTGCATACATGTGTTATCAGTATGCAAGGTTTGCAGTGCATAATTTGTCACAAGGCTCACAGCTCAAACAATCTTCTCAATACTGTCCAGACAGTTGTGTTGACAGACATGGAGGTGGTACATGAGTGATTGAAGAGAGTAAAAGTAGACTAGATTGACTTAAAACAGGAACTCTGGAAGTTTGATCAGCTTATGGTACATTTAAGATGTTTAAAGACATTTGCCATGGCAGCTAGTAGGGACAAACAAACAAACAGGGTAACTATCAACGCATCAGATGTCAGACTGCTCATTCTGTCAACACAAGAGCAACACAGGATTTATTTAAGTGTATTTAAGAACGTTAATGAATCTTATCAATGTAATCTGTCATTGCATTAAGACTTTTTCAGTACGTTTTTCAAACATCCTGTTTCTAAACTAAAGGCAGCAGAAGTTGAATAGATTTCCAAACTAGATATGTAACAGAACAATTAAATTAAATGTATGTCTTTGTGAGGACTTTCCAGTTTGAATGACGTGTACAAAAACCTCTATTTCCACAAAGTGTGCATTATAAAATCAGTTACACTAAAAGATGGTAGAAATGGTTCCCAGCATGAGATAAATAAATCAGAAAACATTGTTTGTGCTGAAAATCGGTGTAATTTTATTTGCCCTGGGCAATGATATACAACCACAAAGACACTGTGCAAAGAAAGCAAAGATTAAGTCACACTTATGGAGAGTCGGCAAGCACATTTTACAGACAAAAATGATATATCTGCATGTACACAGTATATTGCCAAAAGAGTTCATGCTACAAACATATAAACCAATAAAATGAGAACTCTAATCTAATACAGGAACACACACATAGAGGAACACACCTCAATCCAAATGTATAACTCAATACATTGTTCAAAATATAGTTATATTCAATGTCATTCAAATCTGATTTTTAATCCCATAACACTGTTTTTTAATTTATTTCTAATATTCTCCTGCAGTCTACCGTCTTTAATAGTCTGCAAAAATCCAGCCAACACTTTGTTCTTTACAATCTGTTTATGATCGCATGGTGCAACATGCAGATGCTTCAGAAAGCTACATTTTATGCTACGATAAATGCTGGTTTTAATCAACAAGACAAGGTGTGTTCGCATTAATATGCTGCCCAAAATCAAATACTGCGCTAAGGGAACAGCTTCTCAATCAAAATAACCCAAACACTCCTTTCTGAGTGAGAAAATAAAGTTCACACAAAGTTCAAAGCTTCTGCTCTGATACACAACATCACCAACGCATTAGAAGAAAGAATACATGAAACACGTGGACCTACCTAAATGATGTGCCGCGTACATAATGTAAGGTTACACTTCTCTTAATAAAAGCATTTTAAAAATGCAGCCAACATTTATGGTAATCTTCAATACATTTCTCAGTCAGCTACAACTGACATTTTGTTCTGCTGGCTGTAAGAAAGATACTTAATTAATTGTTTCTCCGCTCACAAACATGTTGTCTCCCCACCCTTCGGAGTTACTGATGCTACATCTGTCAAGCTTTCCATGGAGCAGTTGTCAGTGATTACTGTGGCAGTTTTACTGTCAAAATTCTTGGTAAGTTTTGAAATAATGGGGACCTGTGTTTCAGACACAAGTAGACAAAAGCAGGGCGTTAGCCTAAACTCTGAGGTCATCTAAGACCAGCTTCCACTCAGCAGGGAGTTTTATTGATGCATCCAACTAACCCATACAATAATGTAACCTAGTTACAGATGGGTTTCTTGGCTTTGGATAATACTTCTGTAAGATAGTTAGCTGGACATGCTAATGACTGCAGTATTTGTTTAACATACTGTAGTTAATGTTGAGCTCTTTGTCCTTGGCAGTAATGTTTGATTGCTACTGTATGTATTATTCATAGTAATGATAATAGTACATTTTATTTGCATAGGACTTTCAAATATTTGCAGCTTATGTAAGAGCAGATAAGCACACGTTTTAATCCATTCCTCAAACTTTTCCCTTTTTCTTTTTTTTATTTTTACTTTTGAAAAAGCTGAAAAAAAAAGGCACTGCCCTCCAAACTCTTAAAATGCATCTCTCTTACTACAGCCCGATACACACCACTTCAACATGTGGAGAACTCTAAAGCTGGACATGCCTGCTGTGCCTAGTTACACTTTCTAAGCTATGACTGCACAATCACTGGTCACGGAAGGGGTTCAACAAACAATCAGTTTCTCCATGTTCCAACATTTGGCACTGCACAAGGTGAAAGTTTAAAAGTTGATTGATTGCCTTGTTTTAATTACCACTGGCTTTCCAAATTAACTTGGAAGTCCTTGGCAACACACACACACACACATACATATATATATATATTTGTTTTTAAAAATTTGGATATTAATGTGTCATTTTCTAAAAGTGCAAGCAAGCAAGTACAAATAAAGCAAAAGCGCATGTAAGATGACCTTTTTTTTGTTCTTTTTTCAAACAGAATTTCAATCTTTAAAGCGCAGAGTTAAAAAATATACTACAAAAGTGTCTTAAAAACAGGAATAAGCAGATTGGTATTTGCTGTAGCTTATTGATTATTAGTAATACATTTCCAAGCTGGTGGGAGGAGGAACAACACATTTCAGACAGACAATAAAGTAAAATAAAACAAATAAAAAAATACAGATAATGAACCTGAACAAAGATAATGGAAGCTTTTGTCCTTTTGTTTATAAGTGCTATAAACAATATCCTTGTCCTCAGTCATCATCACTCTTGCTCTTGTCTGACTGATCCTGCAAGAGAGAGAGAGAGAGATAAAGGCAAAGACGCAGAGGAGAAAAGGAGAACGCTGTGCGATGAAGGTTTATTGTCTGTAGAGAGCATCAACAAGAAGTGGTGTAGGTCAACACAGGCAGAATATATCAAAGACTCTTAAATAAGAAATAAAGATCTCCAGAGGGAAGGAGGTCTGGAGGTGAAGACAGTGCCCTTTCCTTACATCCACTCCTCTCTAGATTTAGTTTCTGGGCCAAAGCCAAGGGGGGGGGGGGGGGGGTCCCTTTAGAAATTCAGGAGGAAAGTTCAGTTTTTAACCTTTGGTAAAGTAGCGAGTGGTATGAGAGATAAAAGGACAGAAAGACCTTTCTTTGAACACCCTGCATAAAGAGTACAAGTACGTTACCACCAGGACTGATAGACAGGTGGGAGAAATCACTCCCTACATTTGTATTCACAGAGTGATGTGGCTTTTGGCCATCCTCTCCTGAAAGTATAACTTCGGCTGACCTGTTTATATTAACCTCAAACACCCTGCAGTTAAGTATCTCCCTTGACATGAATAAGGCCTGCCTCAAGCTGCCCACTTATGTTGAATTTACCAAAATCTAATGGATGGGAAAACAACCTCTAATCCCTACAGATTTAATATTAAGGTGGTGCGTACTGCTGTTTTTAATGAAAATATTTTTGTCATGCTCTTCCACTGGACTCATTATTCTGCATTAGCAGGGATTCAGCCCTGAGTTAAAAAAAGAAAAAAACCCTGCAGAGGGCTGCATAGATGGGAGCGTGTTGTGAAAGTGAGACAATACATTACAATCCAGGAAGTCCAGGTGGAGTAACAGATTAAGTGTTTGAAGATGCCAAAACACTGCCACTATACAACAGTTCGTAACACCCACAGACAGGATTGTAATGTTAAAAATGAGACCTTCCCATCTCTCTCTGTTGTCTTTACAAGCCTGTGGACCTTCTGTTTAAGTTGTTTAATGTGGCTGGACTGTGGATTTCCTTGTGAAGGACTCAGGTCGGATTTTCCACAAGGGTCCAAAGGATGGGACTTTATGTCCGTTCTCAAGTGCCTCGTTTCACTGCCTCTCTCCACTCCGCTAACAGAGAGAAACAGTAGCTAACATTAGTGTAGAAATGGAGTCCGGCTTCCAGCACAACACTGAAGTTCCACAGAGACCTTTTAAATGTGTGTTGCAGCATAAATTGAGCATTGTTTTGCTGGAGTTCCCTGCTACAGATTTTATTTAGGGCTCAGGTTGGCCAGAATGATAACCGAAGGGGTTACACTGTATTTATGGTGGCTACATGTCTTCGCTTCATATACTACTCTGTAGCTGATTTACAGCTCCTTAAAAAAGTAACTACATGGTATGTTCTAGACTCTAGTTTTTCTCCAGAGCTGATGATGTAAGTTGGTAAGGAGAGAGACATCTTGCTTCTTTCTAATCTCAGTTGAGAGTAGCACAGTGCAGTATAGATCAGGCAGCTGACAAAGCTCAGTTAGTGACACAAAGATTAAACAAATATTTACAACGATTACAGCTTTTATTCAGCAATTATCTGCCTGTGATCTATTTGTAGATGTAGTATCTAATGTTATTCAAATTATTTGATCGTTGTTATTTATGTCAGTGTCTTTTCCATATAAATACAATAATATTAAGTCATTTGCCCATTCAGAATCATATTCACATGAAGGAGACCTGCTGAGTTTGAAAAACAGTGATTTTTCCAGATAGTGAGGAAAAAGCCTTTTCCTGAGTGAACTGTGAGTTATTTGTGCTGAAAGGTGTGTTAACGATCCAGTGAAATGCAGCCAAGTGGAACAACCTACATTGTCATCCTGGTCTTCGTCGCTGTCGTCGTCGCTGACCACCGGCTTGGCCTTTCCTCGGCTTTGTCTCTTCTTGCCTTTGTCATGGCTACGTGCCTCCTTACTGAGCTTGATCTTAACCCGCACTGACTTAGCTGAATGAAGAGAAGAAAAAAAAAAAGAGTAGGATGGATTCAAGGTAACAACCGACACATCTTACATAAATGGTTCTGCTTAGACAGAAAACATAACTGATGCCCATCTAACTTTCTACCTACATGTAGGCTCAGAAAAAGAGATACTTATATTTACAAGCACCTGTTTGTTATTAACTGACAAGCTACCATAGAAATTATGATTGAAATTATTTTGGCTGAATTTCAAAATCCCTCTGGATTGACTGCAGTGGATTCAGATCACCCGTGTGCAGGCTGGGGAGACTGGCTCCTAATTATATATGAAAGCAGCTTGAGGCATTCCCCTCCCAGCCAATCAGGGTGTGACGATGCCCTTTTTGTCAAGGCTTAAGAGAGGTGGGGACTGGCACCCAGGTTGGACTCATTCCCATTCTGATTCTGTCCATGACCCACTGCAGACCCAAGCCCCATAGATTGTCAGCCAGAAACTTGGACTGTTGATAACTTGTCAATTAACTCTGGGAAATTGAGATTATTTTTTTTAATTACCATGTGGAGCAAACGATTAATCAACAAATTGTTGATCTACTTTCAAGATGATGTTTGTGAACCATTTCAGAAACCCTTCAGAACAAACCCTTCTTAACGAAACACCTTCTCAGTGGCTTGAAGAACCAGTTGACAACTCAAAAAAAAAACAGAAAATGACTTATGATTAACTAGGTCAACTTTTTCAAGGGTCAAGAAAGAATATTCATGCCCAATTGAAATAAACTTCCCTCAAACTTTAGCTACAATTTCATTCTTCCTTCCCTTCCTGTTTTTTAAATTTGTATTTCCATCTAAGAAACAATTTAAAGGCAGCAGCAGTCAATTTTGCTCCCAGTGGGATAGCGGAAAAATGAATCTCAAACCACAGCAGCACTGCCTGGGTTTACAAATGTAGAATTAAAATGAGATAACACAAGCGTGTTGGTGTGTTGTGTGTGTATTTGTCTGTGTTCCAGAAATGGTGCGTCTTACCCTCAGTCTCAGACTCATCGTCGTCGTCGTCATCCTCATCGCTGTCATCTTCACTCTCCTCGTCCTTGACAATCTTCTGCCGGGCACTCTTAAACACAGACTGAAGGACAATGGAGTCCTCGTATATCTGTGGGGGAAACAAAAAGAAGACTGAATGAAAAAGAAGGACGGTAAAAATGGTTCTTTGAACAGCATGCATAAACGCTAGAAAAAAGGTGGACGTGGGTAGGGATCATAAAAGAGGAGAGATTAAGTGTAAATGGAGAGAATTTAAATGGGCAAGTAGGGGGCTATAAAAGGAGTGCTTAACAATTAATTAATTAATTGGCACCTAAAAAATGTCCAAAGAAACCTTTTTTGCTTTTATCTCTTTCTGTGGGTTGGTATAATACATTAAATAATTAATATAATTTCCATTGGAAAATTTTCAAGGACAAAACCAAGCCTTCCCAAAAAATAACAAAGGAACAGAACAGAGGGAGGATATATGGCTGTCAAACCTTGAGCAATGGAGCATGGGACTGGCAAAATAAGTCACTTGAGAGGAAGGCTTCATAAACAATCATATCTTTGATTAACTAATGACTTGGTCTGTTTTATAAAATAAGAGTTGGTAAAAGTGAAAAAAGCATTAAAACCCTCTGGTTGAGTGGGAATGAATAAAGGCCATAGTGACATGGCATGCAACAAAAACAAGGTTGTTGTTTTATTGGTATGAATCTTACTCAGATGGACATGGATTTATGGTCAAAGCCTGGCGCGTGGACTGTGGTGCATGCACAGAACGCCGAGGCCAGTTCAGGTCCGACTTAGGCATAGACATGAGAGTAAATCGACTTCCAACCACATTTTCTGGGTGTGTTAGTCCGACTTTGAGAAATTCGATTTTGTACGATTTCAGTCAGACTAACGCAACAGTCCGACTTTTTTTTACATCATGTAAACGTACTGAGTGAAAAACCTGCACATCTGGCTCTCCATTCCACACTGATTAAACACTGCAGGAAGTAAATTTGCGAAACTTCAGCTACACATGGAGTTTCTGACCTGGGATCCCTCCAGGTTGAAGGTCTGGGCATTGTGACAAAGCAGCATCACATCCTTCTCCAGGTCGCCCACACTCCTGTATTTATGGTTTCTCACACGTTCCTGTTGACAGAAAACAGAAGCATGGAGCCACAGTTTGATTGACACTCATCACTCTCAGGTTCTGTGAGCCTACAGCTAATAAGATATTCAACTTACTTTCTCAGAAATATATATTTATATTTTTTTAAATCTCTCTTAATGACACTTACAGTTGATTAGGGTTGCAACGTATGATTACTGCTATTACCAGGTAGTCTGATTTCTTGATTAATCGGTTGAACCATGAATCTTAAAGCTGCAATGCTATATGAAGTCATAGTTGCTATAGCAGAACATTTATTTTTGGACTGTTGACTGTATCTTTCTTATTCTGCTCACTTTCAATATCATAACCATCTTATCCCTCACTCACATTAATTGCTGGGTCGTCATAGTTGACATACCTTGATCTTTTTGAAGTCCACAGGTTTTCTGATTAGCTCATAATATTCTGGGAGCTCCTTCCTGGATGGTAACTGAACGAAGACCTCACTTAATTGTCTTCCTGACCTGTTAACACAGAATCATTTCACACTGTTATTAAATCCAAACTTGACCCTGTTTACAGGGAGATCATTATGCAAAAGTTTCTGCATAAAAAAAAAAACTCCCCCAAATCTTGTGTGTTTGCAATTCTTACATATTAACAACTAAAATATTCAAATTCTAAGCCTTTAAATGTAAAAAATATGGGTTGCCTTCATTTATATCTACAACAAAAGAAGAAAAAACATCAATACACAACATTCCAGTATGAGTTCAAATGAAATGGTGTCTTGTTGCCGTCTTGGAAAATCTGAGCTGTTTCAGTTTCAGCAGCAAATAACATCAGAATACCTTATTCTATCCAATAGAAACTTACTTCCTTAACTTATCCTCAATTCAAATGACCTCAGGAATGCAGATCAGCCTCATTAGAACTAGTCTTTGATCCCCATTCTGGTCCTGAAAATGTCAGTATTTATACTGGAATAGGCCCAAAATAGGTTACACACACTGACTGCAATGGAGTTGCTATGCGATGTACTGGACTAACACTGGGGAGCAACTGGGGTTTAATGTCTTGTTTAAGGACACTTCCACGTGTGGTTGGGAGAAGCAAAGAACTGCAAACCCTGCACTTGCTGGACCTTTCCAATTCCTGAGCCTCAGCCTCCCATTAACCACCATGAAAATACTGCAAAACAAGAAGAATATATGCCAAGTCAAACAATGGAGTAAAAAATGAATATGAGTGGCAGAGAATGTATGGGTAGTGGCGTGAACTGCTGTCTGCCACAGTGTCTTTATGATACAACCACCTAGGGGCACCAATGTTGCAAATTTTCTACACATAGTGGCTTTAAATGGCAAGAGGTGACAAGGTGAGTCTAATTTGTAATATCAGTCCCAATTGCAGTATGTATCCTCAGCTATCATCTCTAAAGCAGGACCAATTAGACACACACTCTATAAATAATATTAGAAAACTCCTTGGTGTATTAATTGATATTTGGCCTCATGGAGTGCACTATGTTCAATCTGTTTTCATACATTTGAATAATGCAGCACAATCAATAATAAAGTGTTTATGCTTGGGGCCAGGTTGACTGTTTCACAGCTAGCGAGGTAAACAACAGGCAAATGAGTGCATGGAAAGAATTGCAATATGGCAACAGGAGAGAAAAGAAAGTCAAAGAAGCTCTTACGAGTAGAATGCTGCATAAAACACAAACACAGAGCTCTAACAGCGTTGGTCCTACAATTGTGCAACATATTTGAGTCGTTGTCTTTTTAAATTCCAGACACATAGGCACCAATGCTCCTCTGGCACAAGTCTGTTTTTTTGTTCCAAAGTATAGGACAAAAACTTTGGTGAGGCAAACTTTCGCTTGTATGCTCGGAGCAGCTGGAAGAGTCTGCCCGAGGAGCTGAGAGCAAGTAAAAAATTTAAATCGCAGGCTGATCCAGCTCATCTCTTGGACTCATAATGTGGCTCAGTAGTGTGTATGGCCCCCGAGTGCCTGTATGCACACCCGACAATGTCTAGGCTACTGATGAGTTGGCAGATGTCCTGGGGGATCTCCTCCAAGACCTGGATCAGGGCATCAGTGAGCTCCTGGACAGTCTGTGGCGGTACTTGGTAGTGCATAACATCCCATAGGTGCTCAATTGGATTTAGGTCAGGGAAACGAGAGGGCCAGTCAATGGCATCAATGCCTTTGTTATCCAGGAATTGCCTACATACTCATGGCCACATGAGGCCGGGCATCGTCCTTCACCAGGAGGATCCCAGGGCCCACTGCACCAGCGTAAGGTCTGACAATCGCTCTGAGGTTTTCATCCCGGTATCTAACTGCAGTCAGGGTACCATTGGCTATGACATGGAGGTCTGTGCGACCCTCCAAGGATATGTCTCCACAGACCATCACTGACCCACCACCAAACCGGTCATGCTGGATGATGTTACAGGCAGCATAACATTCACCAAGACGTCTCTAGACTCTTTCATGCCTGTCACATGTGCTTAGTGTGAACCTGCTTATCTGTGAAGAGACCAGGGCCCCAATGGTGGACCTGCCAATCGAACTGTGCAGTGCTGGGCGGTGAGCACAGGTCCCACTAGAGGCAGTAGGCCCTCGTGGAGCCTGTTTCTGACAGTTTGGTCAGACACATGCACACCAGTAGCCTGCTGGAGGTCATTTTGTAGGGCTCTGGCAGTGCTCCTCCTGTTCCTCCTCGCACAAAGGAGCAGATACCGGTCCTGCTGCTGGGTAAATGCCCTTCTACGGCCCAGCCCAGCTCTCCTTGTGTAACTGTAGGTCTCCTGGTATCTCCTCCATGCTCTTGAGACTGTGCTGGGAGACACAGCAAACCTTCTTGTGACTGCACATATGGATGTGCCATCTTGGAGGAGCTGGACTACCTGTGCAACCTGATTGAGCTGCCGGTACCACCTCATGCTACCAGTAGTGACAAGGACACTAGCAGAACACAAAACGAGAGAAGAATCAGTCAGGACGGAAATGGAGAGAGCAATCCTCTGTGGCCACCACATGTAAAACCATTCCCTTTTTGGGGGGTTGGCTTGCTTTTGCCTTCTTCATTGCACCTGTTGTCACTTTCATTTGTACCAAAGCCGGTGAAATTGACTCAAAATCACTTGTGCTTCCTAAATGGACAGATTGATATCCCTGAAGTTTAACTGACTTGGTGTTATACTGTGATGATTAAGTGTTCCCTTAATTTTTTTGAGCAGTGTATTACTCAGCCCACATACAAACTAAACATGTATGATGCACTATAATTTCAGAGTTATTCCAGGACAGCATGCTCTGCAAGTATACTCACAACTACAAAAATGAGCTCACTTTAACAAGGATTTAGAAATCACAATACCCTTGAATCATTATCCTCCTGCAGCAGAGATAAAGGTTCACAGGTCTTTTCTTTAAATGCTATTTTTCTTGACTCATTTCCCCAGAGTGTGGGACTATAGGAAAAGAAGCAAGTTAGAGACGACAAGTGTGTCAACCTTGTGAACAGAGTTTTTGAATGTTCATGTCAGTAATACCAATTGCTGCCTATCTGCATTACTTCTGCCCACAACAGGTTTTCTATGCAGACATCAAGGTCTCTGATCCGTCTACTTTAGTAGCAGTTCAATTCTGCCAACATGCCATTCTCACTGTTGTGTTTTGAGACTTTATTAGCATAACCCTAGTGTTTATTTTGTACATTTCAACAGAACTGTCAGGTCTAACAGAGATTATTAAGGATTTGCTTGCTGCTTCTGTGCCTGACTGTAGCTTAATAAACAACAAAGGGCAAGAGAAACAGACCTCCGACCAGAAGAATCTTAAGCCCCCTAAATCCTTACCTTACCTCCTTACTTATCCTTAAACAAAACATATAGTATACCTGTATACTGCACCAAACATCTACAAGGAGTCACACCACTGACTTTCTGTAATGATATAACACAGAAGCATTTTCTGTGTATTATTTGAGATCAGATTAATTTTCCCCTGGATTTTTATCTGTATGCATCCTAAATTTGTTGTTTTTTTCCTACAGGAAAATGATACAGATCAGCATAGTTAACAGGAAAAAAGATTCACTTTCAGTAATATAAAGTGATGAATGGAGAGAAAGGGCAACTTAACTGCTGTCACACCAAAGTTGCTGTGTGTTAGAAATACAAAATCCACTACAGAGATTGTCTATCCACCTAAAGATTGAAACTGCAGCAGCAGAGTATTTTGAGCCTGATTTCAAGGCTGCTGATCTCGGATGACTTGGATATTGTACAATCATCCCACTGCGGTTCCTCTGAGTTCTGAATGTTCTGTGAGCTCAAATCCACTGTGTAAACTGTGCAGAAACCACAAAGGTGGATGGTATGTTGAAAATGGGTTTTTACATCTTTGATGTATTAAGTGTGATGCCTCCAAGCTCAGCATTATGGCAATGGGGATCTCTGGAAACAGACCCAATTGTTGACATCCGTGAAAGACACTGGAATGAATGGAAATGGGATCACAAAGGCTTCAAATGTCTTGTGACAGAATGTGGTGACTTCAAAACAATCTGCAAAAGACATGCTGTGTTTGAAATCAGTGATGTCTGTTGCCATGCTTATTGGAGATCTCTACAAAGTGACACCTTAATCTAGTTGATGGAGGAAATGGAGCCTACACTGTTGCAATGAAGCGATATAATTTGTCTTATGGGGAAAAAGCTTTGCTATATAAGAGTCCTAAAGTCCTGGAATGGAAATTATTGAGTCTGTCCCAGTCTAGTCAAGTGAGAAGAGTGCCAAAGCTATGATTGAGATGCTCTGGGATGAACAACCATCGACTGGGAGAGGAAAGAATTTGACTTCTGGAAAGGCAGGTAGCAGTTTCCTGGAAATGCTCCGGCGTAGTAGTCAGCCAGTGCATATTTGAGTAATGGCAACACAAATGCACATGTTCTTTCATGCACGGGTGAATATTACCGAGACAGACACTTGCATACTTATGATTTTGAACATGGCAGACAATGCAGACGCCACAGAACCGACCACATGCACACACAGAGAAATACACTCACACACCAACTTTCAGGAACGTTGGACTGAAGAGAAAAAAAAGTTTATCACACATTATGTTCCTTAGACATGACTTCATGTCTGCTCATTTTTACCCTGCTGACCAGGAAAAATCGGGACTTTCCATTGAATAGCCAAACAAACTCTCGCAAATTAGATACTTTTTAGCTCTCAAAAGCACATGTTTTAGAGATGTACCACAACAAGGACTGAATGGGCCCTCATGAGGGCGGACTTATAACGTTTACTCCACTATCAAATACAAAGTATCTTTCCAAAAGTTTACAGGACAAACATTCCACTTTAACTGAAGTCATTGCATGTACTGATTATGGTCTATGCCTATATGTGAAACTGGCCACAGATTTTTGTGTTGTGCTCCCAAGCGCTGCCGCCATTACTGTGGTTGCAGAGTTGTACTGAACAGAAACATGAGGATTTAATTGAGGTTTAAAAGAGTAAAATTGATTTCATGGTGCAAAGACGTTGCCTGCTTTCTGTTAAAACTTGACAGAATTTTGTTCAAAAAGTTTAGTTTTGTTAAGTTTTATTTTAATGTCATTTGATAGCATTTTCAACACATAACTAGTTCTAAAGGAAGGCCTGTGCTCGAAATCGTTTACATACAGTACATTACAGTGCTCTACACAGGTTTACAAGAGTTGCTACTACTTGTGTACTTCACCTACAACTCAAATTTGTTTATTCACCCTCCCATGGGCCTAAAGTTGGTGTTACTCCACATCTATATTGGCTGTGTAGTGAACAAAGCATGTCACCAGCACAACAGTAATATTTTTAGTCCTCCATCAGGGTCTACACTGCATTTGTTCAGCCACAGAAGCATTTTGACCACTCTCACAGCCCACTGCACAATCAAAGTATAGATGAATAGATTTAAGGTCTATCAAGATGCTGATGTTGCATTTAAATGTGTCAAGCATGAGCAATTATGCTGCTGTCAATACCTACATGTATCTGTTCATTCAGATAGACAAATAAAGCACAGTTGATTGCTGTCCTGTGTAGTCAAAGTGTCAGTGCATTCACTGTAACCGAAGATTTGGTGTCCTTCCACAGCAGATGGTGGAGATGTTGCCAGAAATATATTTGTGTGCAAGTTTATTAGGTGCACCTAACTAAAACTAATGCAGGCTAATACAACAGATAGCTGTAATTCCTACCTTCATGAAGGTTATAATGTTCAGTTTTGCAGAAATATTCAACTTTATGGTCGTTTTAGAAGGCTGGGTTGCTGTAGAAATGTACTGAGTTATAGAGAGGTCTTTCTAATATTAACAATACCATAATACATGCTGAGGACAAAAGGGTTTCAGACCTCTGAATGTTGCAAACATATCCATTTTTTGTTTGTTCTCCCAGCTATTACAATAGTTTCCGTGTGTTGTCCATTGATGAGTTTCACCGGCTGAAAATCGAGTGAATCAGAGCCCTATTTAAGGATGAAGGTATCATTTTCCTGTGTACGAGTAGGAGTAGCAGCTGCATTTAAAAATTAGCTGAAAAAATAGTCTCAGGTGTGGATGAGATCCACCAGGTGGTTTAAGGTGGAAACAACTCTTAAATTGCCCTGAAAACATCTTCCAAGTGCTAACACAACTGATCATGGAAATATGGATATGTTATATGTTACTGATTGGTAAGTGCAAAAGAAAAAAAAAATAAACCCCTTGGCAAACCAATTAGCAGTATGACAGGCTGATTAACGCATTGAAATAACTCATAAGTGAATCAATCTTCTTACCCATCTCTGTAATTAATGACCGTATCGATGATGGTGTTCATTTGCTTAGTGAGTTTGGGCGGATTCGGGGAAAGTTTCTCAGCTGGTGGACGCCCACGTTTCTTCTTGGCCTTGGAGCTCCCCTCATCTCTGCTCGACGAGTCCTTGTCCTGACGTCTCTTGCGTTTGCGCTTTTTCAGCCGGATCTCCTCTTCCATCTCCTCCAAATTTCCATCCTCAATGGCCTAGAGTCGAAAAGAGCCACAGCAAAGACAAGATTAATTCTTAACCACCTCAACTTGTCCATGTATGATGTAGAACTGTGGAATCCCTGTCAATAAATGTGCGAGCACTTTCACTGATTCCAGTATTTTTAATTCGGGCTGCTGTTGGCTCCTGTACTTATTCTCCGAAAGATAACTTCAATTTCTTTAAGAGTGCCAACAGGTCTCTGCATATTCTTCTCTGAACTTCAGCTTAGACATCCCACATACCCCGCTCTTAAAGTTTCTCTCTGTTCTATTCTTGTCTCCCTTAACACCTGAGCCACAGTCAATAAAATGGATCTGCCAGGCCTGACATGTATCTCCTGGGGAGAGTGTCGGAGTGTATTTGGTTTGGGTGACTAGGTTCCTTTTGGCTAAAGGAAGAAAAACAAACAAGCTACTTGTGCATCACTTCTTTTTCGGAGGAAGTATAATCCTTGATTTTTTCATTTGTCAGTGTGAGCATAAACAAGCATACAAAAGAAAAAAGCTTTTTTTGTTTCAGACAAAAGAAATCAAACTGGCTGCAGTTTGGCAGTTTGCTCATGGCAGTCTGAAATAAAATGGAACATTCCAACAGGTTTGGCGCACAAAAGTTTTATATCTTTAATTGAGTTTATTCAAATCAAATCAGTCAGGATATTACACAGGATTGTTATAATTAACTGCAGAGTGGGGAAAAAACCCCCAAAATGTTTTCCCAGTTCCAAAGCCAATGTGCACTATTCATGTTTGCTCTTTCATCACTATTAGGATCAATAAATAACAATGCTATAGATTGCAAATCAATAAATACATAAAACATTTTAACACCATATGTACTTTAAATTTCTGAAAGACTAAATATCATAGACTGACATATATACTTAGACTTTACCCGTAGCCACTGTTTTTCGGTCAGCGCGTCACTGTAGTCCACGTCCCGACGGCAGCGCGATCCTCGGCCGAACATCTTCTCCTCCTCCTCTTCATACGTCAGACGTTCTACCTCAGCGTCGTCTTTGATGATCCAGGATGGCAACTCGTCCTCCTCCATAAGACGAGGCTTACGCTTTGGGTTCCTGGCGTGCTCACGGCGTCGGTCCATGTCCATGCGCTACAAAGGGGAAAAATCTCATCAGGTTGGAACATCAAATGGAGACATGATAATTGGTTCCTTTGTATTATACCACATGAATGGAACCCTTCAGCTGAATTTACTGCTGTCCCTTCATGGTGATAGGTATTGTCTTACGAATTAGTATCATCACTGCGCTGCATTTTTACAAACACTTCTGTTGTTGAAATTCAGGCGCCATCTCACCACCACACGATTGTCTAGCTATCAAGGAGAATAGTGATGCGCCATGATTCATTTCACACACAAACAAGTGGCTCCGTCTCACATTCATGCAGCGCAAAAAGGAAAAGTCCACAGAGAAATTCAAAGTCCAGGCTTCCATCGTCTACAGGCTTGTATAGGCAACCAAGACAGACAAGGGAGGTCTCATTTTTCACGCCACATGACAATCAGCTGACATGGCTAATAAATAAGTGATTGCAAACTGGCATGGCTTTATGGAAGAAACAGGTCATGTAACTGAACATCAAACTTTATCGATATAAACTTTATTGTGTAATTGTAAATCTTGTTTGAAAATATATCAATACACCGCTCAGCCTTACTTCGAACGAAGCCCTTCCAGAAGTTACCAGCTTGGTGGCAACCATATTATGCGGCTTGCTTCCAGATGCGTATGAATATCTGATATCTTGCACCCAGTCATCATTGAAATTAGGCGACACCACCAGGAACCCGTGAAGTATCAAAAGTACGAGCATTTTGCATTTAATTTGCAGCTTCAACAACTGAACAAATGATGACATTTAACAAGAATAATGGTGTTGCCATGATGGGCAACTTCTAATTATCTTGGGGGTAAGAGAACCAGCTGTCAGCTTTAGCTCTCTGGGTTAATTCATATTTCAGTTTTAGTCTGCAATTTAAACACCAATTAGATCTTACAAAAATGTGTGCTTTTCTTACCATGAAGAGCTCAAATTCATCTTCACTTCTGGCTATCATCTGGTTAAGGGTTTCATCATCGGGTACTTCATCTTCTTCCTGGAGTTACATTTGGAAACACATTAAAAGAGAAGACTAGTCTTTAACTGTTTCAACAAATCAGAAGGCACACATGCTCACTTCAAAACAAATCAGTAAAGTATGGCATACAGATTCTATCAAATAATAATTAAATAAGTTGAATTGCATTACAAATCCGAGTAATATTATAAGTGAAGGATGATACAATGGCTGATCATATCCAAGGAGCTGTCTCTTCTCATTTCTACATTCATTATAGAAAATGCCTGATCAAGCACAAATACCTTATTTTAGTCGTGAGCTGCTTTTACTCCTAAGATACTAATAAAACCTATCAAATGAAACACAAGTTACAAATTCAGATCTTACCTCATTCTGCTCCTCATGCTCTAAAATGGCCTGGAGGAAGACACGGCGTTCGTGGCCCGAGGACTTCTGATCGAACATGCCTGCCTGGATGACCTTTTGATCCACATTGAGTTTGTATTTGGCAGCTGCCAGGATTTTCTCCTCCACGCTGTTTACGGTGCAGAGACGAAGCACACGCACCTCATTCTGCTGACCGATGCGGTGTGCCCGGTCCTGAGCCTGAAGGTCCTGGTGTCAACAGGTGAAACAGAAATTCGAGATCATTTAGATTGCCTCTAAATAAAAACCAATACTTTCTCTCTAAGCCAATAAAGTCAAAGCAAACATAAATCATTGTATCATATACAATCCTTTTACCTGTCAGAGTACTGACACACCTAGCTGATATCAAAGAACGACTGATGAAATGCATTGTGTCAACACCTATCTTCTCTAAACTACGGTGGCCCTGAAGTGCAAATCACAATGGCAAATCAGAAAACACAACGGCAAATCAAAAAACACAACGGCAAATCAGAAAACACAACAACAAAACAGAAAACACAACAACAAATCAAAAAACACAATGGCAAATCAGAAAACACAACAACAAAAAAGAAAACACAACGACATTAACCAAACCGGAAAAGGTAGGTACCCTCGGGCGACATGAATTGTCGCTGATTGGACTGGTCCGTCCTTTGAACCGGAAGGACATGGTTTACATGTTTTCAAAACAAGAGCGCTGCCAGTGACGACGTACACACTGCTATTAAAGAATATTTTGATGCAGGACATGGATATGGGTCCGTGTATCATCTGATCATGCAATTCTATTTAATGTGGCAAACGAAAAACGAAAATACGAGTCAATATTTCGTTTTTCTGTATGCACCAAACATTGAAAACTGGTGTTTGTTTTCCTATTTTCAGCCCAAAACGGTAAATATAATAAACAAGGAAACCAAAACGAAATATTAAATCTAATTTACATTTTCCGTTATTGTTATACCTTCCCTCGGTACATTTCTGCTGTGTGGCCACGCTTTGCGCATGCACAATGTATAGTCGCTCGGTATCCATGGTGAGCAACAACACACGGTCTGAGCGCCAAAAGTCCCATGGTCCAGTCCATTGACTGTGTACAGTCTATGGTCCAGTCCCAGTAGACCACTGGAGTCCCACGTTCTAATGGCCTCACTCGAGCCATACATGTCTCTAATTAATGACATGTTTATGAATGGAGTGACGTATCATGAGATCTCAGAAAAGTTGCGAGAAATGGGTGTCCAGCGGGGAAGCTCTGAAATCACACAGAGACGCCGGATTATCGCCGCAGCAGTGGTTCGCCAATTCTCCGCCGTTGGTTGTTCACACAGAACCAAGCAGCTCCGGCGTAAAAGACGAACCGGAGTATAATTCACACAGAAAGCTGGCGCTGCGGCTCCAAAGGAGGTGTGACGGTACACGCCATGACGATGACGTATGTGTTTTTTTCAAGGTGTTTCCTGGTGTCCTCCTGTTAATCTAAACATGTACCCGCTGACTGATTATAATCATATGGATGCCGTTATAATGTGTTGTGATTGAGATCCCGACCCACCAAACATCCTGGAAAGTGACAAAGTTACGTTTTTCTCTAAATTACATAATTACATAATCACCATCAGTCAACAGGACGTCTGACTATTTCACTCGGGGGGAAAGAGGCTGTTTTCTGGGGGGAAAGTTCACTGAGTCTCGGTCAGGAGGGCTGATCGTCGCGGTGATTTGGTCTCGTCATCAAAATATTCTTTAATAGCAGTGTGTACGTCGTCACTGGCAGCGCTCTTGTTTTGAAAACATGTAAACCATGTCCTTCCGGTTCAAAGGACGGACCAGTCCAATCAGCGACGATTCATGTCGCCCAAGGGTACCTACCTTTTCCGGTTTGGTTAATGTTGTTGTGTTTTCTGATTTGCCGTTGTGTTTTCTGATTTGTTGTTGTGTTTTCTGTTTCGTTGTTGTGTTTTCTGATTTGCTGTTGTGTTTTCTGATTTGCTGTTGTGTTTTCTGATTTGCCGTTTTGTTTTCTGATTTGTTGTTGTGTTTTCTGATTTGCCGTTGTGTTTTCTGATTTGTTGTTGTGTTTTCTGATTTGCCGTTGTGTTTTCTGATTTGTTGTTGTGTTTTCTGATTTGCCGTTGTGTTTTCTGATTTGCTGTTGTGTTTTTTGATTTGCCGTTGTGATTTGCACTTCAGGGCCACCGTACTTAACACATGCAGGAACGCTCTGCACCCGTATAAGACGAAATTCTAAGTCTGTAGTTTGTGTTTCTGGTCCTAAAAACATCAAGAAAAGACAAACAAAAAAATTGATTTCACTAGAAGCCACAATCTCTGCCAATACAAATTGTTCAATTGGCTTAACAGCCATTGATAAATGTTGACTAGAGATGATGTGCTGAACACATCACAATAACTAAAAGTGATTTTTGTCCACAGACACTCAACTACGGGGCGGCTGTAGCTCAGTGGGTAGAGCAGGTAACTAGCGATCAGAAAGTCACTGGTTCGAATCCCGGCTCCCCTGGGCGGAACTGAGCTACATGTCGAAGTATCCTTGAGCAAGATACTGAACCCCAAAATTGCTCCTGATGTGCAGATGGCACCTTAAGTGGCAGCCTCTGCCTCAGCCCTGCGATGAGCTGGCGACTCATCCAGGGGTGTACCCTGGCCTTCGCCCATAGAGTAACTGGGATTGGCTCCAGTAACCCCCGCAACCCCCTGAAAGGGGGGATAAGAGGGGGGTAACATCCCCGCGACCCTCACGGAAAAAGCGGCAGATAATGAGATGAGATGAGAGACACTCAACTACCTAACTTTCAAAGAGCTAATGAATTCTCTGTGGCTTCTCCTGAGGTTTCTTCCATCTTTTATTTTCCCTGTTGAAAGGTTTTTTTCTTTCTCAATATGGCAAGTTTTTCCTCACTTGAATCAAGGGTCTAGGAACAGAGGATGTTGCTCGCTGTACAGACTGTAAAGCCCACTGAGGCAATGTGATTGTGACTTTGGGCTATACAAAAAAAATTGATTTGAATTTAATAAGATTCACTACATTAAGCCTGCGGCAAATTAATATCGGGAGCCAAAAGTGGTGCACCACCGCAATATGTCTATTTACTGGGTTCATTACAAAGACTAAAGATGTAAATGAGCCCAGTCACAATTCATGTGATTTACATTTAGTGCTTCTAATTAATATATGATGATTGGCTGTTTTGACACATCTGAATAGTAATGGAACATAAAACCAAAGCGTTTTATGCTCCTGAACTACTCCTGAATCTTGTTGGAACTATTCACACAGCTTGAGAAAAGAGAAAAAAACTGCATTGACCAGATTATCTGTGTAAACAACGTAAATTATAACATACAAACAGGTACCAATAACTACACTATAAATAAAATGGGGCTGGGCGATTTGACCATGAAATAATATTACAATATCTTTAGGCTATATTGCACACATAATATATATCTTAGTATTTTTGATATCTCCTAAAGATAATTTCTAAGAGCTAGGACTGGCTGTCAAAATTAGATATCGATATTTATGACCAAATAATGCGATACCAATATTGCGCAAATATTGTGGGGATGAATATTGGTACTTTCACTAAATATTAACACAACCCAACTTTTAAATAATCATCAGTAATGTGAATATAATGCCTAAGTTGGTAAAGGCAAGTATAACAAGTAGATCAGTCTGGTAAATTTAGAAAATGGCGTCCCTTTACTGTAATGCAGCCATTAAAACCAGGAAAAGACACTTGTGACATATCAGGATATAATGATATCCAAAATCTAAACTAACATACTGAAAACTTCCTATAATCAGAACAAGTACTGTCAATACAAGTTGTAAATCCTCTGGTGGACTTACCTGGTGTGGGTTCCAGTCACTGTCAAAGATGACGACAGTGTCGGCAGCCTGCAGGTTGAGGCCGAGGCCGCCGGCTCTGGTACTGAGCAGGAAGATGAAGAACTGAGATCCTTCCTCGTTAAATTTCTTCAGCAGTGTCGCTCGATCCTCAGACTTGGTGGTTCCTGAAACACCAAACATGATCATTATGAAATATCTGTCAAGTTAACTTTGATAAAGTCTGCTTGAACTTCTTGTTCTTCTGATCCAAAACTTTTTGTTGGCAGGAAAGTAAAAATGTCACCTATACACTGTGCTTCATCTCTGACCAATTTAATTGTTTCAGAGGTTTCTGAAAGTGGCATGAAGTGACTCTAATTAAGCTGGGTTCAAAATGTGAGAAAATAACATTAACGACTAGTTATTTATGTCTAAATATATTGTGCTTACTATGGAGGTTTCACAAGTCTGCTAATTCAGTATGTTTTAGAAAGTGCTGTGTGGATAAAAGCTGACCATTAAAATGATTTACGGATTCCTTTCAAAAATTAATTTTTTTAGTTGTAGAAAATACTAATTATATGAAAGAATTGATTGTAACTTTCACTAAAGTAAAATTAGTAAAAACGTCTGTTGTTGTGCCTTTCACCTGAGCTTTTCTAAGCTTTTGTCAAATCCTGAATAACTACCCAAAAAACACACTAAAAAGCAAAAGTTACTGCAAGTTTCTGTGAGCCACACGTTGCTCTTTTATTTTGTCACATTTTCTATGCGCTGCTGTTTTCACTGCTGGGGGAAACACATCTGCCTCATTATTCTCTCATGCACTGCAGTCGATGAAAAATGGAGTGAGAGACACATGCGGGATCACAATGCACATTTTATTCTCCCCAAAAAGAGCTTGAAAATAACACCGAAAATCGATAACATCTCCTCAGTGAACTCGGGTCTTTGCTGCCCGTCCTAGTGGCAGTAATAGGATTGCCCTTTGTTTGAGATGCATCACGCTGAGTGTATGTGATGGGAATTCTCAGACACCTCAGTGTGACACGTTATTATTCGTTCAGTATGTCAAGTTTGAGTCAACTTAAATAAGAAATGAGAAATTGATCTTTTTAATAAAGCAGACACACAAAGGGATAAAGGGATTACAAGAAATCTGACTTAATCTCAGATTATGATCATGTGTTGTGTTGCAAGGACTAATTAGAAAAATGTTTTAACTTTTTATATAGTATTTCTCTTCTGCTTAGTACACACAAGGCTTTGTGTGTTGACATATGGTGGTTACTATACTTTATACACACAACACAGAAACTGCAGGAGGAGTGAAAAGTCTGTATGGACAGATTCCACCTACTTCCTCTGACATGTAAGCAATAATATACTGAAAGGTGTCCTGATGTGCAACCAGATCCCAATCGCAGTCCTTTTACACTGAGTATCTGTCGTTTCACTCATTTGCCGATACTTATATTTACCTAAATGTTGATTAATTATCTACGTGACACATTCAAATAACTAATAACTAAGTCTGACACACCTTATTTTTCAAGAGACACTTGAAAAGTGGATGTGAAAACCATTAAGTTGATCATCTTAAATTATTGGAATGATATGAATTAAAGTTTAACTGGGAAAATTCAACTCCTGAAATTGACATGACGCGACCTGCTGAGGGAAGTTCTCAGTAGGAGCTGTGGGAACTACAGAAACACTCAGTCTACACCACCACACTATCTTTGGCTGGGAACAAACACTGGCTTTAAGTAAACACTTTAACCAGACAACAGCCACGTTAAAATTAAACTTGTTACGAAGTCATTCACACAATTAACATTAACATCAGCTTTTCTGGATCTGCTGCAATTCCAGTCTTTAGGATTGGCTCAAAACATCTCATATAATTAGAGTAGTAAAGGTGTGAGCTTACCGTCGAGACGTAGATAGAGAAAGTTGCGGTAGCTGAAGTAGTCCTCCATGATTGTCATGAGTGTGGTCATTTGGCAGAAGAGCAGGACTCTGTGGTTGGTGGCGTGTAGCTTCGGCAGGATGCGATCTAAGAGTTCAAACTTCCCAGAAGCTCGATACAGATCATGCCTGGTTGGAAGTAATCAGGCAAACATGTAACATAAGTCAAGAATACCCATATAATGATTGATAAAGATGCACTATTTAGTTTTGGGGAAGAAAATGAATCCAGAAGAGAAAGATCTTCAGTGACCTGATCTTCTTTTGATGTCTAAACAAACTAAATAAACAAACTCTCTTTTCGTTTTCACGACTGAATAAACCTTAAAACAACACAATTTCATACTGTTTTACTTTGTTTATATTTGGTGGACCCTGCCACCTCTCTAGCTTCAAACAGTTTTCTGGGGACCTTATTTTCCTCTGAGAACAGCTTGTTTATTCAGTTATGGAAAGAGATGGAATCTCTTTGTAATGTTTCTGTTACAAGACAAAAAGTCTACAGCCCTGTTAGCAGCTATGTGAGGCATTAGTTTAAGAAAAAGAAAAAAGTCACTATTGATAGAGCAGTACCAGAGCTATCGTCTTTTTCCCTCCATGCATTCTTCTTCCTTGTCAAAACCTAGCACACCTATGTTACCCACAATGAAATTCAAGAACCAACAGTTGGTTCAGAGATTCTGAGGGCTTGCCTCATTATTTTTAATTAGTCCTTATTAGGCCCTGTGTCACATTGCCAGCATGTTATGTTTTTAATACTCAAATCCTCCATCCCTTTGAAATGGTTTCACTGGTAAAGCATTTCACAGTGTTTCCCCTATATGCAGAGGAGAGAGGGGCACCGTGACACGCGACAGCTGTCAATCAACGACAATCGACAGAATCCCTCAGAGATATTAACTATTATTCATAATTATTAATTATAAAATCATTTAAAAAATATAATCATATTCATCATCATACAATTAAGTAATTTTATCATTGAGAATGAAAAAGCACGACCCCCCCATCCTGGGAAAAATATAATCTGCCCCCCCAGTATATCCCTGCAAACACAACTAGCAGCGCTGGCAGGAGCAATGTAGTTTTCCTTAGCGGGCAGGGTGTCACAGAACGACTTTTTGTTGTCCACCTCACTCTTATGATTGAAGCACAATTGCATGGAGAGCACCAAGTGCAAAACCCTTCCAACAAATGTACTCTCACTCACCTGAAAATGGTTTAAGGTAGAAGTGTAACAATATCTCGCATTTTATTGATATAATCAACATAGGGCTAAATGGCACGCTCTTTGGAACGATTCTGTGCTGTGCTGTTGAGCTCAGATGTTCCTGTCTTTACATCTGGTTGTTTTATAGTATTTTTAAACACAACACTGCTGTTTTGTGATTTTATGTGGCAGGTAAACCCAAGGGATAGAAGCCTAGTGGTTCATGTCCAGTCACAATGGAAATATAATGTGTGACTGGACTGTAACATGGTTTGAGTTGAATTGTTGCTATGAATAACTGCTATTTGCTGCCAAGTACCTCTGCCAACTACTGCAGAGATGATCTGACACACTGACACGATGTCTTCTTGCATTAGATGTAAATTATTGTACTGTTTCAATGAGCTTTACACAAATTCAAGAGAAACAAGAGAAACTGACAAACACTGAACAATGACGCTACACACAATATTGTTAATAAACATAATCTGGATGTCAATGTATTTTTTGACTATGTGCATTTTGTTACGAAAAATCACATGAATTTATGTTAAGATCAAACAAGCTCATCCTAACACAATAATTTAGAAAACTGAAAACATGAATGAAAGTCATGACTTGTCCTGTTTATATCAGTTGACTCTCCTTTATTCTACAATCGGAAGGTAAAAAAATCTGGATTTTGTCACTTCCAATGATTTTTAGCTTTTGTGGATAAGAAAACGATTAATGATGTGTGTAACTGTTCAGGACACAGAGCCTTTTTGAGACCACCTTACCCACTGATGATGCCGTTTGGATAGCCCAAGTGCTCAGCAAAAGATTCCTAAAACAGAGAACAATTACTGGCTTAAATAAGGCAGTCCTGGGGAAAGGCGTCAAAATGAGTCTGAGCAATCTACTTCTCAAATTACTTGCTTAAATTACTACTTCTTCTGTTCACTAAAGTTTTCTTGTTTAAAAGTCATAACCATGCAGACAACTACAGTTCTTTGCTTGACGAGACTGTCAGGAGCAGTGATTCTGGGTGAGGAGGACTCACCTCAATGTGCTGGAACATGTACGGGTGGTTGCAGATCTTCTTCAGCTGCATGATGGTGTTCATCAGGGCCTTTGCTCCTCCTTTGCCCTGCAGAAAATTAAAACATCAATGCAATGAAGCTTTTCTTAATTTGAGTTTTAAACCTGGATAGCTCCACAATGAGCTGAAACTCTCTTAAAGATCTGTAAATCAGATTAAGGTTATAATTCTCTGTAGATATACAACTACAAGCGACCACTTTGACATTCTCACAATGTTGTCATATAAACTGATTCATTGTTCATATAAAAAACATAACTGCATAACTGCACTGAAAACCTCAAAGAACCCCTGGTACATTTCAAAGTCATGTCAGGTAATGCAGGTATAAACTTGACAGATTTTGAGTCCCCAGGTGGTTTGGATATCAGTCGCCTAGCCTCAAAACTGCATTGAAGCTAGAAGCAAAGACGTAGCCTCACAAGCTGAATACCAGCACCATTTTCAATATAGTCTCTATCTTTAGCAAACAATATCTTGTGCTGTGCTATTGCTTTTAAGAAAATGCTTGCTGTGAAATGAACAACATTAACTCCAATTATACAAGAAAAGTCATCGACCATCTGATGTCAAACAGCAGGAAGCAGTAAATATCACTGTGCTCAGAGCTAAACAGCTCAGTTTGTTGGCATGACACACACTGATAAAACAAAGCAGACAGGTTGAGTGAAGCCACAGGGGTCTGGGTTAATTTACCTTCTTGTCTTTCTCTGAGCCGTCAGTGAGGAGGATGCCTTTCTGCATGTGGCGGTACAGAACCTTCTGTATAGCAGACATGTCACATTTAATGACATACTCCACCTGGATGAATGACAGTAAAGACAATGCATCAGTGAAACAGTTGTGTCTTTTTGGTGTCAAGGCTGTTTGCGCTGACAGCCCTCATACTTGACAGCAAGAGAAAAGAAATGACAGTCCTGAGAGAGAAAATACAAAAACAGAGAAGGGAGGAAGAGCGAAAGAAAGGCACCTTACGTACATCTCCATAATATACAAAGAACAAAAGGGGGGTTCTTAAAAGCATGTTTTCTATTCTTCTCTTGGGCCTTGCAGCTCTATATCGATCGATCTTAAAAGTGAAGTGTTCTATGCAAAGGCGTTTAGAGTTTTAAAGAGTTCCCTAAAGCAGCACTTAAGATAGTTATAAGCTTATTAATGTTGGCTGTCTTTGGCACTGAAGATAAAGCTGAATACACTTTCATCACATTTTATTCTTGGAACTGTTCAGTACAACAATGAATATTAATGTGCAGTAAACAGTCTACAGCCCTTTATAATTCATGTTTCTGGGTGTGAGTCACTTTATTAAAGTACACTTTGATTGATTTAACGAGCAGTCGTTACTCTTAAGCTCAGGTTAAAACTTAAAATATATTAGGGAAGAAGAGGGAGAGGAGAAAGATGTCAACAGTAACTGGTAGATCAATCATTGATTTAAATTGTGTGTGCATTAGTTTAATTTATTTTCTGTCAACATTATGTCACAAAAAAAAAACATCAGTAATAATGATCAAAGTATAGACTGAGAAATAAAAACTTCTCAAGATGCACTTAGCATTCTACAAGTGAGTAGGAGTAACTCGTTAATCTAAGATTATTTCTAAGAGCGTCTTCAGTGCTTTTGGGAAACACATCTTAAGCTTAAGAAGATTTATGATGGAGTTTAGGAACATCATAGCCTTGAGATACTTCTGGGAAACAGGGCCCTGGACGGCCACTGTGTTCTCATCTTTTCAATTAGGATGATGTCCAGCTCTTTATCACACTCACTGGATGACTCATTTCATTGTGTTCCCTACAAATAAGGCCAGAAGTAAAGTTGGTTTCAGCTGCAGTTGCCACAGAGGACACTTGATTCTTATAAGGAAGGGATGAACATGACTCCTGGACACATGCTGTTGTGAAAACACATTGTGGAAGTTATAAGCCACACCACTGTGGTGGCAATGGCGTGGTTTATTACCCTTACCCTCATGCCTACACAAATTTAATAAAATCAGTTTGTGAAACAACAGTACGAGGTTTCTGCATTGCAAACCATGCAGTAAAAATAATTATACTTCATCAAATCAAAGAAGTAACATTTTGTCTCAATCTCACCTTCTCTGGCAGCTGAGACTCCACCTCTTTCTTCAGTCTGCGTAGGAGGAAGGGGCGGAGCACCTTATGCAAACGTCGAATTATCAGGATGGTCTCCTCCTCATTCAGATCGACCTAAACAAGTCAGAGAGTAAAATGTGATAATACATTTCACTGAATGTTGTGTTAATACATGCAATAACTGCAGAATGATTAAGTATCACAGTGACAAGACTGTGACCTGCTGATGTGTCCTCATACTCTGCAGTATAACCTGTAACGAAAATAACAATACTGTGGGACTGGGCCTGAATCCTGCTGCTTACTGAGGATGGATTTGTATTAGGCAAGGTGCTTCGTGTTGTGTTTTTATTTCATTAAACATTTACCATTTGTTGTGGCCAGTGGTGAGTCTAGTTGTCACATTAAAGAAGGGGAGTTTTTGACAGTGGCAGTGATTTTTTACAAGTGGGTCCCTATCGTGTGTATAGCGCACACCCACAGAATGAACAGACAGTGGAGGCAGCACAATATACAGTCCTGATGCCTATTTCACACTATTCCACTGATCAACAGTGGATCAAGGGAAGCCATTCACCAAGGGAAGACAGCAAGTTAATACTGATTTAACATTACACAATTCCAAATATAATTTTTTTTTAAAAGTCAGATTTGCAAATGTTTCATTAGGAAGAAATGCATTAAATATGTTAGTAAGGACATATTCTCTTGATTGATAAATATTGCACTGACCAATGAGCAGCAACAAACAATACCCTTGTTTATCTGCTTTAATTTAAATTTAAGACCTGAAGGACGCACACAATGTGTTTTGATGAGTAACAGTAAATATAAACAAAGCTGGTGTATGTTTACAAGGAAAATCTGCAGAGTGCCTTTAATATGAATCCAAAATGAAAGCCTTTGAAACAACAATGGAGATAAGCTGTGAGCTCAGCTCTGCCCTGCAAAGCTCAAAGTCTTTGTTTCACTTGCCTTTTACTTTGTATTTTCCTTGCAGAGCAACCTGCAAGTTTGAGCCCGCTCTGAAACATAACTCAGCTAAACCTGCAGGTTGAATGTTTTGAGAGGTTGGATACAAAATTCTCTTTCGTTTACAGAAAATAGAGTTAGGTAGGAAAGTTTCATATCGCAAAACTACAGGTTTTAGGTGGACAGGAGTCATGTTAACATTTCACCAAACGAAGCACAGGCTGCAGAATCCAGGCTATTTCTCCCAGTAATTACCCTCTCTCCTGTCATGGCGAAAGGGGCGTTGAACCACTGCTCGAAGGTGCTGCAGCTCTTAAAGATGGTGGGCAGGAGGAAGTTGAGCAGGGCCCACAGCTCAGGCAGCTTATTCTGCAGTGGTGTACCAGTAAGGAGGAGGCGGCGGGGAGCCACATAGTGGGTGTTCAACACCTGGGTCAGCTTACAGTGATGGTTCTTCATGCGGTGACCCTCATCCACTATCATGTACTTCCAACGAATCTGTGTTAGGAATAGTGGAAAACACAGAGAAACCATTTTCAAATTCGCTCTGAAATAGTTTTGGGAGTCTCGGGAGTATTTGCAGAGAAAAACATTTTGATTTATTGCTCTGACACACACAACTCAACTGCATAAAAAAGAAGTTTCTTATTTCAAAAGCTTAATAACTGTGCACACAGTTTAAAGCGATGTGGACAAATCAACATGCACTGCTTCTTTACTAAAAAAGCACACTTTTTGCTTTGTTAATTATTTTGTTTCCTTGCCACCATCCTCGCCTTAAAACTTCAAGCCATGGACTGAGCAGGGTGCTGGACCGTTTTAAGGGGATTCTGGTCAATGCTTATGCAACAGATTCCCTTCAACCGTTCAATCATGATGCAAACCTTTGGTTGCATCTCTTTCCAATGGTATAACAGCTACAGAAAATACTTAATGCTCCTATTTCTGGACAAACTGTAGTGGGTAAAATTCTGTATCTGAGAACCAAACCAACACATCAGGCAACAACATCAAAGTCACTTACACAGTTGTGTATACAGGAGGAATTTCTCCCACGTTATGTAGGCATCTGTGAGAATAGACACTTTCCTTTTTAACAATACAGGCTGTGTAACAGCTCACTTTTCACTTGTGTTGTATGCACGTCGATACAACCCGAAGAGTACTTTTTAATAATCAAGTCTATTTCATTTATGTATGCTGTGCCCGAAAGCATCTTGAGGACACATTGGTGTGTGGACTGAAGCTGCTTCTAATGCTGCTTTGCAAACAAAAGGATTACATGCATTAGATTGTATTTCAGCAAAAACCTGAAGTGACGATGAATGAACAGCTCCCACTTGTGTGGAGGACGCTGATAACTGCTGAACGTGCATGCAAGAGGTAAAAGTCAACTCGAATTGTACAATTGTACATATTGAATGATCTCTTTTTATTACATATTCCAGATTATTTACAGTAGTAAGTCACTTAGTATGCAGCACCTTCGCACAAACACTCTAAGTCAAGGATAAATGATTTCCTATATTGTTTGCAAAAGTGAAAAGTAGTAAAACTGTGGACAGGAGTGACTGTGTATACAAATATACAATAACAGCCTTGAAACTTAATGACATGGATAAATGATCATTTAATTAGCCAAAACATTTGCTGAGTCGGACCTAAGCACAATGTCTTCATTAGAATTCATTGAGGGGGCCGCAGAACTCTCAACATTTTGTTGAACACCAACTAAAACTCTTTACCTAACTTATCATACATTAAATATGACACTGATGTGTGGATGATCCAAAAACCATCTAAGGACAAAATTTTAGGCTCTAGATTTTTCTACGCACCATGAGCACATTTAAACCTCCTGCATTAATTTATTACAAGTAGGATTGACTACTGCGGTGCACTGTTCTCAGGCCTCCATGAAAAGTCGATAAATCAATTACATCTCATACAGAGTGCTGGTGCCATATTTTAAACTGGAACCAAGAAGGGAGCTCCCATCACATTTGTTTTAAAATTCAGCACTGGTGTCAAGTTTGCCTCTGTGAGTCAAATTGTCCTACTACTTGTCTACAGAACTATTTCGCTCTGATTATAATGTATTGCACTGCTGTATGGCACTGTATGTTCCCTGTTGGGCCCCGGACTCCCTGCTCACTGTCTCAAGCAAAGGCAATTGAAGAAGCCCCTCCTGAAATTTAAGCCAAAAACCAAAACAAATAAACTCAATATGGACATACTGAATGCCTGTTAGAACTTTTTGAATTTTCCTTTACCTAGAATCTGTTATATCTGCCTTCACCTGGAGTCTGTTATCTGCCTTTACCTGGAGTCTGTTATCACTACCTCGTGGCATTCAGCAGCAAGTGCAGAGAATTTCAGCTAGATTGTGGGTCATGAAAAGTAACTTTCAAACTCTGGCACTTACATGGAGAAACCTCAGGCATCAGTCATGTAACCACTGATTAGGAAAGTTGTATTGAAAACTTTGTAAAATGTATGAAGTGTACTGATTGGTAATAGAGCCGAAAAGAGCATGTACGTTATACAGAAAGGACAAAGCTTTGATCTCTTTCACCTTGGCCAGTATTTGCTTGTCCTTGATAATGTATTCATAGGTGGTCAGCAAGACATTGAACTTCCCGCTGCGGAGTTGAGGCACAAGCCCACGGCGCAAAGCAGGGGTGCCCTTCCATGGAACAGACACAAAGAAAAGACAACTGTCAGTCACAAGTCATCAAAGAGCAATCAGAATGGCTATTTAAAAAGGTGGAAATAAAGGTAAAAATGACATAAAAAAGATTTTTCTTACCTTGTAAGCAATTTTGACCACAGATGGTGCCCACTTGTCAAGTTCATAGACCCAGTTAGACAAAGTACTGGAAAAAGGAAATCAATGAAAATCTCCACAACTGTTGGAGGTTGCATGTAAGAACGTGGTCTCAATTCAGAGCAATCAAAGACAAATTCTTAGCTACGCTTGGCTAAGACATGAATAGGAGAGGCAAGAGCAACTCAAGGCCAAGTGCTCATTGAAATGTCTATCCTCAAAATTCAGACATAATTTGTTGGAAAACACATCAGAAGAGGAAAAAAAATCCCTTGCAGTGATTATGCACAACACATTTCCAAAGGGTCAAATATATTCTAGCTCAAAAATTAGTTGTTTTTTTTCTTGTTTTTTTTTAAGAAGGGTTTTGTTCAAAACTAGGTCCCCCAGGAAGATCAAGCTCTCTGCCCATTAACTTTAATAGTTAAACTTCAAAGAGGGAAAGAGGGCAAGTTTAAGGCTAGCCTCCACATTAGCTCGCTGTGCATATTAAAAAGAAAATTTAACACAGCCTCTGATGTGCTCTGTTTGACAACAAAAAGTAGTGCACCTCTTGGTAATAATGAATAAACAGGTATTGCAAAAACCAAACCCATTGTTCATTTTCATCTTTTAACACCTGCAGTTATGAATAATCACACATAAACTAATCAGGTAAAATGTATAACTGGCAATAACATTGTTTTTTCCAGAAATGTAAATCTGTGAGCACTGAGGCTGCTTTCACCTGCTACATTTTAGGAAGCTGAAAAGAACTCCTTCTGCTGATTTAAATGAAGGCTGGAGTGGTTTGTGTTTGAATTATTTGAAGGGGTTAATTAAGGCAGCAAAAACAGCAAGGGAAATCACACATTTTGCAGGGACAAATACGTGATGGAAGAAATTCCCATATTTGCATCTCATGCCTTTATAAATACCAACAGATGATGGAAAATAATGACATAAAAGGAGTGCTGTTAAGACAATTTTGAACAATGAATTTTGACCCCACACAGGTCATTGATGGGTTCGAACAATTAATGCATCCTTATTTTTTCTAATTTTAACAAATTTCATTGTTGCCCTATACTCAGGCCAATACTGTAATACCTGATAACTATTTGAACTTCAGTGCCCATCATTTCTATGCTGACATATATATATACACAGCACTCTCATGTCTTCTAAGGTAGTAATTGAGTTTCCACACTATACAAATTGGATGATAAAATATAGCACTAGTGAGTCCAGCATCGCTGGAGCAGAGAAGTAACTCACTGCTGTTTTATAGACACTGTTTGCTGTTAACTTTGACTCACCACTCCCTGTAGGCAGATCAATGTGCACACTTGACACTTGGATTTCATTTGAGCAAATAGATGCATAAGTGTCTCAATAAGGGAACCGACTCCTGACACCCCTGTGGACTATCTGTGCCCTATCTTGTGATTTAGACTGATAAGGTCTGTGTATTTTAATCAAATTGTTCCCAAAAGTAATTTTTTTTTAACACTGCGTTCATCGATCCTTCGCTAAAAATATTTTAGGATGTCATAACACTGCACAATAAGAGCAATGATGGATGGGAGATGAGGAGTACTGACGAGAGAGGAACAATGATGAGAAAGGGGCCGTTGATCCTCTTGTGATCCATCAGGTAGGTGATAAGAGCGATGGTCTGGATGGTTTTGCCGAGACCCATTTCATCAGCCAGGATGCCGTTTAGATTGTTGTTGTACAGGGACACCATCCACTCCAGCCCCTGGATCTGGATAAGACAGAGAAATAAAGGCATGCCTAAAAATATGCTTGCAGAGAAAATAGTATTGACGTTGCTTGCATCTCCACATTTGTGTGTATTATTTCTACTCCTGTATATAAAAGATAAACACAGAACAGCATGAGTAGTTCAAGGAAGTTATCAAGGATAAATCAAAGAGACTAAATTTTACCTTGTTAAATTGAATTGCTGTTGCTGATCGCACAGATGGCTGTTTGTATTTTAGGGCATCAAAACATACAGTACATTTGGCATGTCATGTCCTACTATTTCTTGTTAAATCTCCTGTCACTTTTAGCTGTGACAATCTAAAAGGAAAAATTTCCTCAAAATTAGGCAACAGACTATTATTTAAAATGATATATTTATGTGACGATTATTTTCTTGAGTAATTGTCTGGTTTCTCATCAGAAAACAATAAAAATAATGCCTGTTCACAAAGCCAAAGGCGACGTTTTCAGTGAGCTTATATTGTCTGTCCAACGACTATGAAGCCTGTTCCGTTTGAAAAATGACATTATGAGTATTCGTTTATAAAAATAGCTGCCAAATAATTTTCTGACGATCTGCCACTTGATTACTCCACTACTCGTTTCAGCTCTACTAGAAAAAAATCAAAACCTGGACTTCAATGGTACAAACCAGTACACACAGTACAGAGAGATAGGAAAGGGCACGATGGGACAGGCAGCAGAAAAAGGTGCCGACAACCAATTACCAACTGCATGGTAGTTAAAGAAATGCCTGACAGCTCAGCTAATACCACAGAAAAAAGGCTGGCAGAGGGTAAAATTAATAGGAAATGATAAACTGAAAATTGTCCTATATTAATGTTTAGCTTCTGTGAATTCTTGTTTACTATTCTGGTTTGTTACACAGTTTCTGTTGGCACAGCAGACATTTGATCCAATTATTGTGTAGCTGAAATCTCTCCAATTTCCCCAGGGAGCTTCCACCATATCTCATTTAAAGGCTGGCACACCATAAATCAGCACTAGGACTGCCACCTGATTGCAAGAAAGAAAAATCCAATTGCCAGTGCCCTATCTCTTTTAATATACTTTCTTTTAATGCCATCTCAACTTATTACACACAAGAAGAGATTGTAGTGTCAAACACGAAAACAATGTAGTAGCATCATTATAAGCAGACAGTTGTCTTTAAATTAAGATAATTTAGCATTCAGTTGCAGAGCAGCAGACATGTTTGGTCACACCATCTACCCATTAGCAAACCCACATGACAGAAGCTCTTTCCCACCACACAGGAGTATTTAGGGACACTGTGTGATGCATGATGAGAGCTGAAAGGGACAGAGATGGTTCCTGTTTCTGTTTCCACAGCTCAGCTTCAAGTGTGTGTAAAAGATTAGAAGAGTAACACTAAGGAGGTTATTAGTTATTACTGTAAACAACCAGCAAAATACAAAACAGCTTTTCCATACACACAGCATCACAAAACACAACGTGTTTTTTGACGTGCGATTGACGCACGCACGTTATGACCCTCGGCCCACCCCATAGTTTGGGAAATCAAGAAGCGATGCAGCAGTAACGTTGTGGATGGCAAGCAGAAACAAACCTCCTTGAGCAGAAATGGATAAAGAAAAGGGTCTTTTGAATGGCAAGTTCAGCTTCAAAGCCCTGCCAGATGGTTCTCTCAACAAAGTTATTTGCATTTACTGTCGATTTGAACAGAGTTACCACCGGAGTACGTCCAGTCTCAAATACCACTGGCCAAGCACACAGCTGATGCCAAGAGCCCTCCTCCCCCTTGGCAGACAACAGTGGATAGTTTGCAACGGAGACACCTGGACAACTCTACATGTGACAAACTTTCAACAGCGATGAATGTAAATGGGTGGCTACAGCTTGCAGGTCAATTAACATTGTTTAGTTAACCTTTAAAAGTGTAAAGTACAATACATTATGTTAGTATTACTTAGGAATGTTACATTCTTGCAATATGTCCATCTGTTGTTGCTTGTTCAGCTTGAGTTTGCCATGTCACGCTTTCAGCATATTTTTTGAGCATGCTATTCCAGAGAATATTCTGGAGAGCATTTGTAATTGTTTTGGATTGTTGCAATAATAATACGCATAAATTTGCATAAAGCAATCATATTTGTCCACTCCCATGTTTATGTCTGCAGAAGAGTATAGCAAACTTGAAAACTATCCCTTTAAGGTACATTAAGAACAGATAAAAAATGTGTGATTAATTTGCGATTAATCACGTGTTAACTGTGGACAATCATGTGATTGATTGCCATTAAATATTTAAATCGATTGCCAGCCATAATCAAAACCCACCAAATTACAGTAAAACTGCAATCAGTGGTAGTTCCAGCTACAAAAACAATTTAATGAATGAAAACTTGATTGTTATTATTCATTTCAGTATTTCTGTCATCTGTTTTGTTTTTCTTTGATAAATTACTGTCACATGTCATTTTAAGCTGCTTTTTTAAAAACCCTCTTCTGTGTTTGGCTCAAGGACAGTCATCATCCGAGATATGAGAGAAAATGGTAAGAAATTCTTTATTGCAATCATGAGTCATGTTGCTGGAAACATCAAAGCCAGAAAAACAAACAAAAAATAAGTAACGAAAAGTGAAATGGAAATGTGACTTTCTGTAAAAAAGGTTGTGCAGTGATTAAACATTCAATCTATAACTCATTTAAAACACATAATGGATAGAAAATAATTTTAAAAATCTGAAATACCAACAACCCATTGCTCAAAACTGAGCAATCAAACCAGCAAAAGGCTGTTACAAAAGTCTACAAAATAAGAGCAAATGTAAGTATACGTGTGTGCATGTGTCTACCTGGTAATGTTTGAGTGTGCCGTTGATCAGCAGAGACGACTGTTTCTCCACCCTCTCAATGACAGCGTGGGCCACTCCATAATAAGACGCGGAGCTGGTTTGTCCAGTGGGAACACTGTACTCATCATCCACATCCTGCTTGGCTGACCTGTGTGCATGATATAAAAAAGGGAGTGAGAGGGAGTGTGTCTGAGACCCCTCTAACACCAACTGAACTATGCTCTTTAGAATTGATTTTAATGATCAGTTTCAAGACTCAGTTGTGTCTGGCGCTCAGCTGGAGTACAGCCAGAGATCCTCACAAGGAGCCCCTTTTGAAACATCAAGATACGGTATAAGGTATAATAGAGCTTTACTTATTCATGTGTTTATTCTATCATATTTTGTCTTTATTCTCAGTGTCTCACTGATTTACCCATACTTGAGGTTCCCACTGGGACAATGACGAAGTTTCTTTGAAATCTTTTGAAGACGAAAAACATGTTTCTAACTTTGAATGTTTTATATCTTTTGTTAACAATACCACTGAGCAAAAAAGATTTTTTTTTATCTTTGTTCTAACTAGCGCAGTTCCAGGTTGAAAACAAAAATATTGGTCCTGCAAAAAAATCATGAGATACTGGGATAGTGAGAAGTAATACAATACTCGATGATGTGCTTGGCAGCCGTCACATTCACTCTGTTTCCATTTGGATCGATAATCTTCTCCTCTGTTTCTGCCTTCGCCACCTCGTCTTCCTCCTTATAAGGCAAAATTGATAACACATGACTGAGAGGATACATATAATGATAACAGACACATTAATGAAGAAGCTATGAAGGGGATAAAACAAATGCAGCCAAAACAGCATTATTTTAGAGCATACAGCTACAGCCCCCTGGTGGATTTTGATGTGTGTATTCAGTGTGTGTATGTATATGTTGGTCTGACTGACTGGCTGAATCCCATTTAATAACATTTGCATGATTTGAAGAAGTGCAGACAGGGTGGCTGATCTAAAATCCACCACTGTGGGAGTTCATTAATGAGAAAGTCACTGACCTCCTCCTCAAACTCAGAGCCGCTCTCCTCGCTGTCTGACCGCGGGGCCACTTCATACCTGTTTAATAGAGGAGGAAAATAGAAAGCAGAGTATTTATATTTCTTGTTTGCCTGTCACAAATCAAAACAATGTACACCTTTGAGAGTATTAAGAAGCAGCAGCCTCGAATGTGGGGTGTTTGACTTTATTTGAGATGGCACCTGGATGAATCCTCACTGAACCTTGACAAGCTGCACAGCTTTTTAAAAGCACAAAGCCTCATTATTATATCCTTATAAGCCTTTTTAAGAGCACAATATGTCAGCTTAATCAATAGCTTAGTTTGGGAAAGGAGACTTTTATTTTATAAAAAGTAAAAATAGGAGGCCAAAAAGTAAACTTACTTTGTACCATGTCTGTTGCTTTGTAAATTTGTTCAGCATCACCTAAAGAGTCTCATATGTAAGAATTTTAGTTTAAAAAACTACACTGACGTCAGCTTTCGTCCATTCACACACTATTGTAGATTTCTGGGGCCGGAGGTCAGACCACCAACCTTCCAGTTAGTGAACAACAGCTCTACCTTCTGTAGCCACACTGATCCAATAACAACCGTACAACGATTATAGGTTAATTATATATTTATTTGCCTAGTGTCTTTGTACATTTTGACTGAGTGTTGGTCTGTCTGCACTATTAAAAGGCTGCAAATCAGTATGTGTTGCAGTTCCTATTTTCCTTTGGATGTGTTTATTTTATTTTGAATATGACATTTTCAGCTTGTGCACAAAAAAGTGCCACTTGCAGTACAAAAATAACATCCATGTAATGGAATGTGAGAGATTCAGTCAGTTTTACGCAGTAATGTGCCTCCTCACCCAGGGTTCATCTCGAGCCAGGCCTCCAGCTGGCTGGATTTTGGAGCATCCGTTCCCTGCAAAACCTTCCCAGTCTCCGTCTGTATCACTTTGACTGGCAGCTCACTCATTTGGCTGCTCTCATCCATGGGCTGCAGGACAAACAAACCAAAAGGACAAACATGAAGCATCAAATTCACTGGTCTATGTATATAAATGCCTGTAACGATTTGACCTAAAATGTATTTTTAACTAGGAATTAATTATGCCCTCTTTTTGATTATATCTAAGTTGTTTTCATGCAGCCAAAGTTACGACATAGCTATTCTTATTTACATATTATTTTGTTTCTTTTGTGAGACATTGGTAGTAGAGTGAAATTTAATCACAGCTCATGAATACGACCTTAACCTGCAGTCATTAGCAAGCTGTTGCACTGCAGACAGAATCAATATTTTATGATCACTACAATGTCTGACAGAATGAACTAAAATACAGGTCAATGACAGCAGCTGTGCTAAGGGGTTCGTTATATTGACATTTTAAATGATTGATTACAGAGAAAGTTAGAGAGCGCCTGATATGAAAATACAGATGAAAATACAGCCTCTATTTTTGCCTGCATTCAAACCAGATAAACACGATTCAGCTTTGCTGAGAACATTGTTGTAGTACTCGATAATATAGGAGGGGTAATAAATCCCAAACCTGTAAATGCCCCGCCTCATAAGAATCCAAAATCTGGATCTACAGACAACTGTTGGGAAATGAATAAGTGTTTTTTTTTCCTAAATTGGCCATCAACTGTGTATCTATTTCTGACAGGAGACTCAAATGCGGCTGCAGTCCATTCTCTGTAAATTCACCCCTCAATCAGGACACTTCCCAAGAGGGAACAATCATTTTATTATACATACATAACAGGGATGATAAATGTGAAAAGACTTTGGCAGTGAGACCTCATCATGGCATGTGGCTATGACAAACAGTGTGAGTTGGACTTTTATTCAATGAGGGTCATTAGCATCGAAGGCAGCCAATTTTGAAGCAAAAGAATGCATCTTACCTCGTTTAAATACATGCAAATAGGACCAGAGCACCATGATGGTATTTGCTTGGTAGCACTATTAGGGATGCATTTCATGCTTTGCATTTTCTCTGCAAATTACAGTTTCTTTTTGTCTTATTCTATGCAATCCTTTTTACGCAATCACCCCAGAGGAAGGAGAACTCAACTAAAAACCTGAGGGAATCTGTTTTTGTTAATTACAAGAGATTTGGTTTGGTTTGGTTGTGCTATTACCTAGGGTGTTGTTTGCCTCTAGCAAAATAACTACAACTTTTTCTCAAAGGAAGCAGGATAACCTCACAGCCTGACATCCATTTGTAAATCAATTAGTCACTCTGAAATATGAAATACCCTTCAAATCTGCAATAACTGATATTTGTAGCACTGATTTTCCACTTGGCCACAATTTTGGGCGATTGCTTACGAAAGGCCTCAGATCAGAGGCAGAGCAGCGCTTAGTAGCTCTCTGTACCCAGCCTTATTATGTATTTGTTTGTACAGAAGGGGCACAATGATGTTGCTTCTATCAGAATAAATTGGCATACACACAAGATTTTCAGTATGTGTAACCTTGTCGCCAAACCACAACAGAGCAGGGAGCTTAAAATTACACAACCAACTCTCCCATCCATTATCTTTTCTATCTTTTATCGCTGCAAATTTTGAACAATTTGGACTGCACGTTTCCTGTGTACTACTCATGTGTGGTTTTGAGGTTTTTTTGTGACAAAATGTGGTTTGAACACCAGACAAATTCTTCAGGGATGCCTTTTGATGACAGACCTTGTAATGTGTGACCCCGAGGTGCTGATCAGGGGGCCACACATCGTATCGTATGGAAACCACAATGTCTTCTATGTTCGGGGGATGAGTCAAATATCTAAGGAGTTCATCTCCCTTTTAACCAGTTTTGGTCTCCACTAACTCTAGAGGGAAATACCTGGCTCCTAAGCTGCTGGATACTCCACAATGATCATCAGCTAGTTATTGACTCTGTATGCTGTTTGGTGCAAGGCATGTAGTGTTCAGTGGGTTTTTAGAGCTTTTTCTCTGAAAACAACTGCCTGATTCAGCCAAAATCAACAATGTGAGCATTGACAGCGTAACACATCTGTTAAGTTGTAGTCAGACAGCTGACCGATGAGCTAAAACTTACTATAAAGCTCTGTAAAGCTGAGGGGAGCCTCAGATTCAGGTAATCAGGTAATTTGTTAATACATCTCTTAGATCACTACCGGGAGCATGTAACTTAATAGAATTCATTAAGTGAAATATTGATTACAGCCACTTTCTAAAAGACAGCTACACATCAGGTATACAATGTCAAACGACCAAAAACAACATAAAAACATAAGCACTGCAGCTCACCTCTCCATCAGGTCCAATGGCACTGGTGCCTTCACCATCTCCATCCACCTTCTAGACATCAAGCACATAAATCCATTCAGCTGACATACATTACCAACAGCACAGTATGTTTTAAGTGAAGGTAACAGCAGCAGAGATTATATAATCTCTCAGTAATGCTTTTGGTTGGTTTTAATGGCGTTGTTTCCTCCATTACTGGGTCAAAGGGCAGAGTCCTTCACTCTTAAGAGATCATAAATGGCTCTCCTACAGGATAATCAAGGATCATGACAGGTATCAAAATATTTTTTGAGGTGTATTACTGAAATCAACATCACATCAACTAGGCTAACGTCAGTGTCAGCGATCTCAGACCAGGTGTCCTAAGCAGCTGAGAGTCTGCAGGTGTTTGTTCCAGTCAAAGACAACACCAGATGAGCTAGGTGATTAGTTGTGCCTCTCGGACAGAAGGTATGAAATGATCTGGGTTGGCGTGTACTATCAGCCAAGCATATCACTGAGTTTGAGACGCTTTTAAATCACGAGGAGGCTATGTGATCCTCGACAATAACCACATTTTCATTCTAGAAGACACTTGAAATGAGCAAAATAATGAACCATGAGATGAAAGTAATTATAAGGTATAATTCATGTCACAGTGTCCTAGGGAGGATTGGATTTACTTTATGCAAGGACATACACCCAGCTACACTGAAAGACCATGAGCACTTACTACATTACAGGGGGTAATTTACTGCTTTGGCCAGAAGTGCAAAAATATTTAGAAACATACCAACAAGTAGTTGGTTTAGCTCTTTGCGTGCCTTGTTTGACTCAATAGGAAAATATATAATCACCATATAAAAATCTATTAAACGTCTTTATAATAAACTAGGAGAATACAAATCTGACATCCAACAGCCTGAATCATCATCCTGTCAATAATAACCACTTGACCATTTCTCTTCCTACCTTCTTTCTTTTCTTCTTCTTCTTCTTCTCCTTGGCAGCTTGAGCAGCTTTGTGTTCATACACCAGGGTGGTGAGGTTGGCCACGTACTCATCAGTCTGCTGCAGCAAGTAGGCCAGTCGCTTGTCTTTCTTCTGGTCAATTAGTTTTCGGTAGCCTTCTTCATCTTCTGCCTGAGTGGGGGACGGTGACAGGAGGTTAATGGTAGAAGCAATCAATCGGCATAATATTACTTAGAGATTGATGATATTCATATAAAGCCAGTTAGACCACGTTTTGTATGATTAGTGCAGCTCTGGGGTGCGAATGCATCAATCCAATATAAGAGATCAGTGTTGGCTGCCTTGGATCATCAAATCTGACTGTTAAAGAACCGAAAGTCCTGCACACTGTCTATCACTTGGGTTCACTGTATTTGCGATACTTTCATTCTCCGTTCCCTATGAACACACATATTATTTTTACACACTGTCATACAATTGCCCTTAGACTTTAAAGAGTAATTGCAATCATACCATATTGTGATATCTACAAATTTTATATTGAAAAAGAAGAAAATATGTGCTCGGTATTAATTAAAAGATGCATCACTATTTAGGTTCATTGAGCAGACTACATTGCTTATGTTGCAGATTTTGTCTTACTTCAAATGCAGCGGAAGTAAACCATTAATATATCAGTATGTGACATCAGCTGTGCTGTGCTTTATTCAATGTGTGTCAAAGTTTGCTGGGTATTTCATCTGTCATCTATCAGTAAGTATGGCTGTATATGGTCAGTTAATTCTGGCTTATTCTGACCTCTTACAGCTATTATTTCAAAAGAAAGAGTCAAAATAAATTAATAGTATAAACTGATTTCTGCCTACTACCATGACAAAGCTCAAGTGTACAGCTCTTAGGACTGTGTAATCATTTATGAAAGGTGTGTAACAATATATATTTTGACTTTCAGGTACTTACCATAAGTCTCCTCATCCTCTCTTTCTCGATTCTCTCAGTCTCCTTCTTCTGTTCCCGCTCTGTGTTGGTGTGCCAGTTAGCGACAGCTCTGGTGAGTTTCTGGGTTTTACCGGACACTGAGCGGTGATATTCTTTAAAGTCTTTAGCATGCTGAAGGATACTATTGAGATATTCCTGAAAAATAAGTCACAAAACTTGTTGAAGCAAAAACAATATTTTGACAACATGGCACGCTAGAGAAAAAACATTAAGACCCCACTTGCTTTGTCAGTTTTGTCATCTACTTTAGATGGTATCATTGAGAGCTTGATGACACTGCTTTGTAAGCCTTCAGCCATGTTATTAAGATTTGTTTTGACAGTGGTTGTCCGCTGTCAAGAAATAGACTACGGATGTCTCTTTTTGACTCTTCTTTTCTTTAACTTTTTCAGCTGAAGCTTGCAGAAAACATTTGAATGGTCAAAGTATTGAAGTTTTCTTCAAACATCAGCTCGAAGTGATAATGATTCACACTTGAATTTTAAAATCTCAGTTATCACAACAACGCTTCATGGCATTCATTGCAAATTCATTTAACAACCAGAACACGGCATAATAGATGATTCTCGTTCCTTGAAACTGACACAGCTCTTCTCTGAATTCTATCAAACACAAGCGTGTGGATCACCTGATGTTTCTGTCTGCGCTTCTTCTCCTGCTCCAGCTTCTGCTGTTTCTCCAGCTTCTCCGTCATGCGTGCCTCCCTCAGCGTCTGTCGCTTGCTGCGTCTATAAGCCTTAGAGTTGAGGGCCGTCTCCAGGGTTGTGTCTCGCCTCATACATGCCACCACGTCTTGCCTCAGCTGGAGATACAGTACACACAGGTTACACATAAAAATCTCATTCTAGGTATATTCTCAGTACATTTTTTACATGACGCAGAATGGAAACTAATACATAAAGCTTCAGCTTATGAGGCATCATTACACTTTTTAATGGTCTCAAACCAATTAACAACAACTTTGGATTTATTTTCTTAAAATTAAGGCATTGAGGGGTGTTCTAAGGATAAAACTAAATTCGATCCAACTGAAATGACTATTTCACATGATGTGCATGAAGTTATTTTGTAGTATTTAACTGAAACTGGAGAAAGTAACAGCAAAGGCTGACACAACTCTATTGTTTTAACAACTACATTGTCAAGCTCCTGAGGAAGATAAAATGGTTAACCCAGGGCAAAAAACTAACACCTTCTGTGTGGATTCAATGAGCATGAGACAATGAGGAAACAGCAGTGTGTCCTGGTGCTCCCAACTGTAAGTCATTCTGTGTAAATTAATATTCTGTGCAATCACACTGAACATGAAAACCCAGCAGCTGCTGTGTACCTGCCGCTGGAAGTTGAGTAGGCGTAATGCCTTGAGCTCAACTGTGGCTTTAGTCCTCAGGTCGGGGGGCAGAGAGCCTGGCAAACTTTCCAGTTCCTGGATTCGGTGTGCAATCCGAGCCTGCAATCTGAGGAACATTATGAAGATGGTAAGTCAACTGGTCTTTTTGCAAATAAAAAACTAGCCTATAAAAACCACATACTAAGTGTACTTTTGGACTAAAAAAATCGATCTCCACCTGCTCAGGCCCTCATCCGACCAAGACAAGACAGGAAGGTTAATGCATGTGTGCACGCTATCATACCCAATTACCCTAAAAGGGATGAATAAAGTGGTTGGTTAAAGAATTGATTAGGTCCTCGTTTGTAGAGAATGTTGCTGTTTTTCCAATGGTTTCCCAGAGGTACTGTTCTTCAGACAGCTTCGTTGGCTAGACAAGGTGAAGAAAGGGTCTTCTGTCTCCGGTCTCTGCTCAGTTCCTGACCAATGCAGCTTGTCAATGGTGATCTGAGATTACTATGAAGAGATCATCAAAACAAGAGCCTTGAAGTTGTATGAAGAAAAAGAAGCCTCAGGGCCACAGCAAGATTAAGGCCTGTCAACCTTTCCTCATATCTCCATCTCTGTTTTCAGAAAAGGATACAGCCTGAGGGCTACTATGACGACATCAGAGAATGGTGATTGTGTATGCACAGCAGCATTATCAAAGACCTTAGAGGCTCCAACACAAAATGTCTAGGACATTATGAAGTTCACAGCCAAGCCATGCAAATTGAACCCTTTTCAGACACGTACTTCAAAAAGTCTGAAAATTTCTGAAGCACTTCCTTCACAAAATCTAAATTAACTCTATTCAAAGGACAGGATACAGCACACTCTCTCTCTTTCTGTGCATGTGATTTTGTGATATTGGGTTATGTGAATAAAACTGAATTGACCGTGAGTGACCCACATGTGTCCTGCTAGGTTCCCATACCTACTTCGAGCCATCCAGTTAATGAATAAACACCTTTATCGGTGTCTGTAGCACCATTGACAAATGTGGACTCGGAGTATGTGTTGCCAGCCTACGTTACAACTGGGAGTCAAGAATAAGTTGATTAAAGTGCGATGAACATTTGATTTTGTAAATCTATAAAGTTCGAAAAAAAAATGTCTGCAAATTAATTGCTGGTAAATCTTCCTTTACTCTAGTGCCATAAAAGATGTGGTTAATTTGTTAGATTGATTTCCTTTTATCTTTGTAACACAAAAATATGAATTCATTACTGATATACTATCCTTATCAAAAATATAAATTAATTATTTACATACTTTTATCAATTATATTTATCTTAGTTATATTGACTTGACAGTTATCTTTTTGTATGCGAGTATATTATTATATGTAATGTAACATTACATATATGTAACTTGTGACTTGTTCATGATTGTGTGTGCAGCAAGTATTTCTGTATGATGACACCAGTGTTAAATGGGTAATAAAGATAAATACCTGTACTCTCTCTCTTGCAGGATCCCAACTGGGTCCAAGCCCTGAGGCTTCTGGATTGGTGTGACGCGGTTCTGTTTCTGCTGCATCTGGAGCATGGGAGACACCTGCTGCCCGGGAGGCTGAGGGGTCACTGAGCTGCCTGGCATGGGTCCAGCTGGCACAGTGGAGGCCTGAGGTGGTGCAGGGGATGGGCGTCCACTAACAGCTGGGGTGAGGTGCTTCTGAGCATTGGCTTGACTTTCACCACCCTGACCTAGAGAACAAAGAATTGTGTCAATTTTCAGTAGGACAGGCTGGACTAAATACTGCTTGATATGCTTTTATATATCTTATACCTTCTTTTAAACATTATGAAAGACTTGGATATCAACAGGTTTTTGGATATCGGACAATATTCTAACAGAGACCTTGTCAAGAAGGTGGTTGGCATGAGTTTAAAAGCAGCAAAAGCAGCTCCAGTTGTTCCACTTTTCCATATTTTTATGTGATAAACAACATTTGATGCTGCGTTTATCTGAGTATGCATGGCGTGCAGGAGGAATATAATCCTCTTTGGAATAAGAGCAAAACATGAATATCTTGTGCATGTAAACACAGTAAATGAAACACAAAGCAGATGAAATATAAAATTTAAAAAGCTTTCAACCAAACATTTCTTTCCTAGTTTTTGATCCTGTTGAGGACTGGTGTGCTGGTGATAAACGTTGGTCTTTTTTTTAATGTTTAGCCCGATTTTAGCAAAGCAGTGGGGCTTGATTTTGGGGGTTTAGACCAGCGATCTCCACAGCCAATATTTTAGCTTAAAGACATCAGCTCACACACAAGTCTGGAAGTGGACAGCTCTGTAGAGAAATTAACTTTGCTAATTTACACACTTAGGCAGGTACATGTCAGGAAGGGTTTCCTACTTATGTCATTTTCAGAGATAGACTGGCAGGGCATGGGACACCTACACCTACACCTACAGGCCTGACTCAAGGGAGATCAACATATTTCGATGCAACTCCATGGTCACTCTAATCTCCATGTCTGGTGCTTCACCTGGAAACAATTTCCTGCCAGAGACCCTTCCCTTTGTTGTTGTTTTGACTACCTAATTTTTTGTATTTATCCAGTTTTAAATTGACCTCATTGGGAATTTTTGTTTTTTATCTTGGATTTTTAATTGTGTATTTGACTATTACTGCTGTTTTTGTCTTAACCTTTGTTGAAATTCAAAACACTTTACATACAATATACGGTGGAAATATGTAAAGACTACTTAGTTTAAATTAGGGTTATGATTGAAAAAAAAAAAAAAAAACTAACCTAAAGCGAATGCATACATTTTGGTGCATGTAGTATATATTGCTGCACCATATCGTCCAATGCTGAATCTTTCATGTCATTTCAATATGTGAGAGCTATCACCTGGGGAGATTAATATTCATTATTATGAATCATTAAAGATACTTAATTTATTTGTAAAGTACAAGATTATCTACAAGATATGCATCAGTCACAAGTGGTAAACTGTAGGAATTTACCACTTCAAACTGATGCAGACATGAGAAAAGCCTGTTTTGCTGCTGGTGTGTGTGGTTGAACACTGGTAGAATACTCTGAGAGCTACTGACAAATGGGAGGTTTTCTAATGAATAAAATTCTCATGAATAAATTCTCTAAATCATTTTATTTTAATGACAAAAGCTTGGAAATGAAGGAAAACAGATGGAAGAGGGAAAAAAGAAAAAACTGAAAAGTGCTGCTTCAATGACAAAGAACTGGATAATTTGTTTTTACTTTCATCACTCATCCTACTGGGAATTTATTTCTCTTTACATTTATTACTATAATATTTTGCCCAAATTTCCATAAAATGATGGTGGGTCACTCACTGTTCTCCATGTCTCCTAGTTAGGAATTGTGTCTTGTTCATCAACAGCGCCTGGCTTCACACTTTTCCTGGCTTTGACAGAAAATTATGGCTGTCCAGATGGAGCTGTCCAAATGACCAGCAGCATATGCAAATTGTTTGTGTTTCAGGCAGGGTAGAGTTCCCTCTTTGCAGCAGGAAAAATGCAGTCTCATCAAAGCCGCTGCTGTCACTCTGTATTTTAAGTCAACCTTTGATTGAAGCATCGTTCCACAATATCACATGCCACTCAAAGAATTCACTTTAGTTACCTTTCAAAGACATTCTGATGTAAGACTACACATCAAACAGATGGGTGTAGCTGTTCAGTCTCAAACATTTCCCTTCAAGTCAGACTGGGTTATGATGTATATAATGAAAAGGTGTACAAAGTCCAAGCTAATGCAGCTGATTGCAACTCTAGTCCACGTACACATTTAACTTTACAGCTCAGCTGGTCCAAAATATGCACTGAGAGTACTAATGCCCAGGTCATACAACACGACTTTCAAAGTAGTCCGATCACTGTACTGTTCACACTCTTTCTTGTTATCAGGAGTCATGAATCTTTGTGGTTTGCACACTTAATGACTTATTGGCGACACAGGGTCACACAAGATCACTAGGGGTGCCACGATTTTGACTCTAATTTGGTAATTTAGCGAAATTAGCTTTTATTTTTACATCATCAAAGGCAGCATCAGTGATACTCATAACCCTAACCCTGCACACGCTGGCCTGCGCACGTCTGAAACACGTTTGAAAGGAAAAAAAAGACATCAAAAACATTTCAATGACTACACAGCTAGCTTATCAGTAGCCTGCAGCTGCACTTCCATATACACATAGACACATATGATGTTGGGTTTATTTTCTTTTTCAGGAAGCCTTTATGATTTGGTAAAAAAGAGGGTTCACTCATGGGGGAAGAACTGAACTGAAGGGAACTGATAGCATTGCCACAGATCTTTTATTAATTTGTTTTGGAAGAGGTCTTACTCGGGACAGATTTGAGAAACCCAAACAACAAACTTACGAAATTTCTAACAAACTAAATTCAATTCTTTTGCTGTTTATTGTTAAAGCCCCACAGGGTAGTAATTTCTGTTGAGCTCTGGACTCTTTATTTTTGGCAAATATTACTTAAACATGTCAATAAATTGCAAAAAGCCAAGCAGTTGTTGTAAAATGCCCCTACATTCAAATGACAGTTGTTAAGGCATAAAATCAATTATCTTTGATCTTTACAAAATTACATTTGATAGTCTAAAAATGCCATATGTAAGAGCTGAAGAAAAAAATCTAAATCAGAACGAATCTTGACCTTAAAGTCGAAAGTCAAATCGAATCAGGGATTCTGAGAATCGTGACATCCCTAAAGATCACACACGAAATGTGTCATGGGAATGATGTGGCCAAAGCAGTGCAAGTTGTTGGTGCGCACAAAAACAAGGAAGCGAAAGAAAAGAACATGAGTGAGGGACGGATTAGGATGCACGGCAGCCCCGCCCATCGCTGACTCAACCAATTATTTAGCCTGCTATATTCCCAGCAGGTATCGGCAACACTTCGGCTTTACTTACCATCAGACCAAGGCTTGGGTCCTGCGCTTTGATTGTGACCTTGCATGGCTGGTGTAGGGCAGGGACTTGACTGGGGACCACCCATAGGTGCCATTGGCATACCTTTCAACACAATAACGATTAATATTTCAATAATTCATCTGTTGCACTTTCAAATTGTAGATGAGCAGATAATGTGAGCATGTGATGTGATGTGCTACGGCAGCTACTGTTTGACAAAAAAACTTTTACTTTCTTGTCTGTTTGTTTCATCTTTTTATTGAAGAACAGTTTAATGCTTCTGAAAATCTAAGGGTCTGATGTTTTTCAACATTGTAAATGAATAACCTTAAGTTTTAAACTGTTAATCAGACAAAATAAGTTATTTGGATACGTTAACTTAGTGGTTACAAACTAGAGGCACCGACAGGACCTTTTACAAACTATTGTTATCGGCTAAACTTGGCTCCAATAGTTGCCGATGGTCTTGCCTGATAATCTTAAGTAAACAAATTGACACAGACAGGTAACTGCTGTACATTAACGTTAGATATGCAGCAGCCATACATGCACGACAGACATTTAAAATTAATGTCACGTTTTTCCATATAGCCTAAGAGAGACTAACGTTTCATCAGTGATATTTTGTTCATAAAGTAATTCTCCACTCCATGAAATACCTTCTAGCATTACTCTGGCGATGCGGTTAGTTATCTAGTCTAGAATATATAACGCAACACCATCACCTTCTCCGCGATAGGGACACGGCACTGAAGGCAGCACGACAGCCAGGAAAAGAAACCAATCTGTTAATGTTACGTTACTTAATACTGTACTTACCAATGTGGCATTCTCTCTTCCAAATAATCCAGCCACATAACTATCCATCCATTCATGAATTAAAATCGCACACTTCAGGATCCTCCTTACCCCGGGAATATGCACAAACATTAACGGTTTGTAAGAGTGGCATTTAGCAATGTAACGGGACGCGCAACAGAATGAATCCTGGCCAGTCCAGCCACATAACAGCGAATCATCCATTGTAAATAGAACAGATTCCAACGATGTAATCCACTAAACGTCTCGTTTCCACATCTTGTGTCTTGATGTCAAACAGACAGCTACTGCTAGCTTCTCAACTCAAATTAAAGACTGTGTCCTGCACCTCTCTAAAGTTACCCTATTTTACTAACGTTACAAAGCCCAAGTTTCACTGTAACTTATCACCGAGAGGGTGGGAGGGACTAGGGGGAGAGAGAGAGGGAGAGAGAGAGGGCCCTAATGTTCAGTTAAAAAGTTTTAATGAAGTTAATACCAAAGATTGTTCAATTTTGACATTGTTACATTTAAAAAAAGAAATACAAACATTTAAAATATGAATATAGCAATCATAACTACACAAACAACATCATTTCCATCACAAGACACATTTATAAACGAGGTAGAAATCGCAAATAGGGGACTTATTTGGTACAGAAAATTGTGAGTTTTACCATGAAAAACATCTCTGACACCGGAAAATTATTTAGATTGGATAAGCTTTAAATTTATCAAGCCTCTGGAAATTATTACAGTTGTCTTTTCAATGCAAGCTGACACGCTGCTCATGCCAGAATACGTCAACAGCCAGGTTACATTGCAGGCATGGAAGCTCTTAGGTCAGATCTTGGCCACACCGAGATATGAACCATCCATGTTTTGAGGTGGCCTGGCTCACATTTCTTGGAGGACACGGAGCTCATATTGAAGTGTCAAGTGATGGATCAAGTCATTGTATCAAGTCACAAAAAATACAATCCTTATTCTGGATCTTTAAATTGAGAGTTTAAGAGACCATGCTAAAAAAAAAAGAAAATCCTGCACAATCCAGATTCATCTGCTCATAATAAAGAAACCAACAATATCAAAATAACCAGTTTGTATCATTCAACAACTGTATTTTATTACCTGCAGGCCGGTTGTAAGGACTAGCACCAGGTGCCTGCTGCTGCGGCTGCTGTTGTTGTTGTTGCTGCTGCTGTTGCATTGTGGGTAAGCTCCTCTTGCCCTGAACAGCCAGTTGGAGGTTTTCAGGCAGGGGTTGCCCACGCCCCAGGATCTTGTAGGCCAGGATCTGAGCTCTGAGCTGCTGCAGTTGGATCGGACTGAAAGCAGATGGTCCCCGCCCCTGCTGGCCCATGGTGGACATGTTGGGCATGGCTCCTTGGGGATCCATGGGCATCATAGGACCTGACTGGGAGGGAGGCATGTGGGGTGGTGTGGGTCCCCCACCACCTCCACCTCCTGACATGGGACTAGAGGCATGCTCATGGACACCCATGGGGGATGGATGGGGGGACATGTATCCTACAGTAGACAGGAAGAAGTTCACATTAGCACCCTCAAAGCAGTGGTTCCCAAGGGGTCAGAGCCAACCTGAGGGGTGGGAAATAGTCTATGGAGTCACAAGATTATAATAATCACAATCTAATTCCCCTGCTTAGAAAGCAATTTAGCTTTAAAACCAAAGCATTTGTTACCTTGGCTGTGCTGGTCCATAGGACTCTGTGGAGGCCCCATACCACTATGCAGGGATCTCATCCCCACACCTTTCATATGGCCAAAGTGCATCGCATCTGCCATGGTCTTGTCATTCATCCCCTCCATGGTCTGACAATAGGGAAGAAAGATTCAGGGTCATGATCAATTTATTGTATACAACATTTTCCCCCACAACAGTAATGTAACCTGTAAATAATCAGATAACCTGAAAATCAAGATCTACAAAAAGTCTGTGGGGATGAAAAATAGTCTGTCATTCCAACATCCAACATATATTATCAATATTGTTGTTATTCATGCCAGAGACTCATCTTACCTCTCAAACAGAGTAAAACAGTATTTGTTTTACTTTTCATCTTAACTCTGTCAAAAGGTCATCAGTGGACTAAAGAGGCCAATTAACAACTGGCTGTAAAGCTATATTTCTTAGATGCTACATGCAATAGCATCTTAGCCCCAGCTAAATGCATACATAAATATCTCAGAAAACTATTTAAATTTTTAGTGATTGTTTTTCATTATTTTAGGTATTTGTGTTGCCAACAAGCGAAAGGTTACAACTACAACCATAGCCCCTTACAAATCATTTTTATAATAACCACAATTCATAAACAAATAAATATAAATATAAAAGAAATGTATTCTTAGTTTCTGTTGGACAAACTATGTCACAAAAATACATGCCTTAATTACCTGAAACATATTTTGGTATTTCTGTAATGGGATTTCTTGTTACAATATACTGTATACACCAATGCAATGTTTTGCATTGAGCCACTATAGTCGATATATTGGTCTGGCCAGTTTATCTGCCAGTCTCTTGTAACAAGGATCTCAGTTAAACTATAACAATCAAGTCATTTAGACTTCACAGAGAAAAGAATTCTAATATAAATACTACAACACTCTGCTTGTGCAACAGTGACATAAAAAGACACTAACAAACAGTCAGGATGCTGTACCTTGTGCATAGGATACATGCTGTCCTGAGAGTAATCACTTTGTCCCTGGCCCTGCATGCTGTGAGGTGCGTTGGGTGTTCCAGGTCCAGGGCTGGGTCCCATCATACTGTGAACAGAGCCTGGTGAGGGGTCCGGTCCAGGGCTGGGGCCCAAGATGGGCCCTGGTGATAGACCTGCCCCCGGAGAAGGGCCAGGATGGGACATACCACCTGAGGTATCTGAAGGGGTGGACATCTACCGAAATGCTGGGAGGACACCAGTCGGCTTCAGGAAACAGAGGAGGGACAGTATTATAATGCCATGCAAAGTCCAATACCACCATAAAATGTCATGTAAGTTAATATTTTAGCTGTTTAAACAGTCTCCTTTTGTTTAATGAGCTGCATATCATGTATGAAAGATGTTAAATAATGCTGTATTATTATTTAAAAACACAGACCCTTAAATAATCAATGAGTTAAATCAACCACTCTTTGCCAGTATCAATAAAAACATATTACGATGAGCTCCAAAAAGTGAACTCTACATAATGCTGTTTCATTCGCTCCTATCTCCTAGCTTGCCAGTGTTACATTTTCTTTTTAGACACTATGCAGTCAAAGATATCTACTTTGGGTGTCATCGGGATTAAGATTGCCATGAAATTCTGTTTTGTAATATCTATTGTTTGTCTACCTTATAACCAGAGACATTTTATCATTTAATTTAAATGTATTTTAACAACAAATCAATGTAATCATTTTAAATTTTAGCATTTTAAGATGACTTAAATTAGGGGGCGACCTGGTAGGATAGTGTTTGCAAAGCAGACCTTTGTTACATGTCATTCCCCCCTTTGTCTCCCCTCTCTACCATCTACTCTCAATAAAGGCAAAACGAGCACCTCATAGCTAGTGTTTCTTAAGACCTAGCATATGTTTAAATGTATCTTCCTGATAAAAGTCAATCAACCTTTAAGCCCCTTTATGAATGTGGACATTACATCAACCATAGCGTATGCACTATATACATAAAAGTGAATTGGGTATGTGGACTGCAAAGTTTAATGAGAGGAAATGCCTGTCTTCTGTGTTTATCACTAGTGACACACAGACATCCACAGCTGGACATCTTTCCGTCCACTTTAGCATCAGTCAGACTGACCACTTTGTCAATTTAGAAAAAGTCCATCACTTTCTGCTGTCAACTTCAGGCACATAGCTTCTGGTGCACACATGCAGATGATCACATTTGAATGATCTACAGTTTAAAGACGTATATTTCGGTTTTGTTTTATGCACAACACAATGACCCATCTCTGATATGCTATAGGAAGGTAATCGTGATTACCATATATGCTGTCAACTAATGCCCACCAAAGGTAACGTTTGAACAAACAGGCCGTATTTAAAGCGTTTAAACATATGTCCATACGAGTCAATTACTAAAATACAGACTAGATAGCGCGATAAAGATGATATTAACAGGCTAGCGGTCGTGTTATATCGTCGTTTTCTGACAATAACAGCAACGTTAGCTTGATAACATGAACTACCACTTTGGAGATCTCTGATTGGATCATGGCTTCCCCAAAAACTGGTGGCCATCACGGATGGGCAAACAAAATCAAACTTTAAATGAAAGTCAAGCTCTTGACATGACCTCGGCGACATTTACAGAGACGATAATAAACTTTAACATGACATCGAGAATCACACGGTTTCCCAAACTAACGCTCAAGACGTTTACGCCGTCTGCATCGCTCGATCGTTGGGGAACTTAGCTAACAGCTAGCCGACGTTAGCTAGGATAGCAACTAGCCTTCTAGCTAGTCCGAGTGACGCTGGCTTGTCGTTACAGAATCTCCACCAGGCGAACTGTGTCCATGTCAAAAAGTTTGGACAGTTAGCAGTAGGCTAAACAGTTACAAGTCAAGATGTACCGAAAAGGAAGCGCTGTTGGTCAGTTTACCTTCGTGCTGAACTGTAACTGCACACAATTAGGTGAAAATATTATGTTTCTTAAAAATATGACTGCTGTCCATAAGTTCACTCCCCCTCGGTGTTGTTATGCTGACATATTAAACTTTTTCTTCTGTCGCCATTACTGATTTGTCAATGTCCCCGGAAATCCCGCCTACCTCCACTGGGATTGGCTGGATCGCACGTCAATCATCTTATGTTGTATTTAGGGGGGGCATGTATCTGCAGTGAAACCACGGCTGTAACTTTCTGCCTGAGTGGCAATGGCTGCACGGTATTCATGTAAAAGTTAACTACTAACTTGGAAATAATGTTTGGGGCCTCATCCGTGACGGGACTATTTTAATAACGTATCATTTATAATGTTATAAGCACATTATAATAGGGTTTATATCTGCTATTAGTGCTAATTTGTCTTCCTGTTTTGGCAAAATATAAATAAACTGCTGTTTATACCAGCACTGTGTGAGGAAGTACAATACAATAACCCAATTAGGTCCAAGAACTAAGCGCTTCTTTCAGCCTTGTTTGTTACCATTGGGCTAAACATATACTGCATAATCAGTCACAATTTTCTTTTCCTGTTGTCATGGCTCTTTAACAAAGGGTAAAGTAGCCTGCTCCATCTATAGGCAAACAAAATCTATGTTACCAAATTTCACTGAAGAAAGATTCACATTTTATACCATAAATCTGATGATAATATCAAATATTGCTCTTTTGCAGTCCAGTTTAGATTTCTGGGTATGATCCGGGAGTAAACGTTATCATAACAGCCACTCACAGCCCAAAACCCCTGATAGGGAGTCTAAAATCTGGATGTTTTTTATGCATGTTAGTCAATCAAAAAAAGCGAAACTGCAGAAGACATCCATTGAGTTTCTATTTGAAGAATCTGTGAAGCCACATAAAATATGTTGTCTAACAATTTCACCCAAAGTGAGCATCATGTAGTCAACAATGAAGTGTTGAAACAAACACATTAAAAATCCAATAGTGTTTGGATAACATGTTTTTCTAACTTTAAAGCTACTTGTGGAGCTACTTGGAGAGAAACCTTGAGGATTAAATGCTCCTCTAGTCCTTAAAAAGAACACAAGATGGCAGCAGTGACCAGCAGATGCCTCAGTGAACGAGCCACTGCAGCTCTCTGCTGCAGCACAGAAACACCTGGCAGGTATCTGAGCTCTAAACAAACAATGCCAAGCCGGGAGTGATTGAGTGCTGACTCTCATTTACATGCACTAACTTAGTAAGACTGACGATAGCAACGTGGAGTTTCAAAGGCAAGCCATGCAAATAACGCACAGGTTTAGTCAAGCTCCATTTGCATTTTTTCTGATATCAGAAACTTTGTTTTGTTTTCATTATGAAAAGATAAAGCTGTTTTTACTGCAGCAATTGTTTGTGTAAACTCCACTGATGTATGTTTTCTGTCCTGTTTTTTTTCTACATAGGACAGTTCATAATTTGTCTGCATTTACATCAAGTGTATCCTTTACAAATAAATTAAAATACATATTATAACGAGAACCCATGTTAGGACTGAAATGTTTCAATATTCAAAATGTTTCTCTGCAACGTGTTTGAGGTCTAGCGTTCGCACAGTCTTGTGCCTTTGCATTTTAAAATCACACAAGGAAATACATCTTTGCCTCGACAAAACCAAACTCCACAGGATGCTGTAGTGTTTAAGTACTGTGCCAGTGAGAAGAAAAGATATGTCTGTTCTGGAGAAAATAACATTTGTGTAGTGCGACTTTAATAATTCTTAGAAAAATGAGGCATGCATTGAGGTAATATTGAGACTTATTTTATTTTTTAAAAATTGCTCATATTAACACAAGTATCAAGCATTAGGAGGTTAAAATAGAAGGAAAATTCAAACTTAATACTATCTATCTATCTATGTATATACCTATCTATCTATCTATCTATCTATCTATCTATCTATCTATATATCTATATACCTATCTATCTATCTATCTATCTATCTATATACCTATATATCTATCTGTCTGTCTATCAGAGATGACACTTAGATGACCTTGTATGACATTCAAAGCACTTCAACCTGACAACCCATCATTTGAATACCTCACATATCAATAAACAAAGCCGCACATTTAAACTTTGATCTTAACTTCCCCTCCTTAACAATTCTGCCCTTTCTTATACGTCTCCATAAAGGATGTGCGCAGGGTTCCTGAATGTAAATTTTACCCAAATAAACAAACCTAATTAAGTTTGCGGTTAAAGCCGCCGCCCCCTTCAGATTCACCGAGCCAGGAAAGGGCTCAGCCGCAGTCATTTGGCAGTGAAAGAACTAGTGGTTGTGGCTTCCATTCACCTTGAAACCCTCCGTAAAAGGCTCCGGTGAATCACTGGCGTGACATTTTATTCAAAGTCTACAGGTTTTTAAATGGATGGGCTGAACAATGGAATGCAGGTTTACAGATGCAAAGAAGGTCCCTTGAATTCATCTTTCTTCCCTCTTTTTCTTTGATAAATCATCTTATGCTTCATTTCTCTCTAGAAACGCAAAATGAGGTAAATTTGACCTGAATCAAGATGCACTCAAAATGTAAAGCAATATGTACCAAGAAATGATACTGTAACAAATTGTGCCACTTTCTTATGGGTTTTTCTTTTGTATTCTGTTGTTTTTTTTTTTCATATTTAATAGCAATTTATCCTATAGTAGAGAAAATAATTAGGCCAATTATTCATTTTTTTGCGAGATAAACTAGTATGATAACTTTACACATACTTTAGTAAGTCTCGTTTCTCTGAGAGACTTTCATATTTCTACTCACATGTATATTAAACACTTGGGTGTCTGTGTGTGATGACTGCCTTGTGACTGACCTTTTTCTTTTACTCTATGTAATTTATTCCTCAAGGTAACTAAATGGGACTTTTTACATAATCTTGATTGACTTTTTCACAAATTTATCAGCATTTCGACATCAATACATACTAATTTTATTTGTGCACAATTGTTTTGATTATATTAAAGGCAAAATTAAACTGCATCCTGTGTTATTTTGGGGTTTTGCATACACCTATGGTCATGCATTTTCGTTGAGCAGCTTTTGGTGGACAATCGACGCTTTCTTTGTAACTTTATGCACTGAATAATGAATGAATTCATTTATAGATTAATTTATGTAAAGTTAAAATAATCATTAGTTGTAATTCTGCATTCTATTATTCTATTTTATTTTTTGTTTGTTTGTTTGTTTGTGGGGAACAGTGCTGTAAAAAAAAGACCAGTAAATAAGCCAGAGTTTGTCTAGAGATTTTTTTATATACCTGATGTGAAAGTGGTTAAAAAAGGCTCCCTAAAATACAACAAAATAAAATGTAACTTCAAGAGTTAACAACTGTGACAGAGGAGCAAAACTGTGAATCATTCATCTTCGTGTATTACCATATTTTCACTCGATCATATTTCTTTACACAAGATGACAGGACTCTGTTCTTTTATTTAGTTTTACTGTCAAGCGTCAGACACAGGCACACACACACACAGGCACACACACACACACACACACACACTCTGCCTGTGCATCCACAGGTGTGTGCAAACAAAGCGTGTGTTATAATTAGTTTTACATGAGCCACATTTGGCAGCGAGCTGTTTGCTTTTACTCTGTGTTATCTGAGAGTCCCATTTGCCTAACCAATGCTTACATTGTGGTGCACTTATTTTATCTGAGTCTGATGATGAAGTGGTTGTTTAAACAGAAGACAGCTGACGTCCAAATAATGAAGAGGCAGTATTTACTGTGACACGAGCAAACGTGCTTTAGTTTTGATTTGTTGCTACTTGTGCAGGATAACTATTTTTCAGTCATCCACATAGTTTCATTACAGTAAGCACTGCATACAAATTGTGATTGATATTAGCAGCTGAGAGGTTTTTCCTCTTCCTCGTGTCCTCCCTCTTTTCTTTTCGTTTCTCCCTCCGTCTGTCACCCTTATGTTCGGTCTCTACGTCTTTTGCGTTCTCCTCTTTCTTCTAACTTTATTTTTTCTCAAAGATCTTCTTCAGCTGCTTGCTCTAACTGTAGCACAATACATCCACTTGCTTCACTAGAAGTTTGGTAGCCAGTAAGCTACCTGCTAACACTGTAGCCAGCCCCGCTAATGCTAGTCGGTGAAAATAACATTGCAAGCTTCTGTCCCGCGGCAAGCTTTTAATCTCAGGATTGATTTACTGAAAAAGGGAAAGGCTAACTAGCAAATAGAGCTAAGTTGATAACTGTAGCAGTTATCAACTGCTACAGTTAGCAAGCTAATTAGCTGTATCACAAACTTTTAAAGGTGCAATATGTAAGAAGTGGGCACCTGCTGAATTCATACTCAGAACAACAACATATCACGAGAGTGCCTGCGAACTGTAGCTGCCATTAGCTAGTTAGCTCAGTTGCTGTGCAGCTAACGGGCCGCACTGGGAGCTAGGAGCACCAGGGAAGTGTTGTTGTTTATACAGCTAGCACAGCAGCTTCGGACTAGGACGGGCCCGCTTTAACTGGTTAGCATGCTAACTTCAGGAGATATCTCTGCAACACAAAACACAGATGCCATAATGTCAACTTTTATTTCTTCACATTCTGTTGATAATTTTAGTTAACCTTTTAATGTTTTCAACTAAAATCTTTCATATTGCACCTTTAAAAGATGTATTCTGCAGGCTACCATTGACTATTGTCTCTGGTGTGACCAGGTCTTCTTTTTTTCTTTACAGCTGTTAATGCTCTTACTTGTAAATTATCAGCATTATTATTATTAGCCAAACTAGGAATACTTTCCTAATTTAGTTTCAAAAATAGTAAGCATATGATATTATATTTCTTTGAGTACACAAAGTATAGATGTTTTAGGTGTAGCCTTAGTCATCCTCAAAATATTTGGCATATAACATTGCAAGAGCAATCCACATTCAGACAGACCTTTTTGGAAAAAATACTAGTTTAGTGTCTGCATGGTTGACTTTTGGATCTCAGAGGTGTCCGGTTTGGCCCCGGCTGTTGTGTCGTCTCAGCGAAGGATTTCCTAAACATGATTCTTGGCCGTCTGGCTGCTCCCTCTGTCTTGGTTTTATCCTCTGGCCCTCTGACCAGTGTTTGTTATTTCCCTCTTCAAGTGCTTTTCCTGAAAGGAAAACTTCGTCAAGATTTACGGGCAGGTGCAGCATGCCCTCCTCCATCAGTCCGCCCTCAATTTCTGCCTGCTGGTGCTCAATTTGCGAGAGCTGCTTTTGAGCTCTCTCGAGGGACTGGCATCTGGTCCAGAGCAACGGGGCTGAGATCTTTTTCCAAGATGGTGCCGGGGTCATGTAGGAGGCTGAAAAGAGAGGAAATGCTGTCAGAGGAAGCCTCTTTGTAGTTGCTTTTGTTGCAGGTGTTCTGCCATTCATTGTTAAAGCATGCTGTTTAATATTACAACCTGCCTGACATCTGGTGGCCCGGGCCGGACCAAAGCAGCAGCATGATCATCAGGACTGGCCCTGCCTGCTAATATCTGCTGACAGATTACCCATAAGCACAGATGTTGATTATTAGCAGATGATTTGTGTGCATTCTGCACATACTGAAAAGTGTTCTGACAGAAAATCTGTCGTAGTTTTGTTTAAATAAATGTTGCAACAGAAATGACTACTTTGTTAAGGTTAGGGAACAATTATGGTCATGGTTAAAAAAAAAACCTGACTGATAATCCTCTTGCACACAGGAAGAGGTGTATTTTGCAGCAGCAACAGGAGTGTGGCAGTTGAGCATTTCAAATAAGCAAAGTTTGCAGCAGCAGCAGAAGCCTCCTTGGCTAAACCTTACTGTATGAAGGCAGGTGAATATGGCACCACAATTTCGCTACCAATTTGTCTGAAAACTGTTGACAGAACACCTGGGACTGCAGGTGTCATTAAGGCTTAAAGTGGAGGCACCACCCCTCTTCTTCCAGCCTTCTTGCTAGGGTGACGACCATCTGATCTCAACTACGCACCTGTAAAGGTTCTTGACTACATTGTCCATGGTTGTGATGCTATCGCGCTGACAAAAATCTGTCCACAGACAAACAGACAGCTATATAAATACCTGGGAAAGTGCTTGAAATCTGTAGTATGAACTTTTAATCCATGAAGGCGTTACATCTGTAAAACCTGTGGATGTGCAGTGGATAGCCCACTAAAGACTAAATGAATGAATAAACTCTTTTTGTCCTGTGTTGTATGATCCAGTTGTCTTTGCAGCAGCAACACCAACAATTCTACCACTTGGAAATGGTACATTTCAGAGAGGAATAATATGCTCTTTACTTTTATTTATTTGTTCTAATTACTTTGCAGATTCAGAAACTTCAACTGTATAACCATTTGCATTCAAAATCAGTACCAATCTTTATCATCCAAGTGAGAAGATGTCACAGGTCTGGCCAAAAAACAGTTTGATTTACAAGTGAAATGCAGAAACGAACCAAAAAAAAGCAAAGAAGAACCTCCTTTTGATACATGTCTCTTAATGACATCTGTAATTGAGTTGTGTCCTCTTCTTTCACTGCAGGTTGGAATTGGATGAAACAGATGAAACAGGGCAGAATGGTTAGTTTGGCTCTTTTTACCCAAATGTGTTTCCAGCCCTTTCAACTTGTAGCAGAGGCTTGGCTGAAAGTGCAACGGCAGCATGTGTTTTGAACTTGTCACAGTGAATCGCTGCAGCTCAGGGGGGATGAAGTCAACCCTGAATACCTGCCCACCATCAGCGCATGGTGAGCATCTGTGAGCTGTTAAGACCACTTCATCTTAACCACATCCACAGGAGTGGGGTTAAGTTGTAAAGAGAATGGTACAATATGTCTATCTGTATTTGTAAAGGAATGTGTCTGTTGGTGAATATCCAGTGTTGAAGGAGAAAATGTATGAATGTGTTTTGTCTTGCAGTTCCTCTGAATTGGTGGAGAAAGAAGATACAAGAAGCTCAGACGTGATATAGTTTGGTATGTGTGGCATGCTGGGACTAATTGCTTGTTTCCACTCACAAAGTTTAGCATTTAACGATTTAACGATGGACAGATTCAGTCCACGTAATCGTCATTTTCAATCCCTGAATAACCCGTGACTGAAGGACTTCATGATACTACTACAATACCAATAGGCAACTGCTTCTGTTTTGTAAAAATGGCAGCACTTGTGAGGTCAAAATGTTTTCCATGTCTTTGACCTGCGTGAGGTGTCAAAAGCCAAAGATCAACATGTCCAGTGAATCTGTAGTATCTTTGGACTCCTCTTCACCACTAGTTTTTATACGTCCCATAAATTATTTCCAACTATTCTACATGTTGTCAATTTTCTCTACAGCTCTACAAACATGATAAAGAGTGTCATCTGTATACAGCGTGTAATGGGCCCTCTAATTTTTATATTTTATTTAATCTGATTATTTTAATATTGATAGGATTTGTTTTGAAGTCCTGCAGAAAGATCACAGTTTTGTTCATCATCAGGTTGTTGTTTTGATAGATTAGTAAAGCTGCTTATTTTGGTCCTAAATTGGACTAGATCTGCTAAGATTTGTATCCAAATTTTGCGAAAATTTTACAGAATTTCTAGCAAATCTGCAAATACTAGTTCAGAATTATTGAACGTTTTCATCCACTATTGTTATGTGACAATTTAGGAGTGGGTGCAATGAAATAACAAAAAGTCGTAGAGTGTTTAGAGAACACAAAACCATTTCAAAATATTAGGATGCAACAAGATAAAGCAACATTTGATGTTATCTCTTCAGTGGAGCACAAACTTCAGAGGGTGTTTAAGACACATATTTTATGTAATTCAGGATTTCTTTGCTGTTTCTGGTCTTTGTGCTAAGCTAAGCTAGCCAGCTTGTGGTAGCTCAGTACTCACAAAAAGACGTGACAGTGGCATTAATCATATCTCTTTGCAGAAAAGCAAATAAGCATATTTCCCAAAATGTTAAACCATTCATACAAAGTACTAATTCACATGGAGGTTTTTAAGTCTTATCTGTATCCAGATCATCAATTTGAAAAATGGACATATGCAACTTCCTGAAATATCTATCACATTTAGCATTTCTTGTCTGTTGCCTTGGCCTGAGCTTGTTCCATAGATGAACATAGCCTACGGCTAGAGAGTGGAAAATGTTTGAAAGCGGTACAAGCAGCTTTGTGAGGTGATCTCTGTAATGTAGATAGATTGTGTTTAACAGAACCAACGTACACGAGTCTGGAAATAAAACGAAAGAAAGATCAGGCATGCTATGTTATCTATGCTCTCACTATCTTGACAGAAATGATGTGTTGAGGCATTGTGTAGTATATTTTCATGTGCGTTTTGACCTCTATGTGAACTCTGCTCTTTTTGTCTGCACTGAACAGTCCGTCACGTTTCTGTTGTGTGTCTGGCTTTAGGTTTGTCTCCGTTTGACATGGTTTTATTCTCTTTATCTTTTCCCATAATTTCAAACTGCACATTAATCCATGCACATTTGGCACAAATTAATGTGTGTGGTGAAGTGAAGTGAAGGGAAAACAACAAAAAAGTTGCATTTAGGTGATCCTTAAACGTACATACTTACATTGTATTGTGTATTAGTGTTAGGCATTTATACAGGTTATCGCTTGCTGTAATGCACACCATTCTTATCGGAGTTAACAGTGTGTGAGAAGATGATGTATGTTTTGTCAACCCTGTACTATTTGACAGGTTTCGAGGCTTAACCCATTACCGGGGTAACGACAGACGTGTTTTTGACAAACGGGATCAGGCACTGCCTTCAGATACACCAGCCTTCATCCTTTCACTCGAGACTCAGCGCTCACTTTAAGAGAACAATACATGAGATAAGTATTTAGTTGTTGAATTCAAGCCCGTGGTATTTCACCTGGAACTGCAGACGAAAGCCCATTGACAGCGATGGCAGCCGCCCTCTGCTGCAATTAATATGTGATTCCTCCGCTCACAAAGAGCTTGTCAAAGTGCCCCACCTCGCTCCTCTCAGGCCTTTCACAATGCAAATCCCCACGCCATTCTCCAGGCTGCAGTTAAAGGCCTCCGCCGCGCATTCAAAAGGCACTCGGAGCAGATGTGTATGTAACTTTTTCACCCTGGACAGGAATCTTGTGATGACTTGTTGTCATTCACAAACAGATTGGCCTGTCATATTTGTCAGACTCGTGTTTTGTTGTGGCATTAAGCAGAGAGAACGTTCACAGGAGCCAGAGATGTGCAGTGATTTGTTCAAACTTCTTCTTCTCTGCAACGCGTCCAAGCTGATACATTTTGCTTTAGTGTCATAGGTAGATGGATGCTGTCTGCATCGGTATCTTTGTTATTGTCGGTGCTACTTTACACATCTACACCACACAGTATTTTACATTACATTCATTTAACATTAACATAATTTAGCTCCAAGTTACTTTGTAAATTAAAGGCTCTGCACACTCACACAGGTGTTTTTAATCACCCCAGCTGATTAGGGCCGTGAGTCTGTCAATCAAACACAGCACTAATTAAGCAACAGAACTGGAAACACCTGTGTGGGTGGACAATAGGTGGACAGTGCCTTTAAGATTTTACCTCCAAATTATACATAAGATATTATACAAGTTACTGAGACCCTGGTGGAGTTACGCCCCTTCCAATGAACCTCCATTGGATGTTCAGAAAAAATATGAAACACTATAGAGCCAGTCCTGCATATTAACTAGCTCGAAAAACTCTTCTTCCACTAACTGCAGCTGTCAATATGACTTGCTTTGATTTTTACCTTTTATTACTCAGTCAAGCATTTATGAAAATATCTGGGGATCAAACTCCACTCATGTTCACACAATTTTCCCTCACTTAAGTTAGTTCTGTATATCAGCTCCTCGGGATTATTTTCTTAAAGGTTCAATATGTAAGAGTTTTAGCTGAAAACATTCAAAAATGAGCTAAAATCATCAGCAGAACAGA